>NC_089824.1:220111997-220422483 GCF_035046505.1 Tiliqua scincoides | reverse complement strand
ATCTCAACTGCTGCACTTAGCAGAGAGTAAGCTAGTGTGCCTTCCATGGACCAGCAGCGGATTCCAACAGCAGACCTGGCAAAACCCTCCCAAACATCTTAAGATACCTAGAGTTGTTGAAAACCAGTTGGATGAGTGGAACCCACCTGGTCACTCCATCTCAGTTGTTCAGCTATGCCCAGCACACACCTGAACTCAAGTCTCTGAGATCACAATGAGAAGCATCAGAAGAGATTGCTGTGAGGCCCTGCCAAGTCTACGGATGGTTGGTTGGATAAACTTCTCCCATTTGATGTCTTTTGGCGGGGGAGGATGGATGCTGTTTTAATCCCTTTCTCTTGCACACGCTAACTTTATTTTTCCTGGAAAGTTTTTCTGTCTCTCATCAGACAGTTGCAGATCCTTTATACGAGAAAACTCACAAATTCTCAGACGCAGACCCAGTGAGCGCCTGGCCACTATTAAAAGTGGTTTTGCGGAGATTATTAATGCTGAGGGAGGAATGCTCGTAAAACCGAGGGTAGATGTGGTTCTGATGCCATTGGCATTTCCCAGACAGGAAGTTGTGCCTATTTCAAAAGGCTACAATTTCAGGCTAATTATGACTTTGGACAAATGACTGAGGAGGATGTCCCGAAATGATACAATTTCATGATGCAACATTGTTCTAAGGGGAATTCTGGAAGAAAACATAAGGGGGTAAGGGTTGCCAATTAAAAGGAGCCGGGAGGAAGGGCAACAAGGTTTACCCTCCTACATCACAACCCATTCTGAAAATCACCCCAAATGACCCATCAATTTTGTGACCAGTGACTGAGGGCCCAATCCTATCCAATTTTCCAGTGCCGGTGTAGCTGTGCCAATGGGGTGTGCACTGCATCCTGTGGTGGGGCAGTAGTCACAGAGACCTCTTCAAGGTATGGGAACATTTGTTCCCTTACTTCGGGGCTGCATTGCAGCTGCACCGGTGCTTGAAAGTTGGATAGGATTGGGCCCTGAGCCTGCAGAATGAGGGGACAGCATTTTGCCCCATCCTAAAATAAGTAAATCATGATAAATCAGGGATGTTAAACTCATTTCAAACAGAATGCTGAAGTTAGCATTTGTGATGCCTGCTGAGGGCCAGAAGTGACATCATTAAGCAGGAAGTGACATCATTAAGCAGATGATGGCCAGAAATAAGCACTTTATGCTCACATAGAAACTCATGAGCTACAAATGGTAGAAGAGAAAATGTGCAAATTTTGTCCCTATTTTCAAGGTATGAGAGGGCCCAATTATCACACTGGGAGAGCCCAAATATAATGGGGGGAGAATAAATTGCTTCCAGCGGCCACATTCGGCCCATGGGCCTGATGTTTGACACCTCCGTGCTAAACTAATTCAAAACCATTCTAACAAGGTACTATCAAGTCATTACATACAATTGTGCTGTTGTTTTAATGTTAGTACAACAAAGCAGCAAAAGTCACCAACACAAGTAAAAATACCGACAGGTATCACCAGCAGTTGCAGGTAAGCAAAACTTCCCTGAATTTGGTGAGAATTCAGGAGCTCTGCCGGCTTGGATCCTGGCCAAACCCTTATACCATGGATGCCCTAGAGACACATGTACCCAAGTTTACATGTGAGCCCCCAACATGCATGCTAACTTTGGCTATTGGCAATAGGGCAGGCACAGTAAAGAAAGGGGATAGCGAGAGAATGGACACTTGGAAATCCTAAGCAAGAAAGTGTTTATTGAGGGGGATTGATTTAATTTGCCTTTTGATTCTAAAGTCCATTGGGTTTTCTTGGCAAGGATACTGGAGTGGGTTGCCATTTTCTTCAGCAGACAGAAGTGGCACGGCAGAGGATGAGATGGTTAGAGGATAAGAGGATTAGATGATTAGCTGTAAATGGGACAGCATAGGATGAGATGGTTAGATAGCGTCACAGAGGCAATGAATATGACTTTGGACACACTCCGGAAGTTAGTGGTAGACGGGGGGCCTGGTGTGCTGTGGTCCGTAGGATCATGAAGAGTCGGACACGACTTAACGACTGAACAACAACAACAAAATTTAATTTTCAAGAGCTGGGAAAATAGCAAAAGAACTTTAACAACTGATAACTATATATAGTAGTGTAGCTGGAGGGGGTGCAAAGCATTAGGTTTTGCAGGGAGCCTCACTACAGCATGCAAGCGGCCTCTCCCCTTTGGAGCCAGGCATTCGCCTCCATTTTGCTCCCTCCAACCGGAATGCTCTGAAGGGGAGGGGCCACTTGCACACCCTGGCCCTGCAAAACTTAGTGCTTTGCACCCCCGTCAAGCGACACCACCGACTATACACAGTCATGGGATTGGCGCCACATACAGGCAGTCCTTATAGTGGAAGAGTTAACTGGGCCAGCCAGTTGGATGACTAATGGGAAAAGAGAAATTGAGCCAGGGGAATTGTGAGCAAAACTGGGAGGGACCGGAGAGGGCAAGGAAAAGATATCAAAGTGCTTTGGAGCCATCAAGGTGCGCTACTTCAGGTTTTGCAGTTTAGGGGGCACAACAGTACATTTACCAAAGTTAACTTCTGGCCTGCACAACCAGGGCTGCTAATCCATGGGCTGACTCAGGTTGTAAGGGGGAAATCATTTCCGTCAGCCCACTTGCCTCCTGTGCTGTTCCTCCTTCTCCCATTCTCTGGATTAAAAAAGGAATGGAGGGGCAGAGCAAAAGAGGAAGGACAGTGCCCACACTCTTCTTCCACTCCATCTCCTTCTTCATTTTTCTATCCAGAGAGTGAGAAGAGCAGAGGCTGGCGTGTCACCAGGAAGGGGCATGTCACCATTTGTCACCCCGCCTTAGGTGCCGGGAGGTCTGCACACAGCAGTGGTAGCAAATGGCTCTCCAAGCCAGCTTTGGGGTCACACGCTGATCCAGTCCACCCAGGGTTGCTTTCAGACTGCCTGTGCAATGGGGATGTGTTGCTGGGTTTGCCAAGTCATTTCCCCATAGCCGGTTCCCGCCCTGCATTGTCCACTCCTCATCATGCTGAGCTTGTCTTTTGGACCTCAACCTTCTTTTCCACCTGTCCAATCAACATGGTCTGCGAATAGCTTTGATGGGAACTCCAGGTGGGGCACCACAGGGAAATTCCTGGCTCCCATAACCCATTCCTGGGATGTTAATCTGGCTTTGAAAGGAAAACAGAAAATGTCTATGAAATAAGGGGATTTCTGCCTGGCTTTTATCTGGACTCCTGTTTGTTTGGGAAGTCTCTTTCCTGTTCCTCCACAAACTTTGCTTTTCCTTTTGATTCTGCTGTTTCTGCCTGCAGGGATCTCAATGAGATAACAGCGTGACTTTCAGTTTCGTCAGCTGCTAAAGTTCCACGACTGCTCCTTCTAACAGCCTATTGCCACCTGCTCATGTGTGCTGTGTTTGGTAATACGGAAGTACAAGGATCCAAGGTCTTGATGACAACTGTTCTTTTCACCATCAGAACACGGCGCAAACTGAAACTCCATTGCTCAGCCGCTACAGACAAAAGCTATATGAGCAGAACAATGTTAAACTCCTCTGGTTCTCCATTTAAACTGCGGATTTAGGGGCTATATAATATCATGTCCACCTTCAAATAGTGCAGACAAGTCCACTGGTCATTCTGCTAAGTGGTGGCGTAGCTGGAGGGGGGCAGTTTTGC
Organism: Tiliqua scincoides; assembly: GCF_035046505.1. Taxonomy (NCBI): domain Eukaryota; kingdom Metazoa; phylum Chordata; class Lepidosauria; order Squamata; family Scincidae; genus Tiliqua; species Tiliqua scincoides. The sequence goes on along the minus strand of NC_089824.1, from coordinate 220,418,803 downwards.
AGCCATACAGCTCCGTTTTGCACCCCCTGCCGGGAATGGCTTGGAAGGGATGGGCCGCTTGCCCGCCATGGGTGTACCGCCCCCTCTCAGCTACGCCACCACTACTAAGTAAATGCCCCAAAGTGATTGTGAGGTTGTTATAATTGATATATAATTAATTGATATATAAGTCCATGTATTATATGCCATGTGCTAAATAAAATAGATAAATAAAAGCATGAGGAGGGAAAATAAATCTGCTGTACCCTCAGTCATCTCAGTTTTGGTGTGTCGCTCATAGCATGATTTTAGTTTCCTTTTGGGATTGCTCAGTAGGTTTAAAGAAAAAAATTTCAATATACAAAGAAATATACTTCTCCATCGCTAGGGAGTCCCTGCCTTTTTTGGGGGTGACTATTTTTGCACCCAAACCGCTAGGTGTGGGACCATGAAAGTTCAATTTTAGAGGACATAAGAACAGCCCCACTGAATGGCTACATGCAAATGTTTTTAATTGACCTACATTCCAAGCCTCTGCATGTCTACTCAGAAGTCACAGTGTGTTCAGTGGGTCTTACTTATAGGAAACTGGGGATAAAATTGCGTCCTAAGCCAGGTTTGGCTGAAACATCAAACTCTCAAAGGTGAAAAAGGAACTTCCAGGAAGAGGGAGTGAGCTCTACTGAAAGGATGAGAATGTTCTGTTCTGGGCATTTACGGGACTGTAAACTTAATAAAACAGACGCTGCCCTTCCTTTAATCCTATTGGCACTTTGATGAATGAGCAGAGATATTTGGTTTTGACCACACATCATGAAAGACTAGCCAATGATTAAAATGATTAGTTCTACTTCAAATAGTTTAAAACATATATATTTGAATAGATTTGTCTCCATTTTTCTGCTGCAAATGAAGCCCCTTTCTTCATTGTTGATTGCTCCCTATTTGCACGCAGATATTTAATTAGTTGATAATTAAACACTCCTGCTAACCTGCAAAGAGGTACTTTTTCCAAGAGGAGATCCCTCATATTTACCAGGGGTAGATGTCCCTCTTCACCCCAGCACAGTGTCTTTTCTAGTGGCTGTTTGCTGGTGTGACTTCTGCATCTTTTAGACTGGGAGCCCTTTTGGGGTAGGGAACAACTTTTTTGGAAGTATTATTATTATTAACAATTGCTTTTCAATAAAAGTTCACAAAGTGGTTTACAGAGACAAATCAAATAACTAATGGGTTCCTATCCCCAAAAGGTTCACAATCGAAAAGGATGCAAAATAACACTAGCAGATAACCTGAAGTATAGATTTATAGTGGCACCAGCAAACCAGCAGCTGTCATTGCGCATAATATGTGAAAAGGTATTTTCTAATGAGGCAATGAAGCCTTCCGAACTGATTGAACTTTTGGAGACGGCATATCCTGACAAGGCAGGCAAGAACTTGATTTTTTTCAATCACTTCATGAGGAATTTCAAAAACAGCCAAGCTGTCAAACATGTTTTGCAAAGCTGCACCGCAAAACACTGATGTTTACCTGCATCATACAAAATTTTGCTGTTAATTGCTAAGCCTGGAATGCCACATACAGTAGGGGAAGAACTCATCCTACCAGCATTTAGAGAGATTCTGAGTACTGTTTTGCACAACTCACCACACTTTAAGTAAGATGATTCCCCGCAACAATTCAGTGCAAAAATGCAGAGATAAAATGGCTGGAGATGTGGAAGACATTGTGCAGCGTACTAAGGTCAACTGAATTTGCATTTCAGCGGGATGATTCAACTCAGCGAAACTGCCAGACTGAGACTTCTCATGCACACTTTGTAAAACATGAAAGCTTGGTTCAAGAGTTGTTCTTAACTGCCTTGCAAATAACAGGTACTAAACAGGAGTCAATATTTCATGTTGTTGAACAGTTCTTCAAAGTCAAGAAAATTCTGCTTACTAACGTACTTCCTTGTGCAGCTGATGGAGCACCGCATGCTGTAAGTGTGTTGATTACTGGGGAAAAAAGTGCCAAATGTCTTTATCATTTACTGTTTCACTTGTTGCCAACATCTGGTTGTAAAAAAACCTCAGTGATGACCTGCACCAGCATTACACACTGTCATTACTGCAGTGAATAAAAATAAGGTCTCCATGATAAACTATTCCGGGAGCTCTGTGTTGAGAATTATGAAGATTTTGAAAGTTGGCTGCTTCATACTGAAGTTTATTGGCTATCAAAAAGCAGTCGTGTGAGATGCTTTTATGACTTTTCTGACACTGACATGGAGAGCTTTGAAAACATGGATGCTTTGCTCAGAGATGAGCTTAGAGAGATCAGCCATGACATTGCTTATTTGTAAGAACAATTTGCAAAGTTCAAGACATGAATTTGCAGTTGCAGTAAAATGAGGCCAGTCTTATTAAGGCAAAAGCTGTCTTTTTTATGTTTCTTTCAGAATAAACTCGTATTCAAGTGCAGTTTAGGCTGTTCTGAGCTTCACCACTTTCTGAGCCCATCTGAGCTATATGAGAAAGGTGGGATGAATGATGATGATCTTTTTTTTGATGTCTCCCCCCCCCCCCCCGGGTTGGATATGCTACACAAAGATACATCTGAGCAGTTTGAGAATCTCCAACCAATGGAAATATCAGATTGGGTGATAAATCCATTTTCAGACATTGAGGACACTGGGGTAGTGTAGAAAAAACTGAGCTGCAAAATGACATTGAACTGAGGCCAAAGTTTAAGAAATCGTATCAAGAGTTCTGGTTTCAGAAGAAAATTTCTGATCGCTTTCTTGCACTATGGACAGTAACATTTCCATAGCCATATTTGGTGAAATATAGTTTCAGTGAAGGGATTGTCACTCCCGAATTGGCCTTTTCAGTCACACTAGACGCTGTTCCAGAACCACCTTTCAGAGCGCGATACCAGAGTCTTTCGAGACTGAAGATTGCCAACAACGGAGTTATCCGATTTCTCTCCACACAAAGAAATCAACACCAGATTAATAAACGTGGTGATTTAAGACTCCTAAACTGGACACTGGGGAACTGGTAGCACTTCATCAAGCCCATTCATTGCATCAAGAATTTCTTGAAGTACTAACTAAATGTGATATCTAAGATTCTTGCTTTTTGCGTGGAAAAACACACACACACACCAGCAGCATAAAAGAGAACTTCCAGCTCCAATTACCACAAAAGGAAACATTTCCTACTGTTCAGTTCCCCCCTCAGCACTTCAGGTCTGTTATTAGACAGGATACCGAAAGGAGCAGAGAATCTGACGTCACCCTAAAGCTGTTGTATCTTCAAGTTGGAATGTGCTCATTTCTGAACGATGCTTCAGTTCAGCCCTGCTGATTTTTATCCTGTTATCTACTGCAACAATAGCACAATCCCCCCTCCAGTTTTCCGTTTCCTCCATTCCTTGACGTGCAAAGGAATCTTCAGAACATTCCGTGCCACTTTTCACATTGCAGACTCACTGCCAAAGCAGAGACGGTAACTCTTCTGAGTAGGATGACGTCTCCAAGGCCTGTGAATGGGCCCCCTACATAACCAGGGACGCTTAAGAACATAAGAACAGCCCCACTGGATCAGGCCATAGGCCCACCTAGTCCAGCTTCCTGTATCTCACAGCGGCCCACCAAAAGCCCCAGGGAGCACACCAGATAACAAGAGACCTGCAAGGCTTCCTGGGAATTGTAGTTAAGAACATAAGAACAGCCCCACTGGATCAGGCCATAGGCCCATCTAGTCCAGCTTCCTGTATCTCACAGCGGCCCACCCAATGCCTCAGGGAGCACACCAGACAACAAGAGACCTGCATCCTGGTGCCCTCCCTTGCATCTGACATAGCCCATTTCTAAAATCAGGAGGTTGCACATACACATTATGGCTTGTAACCCATAATGGATTTTTCCTCCAGAAACTTGTCCAGTCGCACATTCAAAGTGCTGAGGATATTGCTCAGCCTCTTAAAACTTTTAAAAATGGCATTCTGTTTTTGGAAGTTGAGAATGTGGGCACCATGGGTGGCATCCTGACAAGCACTTCTGCTGTCAGAAGCTCTCTATGCCAAGAGACACTTCCTCCATAAGCATAAGGACTGCTAAGCTTCAGCCCACCATTGAGAACCTCTTCTTTTTCCTGTAATGCCAACCTACTCCCCAGGCCCAGGCAAGTAACCATCCCTTTGAGAACTGAAAAAGGAAAAGAACCCAGCTGCTGCCACCACCCCTTGAACTGCCTATGCCCTCCCCTCATCTTGCTCCCGGGGCATGCAAAATCAGGCAGGTGGGCACGTAAGGCACTGGGCAGGTGGCAGGGCACCTCCTGCCTTTCCCTTGTCTGAACTGGATGCTTCATCCCACTGCACACATGGACTGGCCTTGGGCTGGGTACCAGTGATAAGTTGGGGGTGACCCCCAAGGACAGCTAATCCTGTGTTGCTCGAGACCTGCGATCTCAGCAATAATCCCGGAGTCAGTTTTATGGAGAGAGAAGTGGTGGGAATGAATGTAGTCTGGAAACTCCACTCATTTGTGTGTGGGATGTGTGCACTGATTTTTGATATCTTGCAGGAAAGGCTGCAATGCATCGTTTTCAAAACACCAAGTGAGTATGCATGGAACAAGGCACTGAGAACCAAGGAAGACCGCCAAGAAGCAGCTATGCAGCTGTATTGTATGCCTGTAACTAGAATCCAAGAAAATCCCACAGGCGGTATTGATTTTTCTTCCTTGTTTACAGAACATGTTCCATGCCCACTTCCTCCTGCCTCCAGTCCCCAGGGGGAATGCAAAGATTTTCTGCCCTTGCCCTGGTACAATGAGAGATGCCCAGAAGAAGGGCTGAGTAGGCAAAGGAGATTATATAGTTGTGCGCATGTGTGAGTAGCACACACAAGGACGTAACAGAGGAGAAGAGGAAAAATGAAGGTGTGGCATAAGAGCAAACATTGCAGTTGTATGTTCTTAAATTTGGTTACAGCAGGATATGGGGATTAAGGGGTTGTACCAAAGGCCTCCTTGGAAAGAATGCTCTTCTCTCTCCAGAGGAATGTTAAAGGCAGGACAGTGGAAACTGTGCAGCAGGCTGTGTCTTGAGACTTGGGAACCACAACTTCTCCCCTGACCCCCACATTCCTCTTCTATGTCCTCTTCCCACATTCATTCCACCTGCTCACAGTGCACTGGGTGACTGAGCCAACCTCCTGCCTGCCAAGCCAATCGAGTCCAGTGTCCTTTTCCCCAACTCGCTTGGGACTCCCATCAGAATTGGTTGCTCACTGTCTCTTGATGAAGGTTCCAGGTATTCTCTTTTTCCCCTGTCACACAGAGCACTAGCTGTATCCATCAGTGTCCACCAGCTCCTAGGATTACTAGAACCATTCACATAAGTTCTTTGCTTCTGCTGAAGTCTGATGGTCGTTGTGTTTTTGAGACTGAAGTGTTCACATTTTTCCTCCTATGGGCGAGTGGCTCCTGTCAAAGATGCAACTTGGCAAGCCTCAGAGGCTGGAACTTGCATTACGATTTGGTTTAGTTCAGAAAGGAAACAGCTGACAGTTACGTAAAGCCCAGCTGATAAACCAATCCCAACTTTCCCCCCCCCCCCCAAAGGGTAACATCAATCAGAACATCTGATGAAATGCTGCAGAGAGACCGGGGGTGTTACAGAACAACAGTAACCGAAACAGCAAGTACTGCTTACAATGTCTGCATTGTAGCTGCCTGAGGGATACTAACGTCAGTCCTTCCTGCCAACACAAGTCCTTAAGAGCATCTAAATAGGGAAAGACGTATACTAAAAACGTCATCCTCTGTAATAAAGCACAAAAGCTATGCACAGGACTGTTAGGGCAGTGGTATTCAAACTGGGGCGTTGTGACGCCCTGGCCTGAAAGCCCTGGCCTCTTTTCCCTTAAGGGGTGGGGGCAGGGGGGAGGCTGCGATGCGATCCCCAGGATTGCACCGCTCAGGAGGGCTGCAGTCCCTGCAGCAGCCTGTTGGGTGCTCCCTAGCTCGTTAGATGTGAAAGTGGAGCCATTGTGCTCCACCTCCGCAAAACCGGAGGTGGAGTGTGATCACTCCACTTTCACTTTTGACGAGCTGGGGAGCACTGCAGACTCTCTCTTGCACAGGGCTCCCCGCACCCCAGGACGGCTGTGCAGGGACTGGTGAGTGCATCCCAGTCCCTGCAGCCCTCCTAAGCAGCACGATCCTGGGGATTGTGTACATAAGAACAGCCCCACTGGATCAGGCCACAGGCCCATCTAGTCCAGCTTCCTGTATCTCACAGCGGCCCACCAAATGCCCCAGGGAGCACACCAGATAACAAGAGACCTCATCCTGGTGCCCTCCCTTGCATCTGGCATTCTGACATAACCCATTTCTAAAATCAGGAGGTTGCGCATACACATCATGGCTTGTAACCCGAAATGGATTTTTCCTCCAGAAACTTGTCCAATCCCCTTTTAAAGGAATCTAAGCTAGATGCCAGCACCACATCCTATGGCAAGGAGTTCCACAGACCGACCACACGCTGCATAAAGAAATATTTTATTTTGTCTGTCCTAACCCTCCCAACACTCAATTTTAGCGGATGTCCCCTGGTTCTGGTGTTATGTGAGAGTGTAAAGAGCATCTCTCTACCTGCCTTCCCACCGCCCCCCTGCCTTCCCCCGTCCCCCGCAAGGACTTACAGCAGTGCAAACTCTCCTAGAGAGTTTGAAAACCACTATGTTCGGCTATAACGAGACCTGGGTTCATTCTGTAATTTTGTATAAACCTTTTGGGAATACATGCCTGACTGAGATCTTTGCTCCAACAGGTCAGCCAAAGATTTCCTGCTTCCTCAGAGGACTCTACCCTTCTCTTACTGCCCTTTATTGAAACTGCCTCCTCAAACACCATTGATACCACCTCTCCTACTTCCTTCAACCCCTCCAACCCGTTTTTCCCATAATGCTCCAGAGTCCCCACACTCTGCTATGTAACGAAGCATATTTATGTGTAACTGGAACAAATGCACATTCTTCCCTTGCCTCCATCACCCTCCCCTTCCTCCTTCAAATCTTAGATGTAAGCACCTCTGGGGGAGGGACGTTTCCTTCTGTACTTTATGGGGCACCAAACACATGGGTGGCACTAGAAACAATTGGTGCCCAGTATGGACAGGGACAGATTGCAGTTCAATGCCCAGTCTGGCCATGAAGCACCCAAGATGAACCAGAACAAGATAAGAATTGGAAAGCAGTTCTTGAGTCAAGCAAAACAGTTATGTAGTTTAGCGCAAGGGATGCCAGGATCTACTCTGGTTTTTAACAAAACTCCAAGGTCCACCAGTTGGGTGTGCTCAGCCCAGGAATCCATTTGAAGAACTAGAATGCACTCGGTCCTTTCACTCCAAAATCCTCTCCTTACTTCCCAAGGTGTCTTCACTTCGGTAGCCAAACTTACCATAGATGGGGAAAGACGTTTTACTGTTGCTGTTAATAAACCATTGGAACTCTTGCCAATCCACAACCAATCATCCAGGGATCTATCAGAAGACCCCACTCCAGTGGCCTCCCCGGTTAACACTCCGATTTCCTTAGTCATTGAAGAAAGTTTCTCACATGTCTGCCAAGCAGTTCCAAGATCACTAAGCAACCTCTTCTTTACAGGACCCCCTTTACACCTTCTTCTGCAGGAACCTCCTACAGAGTCCTGGGTAGACTTCAGGCAGTTTTAGGGCACCAACAGGTTCAGATGATCAGCTGAACAGGAGGACATAGCACGTAACTTTAAGGCTTGGAGAATCAAGAGGCCGTAGCTCAGTGGCAGAACAGATGCTTGCGATTTGGAAGTTCCCAGGTTCACATCCTAGTGCCCCCAGTCGCAACAAGGATTGTAGGCAGTAGACACACCGAATAAAGAAACTGTATGGTGTGTGTGAAGACAACATACCACACATGAAGAACATATCAAAATAAGAGAACTAGGGGTCATTTAATGAAATACTTGGTAGGTAAGAACGCTCCCAACAATGTAAAGGCTTCCTTCCTTTCCCAACCTAGACCTGACTTAAATGCTTTTCTTGCCTATATTTTGCCTCTGCCCTGTTCTCCTTACTAAGAATAATTTCTTCCAAAACCTATAATTTGACCAAAAAATGATCCTGTTTACACACTAATAGGCAGCTGTGGAGAAGAGGTCTGCATATTCTGGCATGCACACAACTATAAAACTCCCCTCATTTGTTAACTGCAAAGGAAAACCTTGCCTCTGCATCTTCTCTTACTCTCATTGTTCAGGTCTTCCATCAGCCAACATGGGGCTCATACACAGCTAATGTGCTCTTCCCATGTTAGGAAATACACTCTCATTTCCTGCACGAAGAGCTGCTTTACAGAACCCAGCCAGGACACAAATGTCCTCAGAGTTTTAAACACAAATACGCAAATATGAACCAAAACCAAGCACCATCTTTCTGGGAGGAGTTTGCAGCGGCAGATGGATGTCTGTGCAGATTCTGGCCTTTCAAAAAACATATTTAAAAGGTTGTCTGTTTGGCTATGACTATGCAGGGGAAAAAGATATTTTCAACAGTTTGTATGCTAAGTTTAGTTAATGATAACCAGAAGCCTGTTTGAAATTGATGGGTTGGTCATGACAAACTAATAGCTACAACTCAATTTTATGATCTTGTCCCAGTGGCTCACATCCAAACCACCATTACTACGTATTCATACATCCCCAAGTTGGCAGTTGATCTGGGAACTGTAACCACATGCCACAAAAAATCAAGAGAACAAAGAACAAACTATACTGCTCTGGGTCAGGTTATCTTAGAGATTGCCTACTCCCGTACAATCCGGCTCGTCCTCTCAGGTCATCAGAGAAGGCCTTTTTACAAGTGCTGCCGCCTAAGGAGGTATGTGGGGCGGCGGCAAGAAATAGGGCCTTCTCAGTAGTGGCACCAACGTTGTGGAACTCCCTTCCCCTTGACTTGAGAATGGCTCCCTCCCTCGAGACCTTTCGGCGAGGCCTGAAGACCTTGTTGTTTAACCTAGCCTTCAGACGTTATGGCCTTTTTAACATCTTTTATATATCTTTTAGTTGCTTTTTTACAGGCACAATTCCTCTAAGAACTGCTGTTTTATGTTCTTTTATTCTGACTCTTCTGACTACTGTTTTTATGGGTTCTGCTAATGTGTTTTTTAATATGTTTTTATCTGTTTGTGAAATTATGTTTTAATCTGTTTTATATGTTAGCCGCCCTGGGTCCCTTTTTGGGAGAAGGGCGGGATAAAAATAAAGTTTTATTATTATTATTATTATTATTATTATTATTATTATTATTACAATGCAGCTGTAACTTGCTGGCCAGAGTAATTACAGCTAGCAGCTTTCTAATGCAGGGCCCAAGGGCCACGTGAAAACCCACCTGCACATGACAGGTGGGGTGCAGACATCTTGCAATGACAGGAAGCCCCATGGAAGTGTGTGAAGTACCCACACATTCTGCCAAAACCGCATTCAAACCAAAATGGTACAGAGGGATATGAAACTTTATTGGATAACAATCCCTGTACAGTGTGTCTGGATCTTGGAAATGTCTAGAACATCTCAGTTCTACCCAGTTATAGAATAGCTTCCAGTTACATTCTCCATTTAGCTAAGACCACCAGAGGAATCTTCTCATCTAGCACAGCCCATTGTGGGAGTGCCTTTCATGCCACAGCCTCTGGCTTTCACCTCTGTTGTATAGCAGGTAGAAGTCATACAATGGGAAACAAAACCCATGAGTCAACTCTGACCCTGTATTTTAACACAAATAAGAGAATAAACAGCGCCACCAGCCCTAATGGAGCCCCTTATTCTCACCAGAGGACTGGTGAGATACCTTCTTTGCTACAAAGGAACAATTCATCTCCCACCTTGCCACAGAGATACACTTTGGCCACTGCTGTGGATACAATTCAGGCTTACAAACAACTTCCAACAGCAACTGGAATGTGAGATTTCCAACTAATTTCAAGCACCCACCTCCATCCAATTAACCAACCCAAAGAAACTTCAGTTCCATTGGTAAAGCAACACAGAAGGAATCTGAACCCTGTGCACTTATGGGGCACCAATGTCCAAGCAGAAATCATCACTTCTCTCTGTGCTAAGGGCTTAGGAGAGATTGCTAGATAAAGGTTTCAATGAGAATACCTTCACTTTTAAGGAGTTCTTTTGCAAGACAGCAAAAGATGGCATGGGTGCTTTCAGCACACACAAACTATGAAGGAGCCAGAAGTTCTAAGGACCTCCGAAAGAGAGCAAGAAAGAGACAAAGAGCAGGGAGTCTGTGCAGGACAGTGGAGTCCAGAGATCAGTTCCCTGGTGCTTCTCTACGTGATGTCCTTTTGCCTGGGAGGCCGATGAATGTTCCTCACAACGCACTTCACCATCCATTCGATTCCCTCGTTCACACCTTTGCTGAAGAAACACACAAAGACAGACTGTCATCCTCAGAGAGTTCTCTTGGTCCTCAACCTCTTTCAATACCCTCCAGGCACACCCCACAGTCCATTTTCCCCAGCCATCAGTACCCACAGTGCAGGAGTGTGCATTTCCCAAATGCACATGCAAACATGCATATATGCAGCTTGTGCCAGGCATAAGCAACTGAAAGGACGCAGATAAAGTAATTTTCATTCCAGTTTAATAATCCCTTTGCTTATCGCTAGCAGGTCCTTCCCAGGTGTGGCTCAAGGATGCTAGACTGCCACACTGTGCCATGCTAGCTCAGATGAAGCTTCAGGTAGGCTCAACTAAGGAAGCCTAAGGCCCACCCAGGGCGTCCATGGGCAATATCTGATCTGGTTTTAGTCACCACACTGCAGAAAGTATTCACCCTCTAACAGGCGGAGGGTAACATAGCAGAGCAATTGCTTTGCATGCAGGAGGTTCAGTCTCTGGAATCTCCAGATAGGACTGGGGAAAATCCCTGCCTGGAACCCTGAAGAGTCACTGCCAGCCAGCGTGGGCCATGCTGAGCTGACTCAGTAGAAGGCAGCTTTTCATGTTCAACAGAAACAATTACTTTTGGTCAAGCTGATCTGGAGCTGTCAACCAGTCAGGGAGCATCAGTAACACTTTCCAGGTGGCCTCCAGACCACTCTGCCCTCCTTCTAACTTTGGAAATGCAAAACTGAAGTGTGCCACTGCAGGAACCAGCTTCCTCCCACCAGGCCACGATGCCAGGATCTACCAGTGACAAGAAGCTTCTAGTCTCTGGCTTTCTTGTACCAGAACCAGCGGTGGGGAAAGAGGGGGAATTGCTGCTCCCTGTGCATACCCAGTGAGAGCAGAGCAGGCTTGGGTCAGGCAGTCTCTCTTCCCAATTTTGTTAATGCAGTCACTAAATGCTGTCTTGATGTCGGGAATCGACAGGCAGTTCTGCAGAAAGGAGAAAAGTCATTAGAGAGACTTGGCTGATAACACCCAGATTGACCTGCTGTGAGCAACCCGCATGCCAGGTTCAGGGCTGCAACTAGAGTGCTTCATTATCTGGAACCAGCTTAGGCACAGTGCAGAAAAGAAAGCCTGAAGGACCTGGAGAGCAGACTCCACTGTGTCACAATAGTGAGGAGTAGGCACACTTCGGCTGCGCTCAGTGAAGGCATCCTGGAAAGTCTCCCCTGAACACAGCCCAGTCATAGATTTTTTACTCCTGCACCAGAGGGAAGCTCCGAGTGTGGCGGTTCTAACAGCCACACCCTGGAGAGTCAATAGTCTCCTTCTCCCCACATGCTGTCCTCTCTTGCACCAGATCATGTGATGGAAGCAGTGTGAGGGGGGAAGAGAGGAGCTCCCTCAGAGGTGGCCCACAATTGTGGGTTGCTGGCAAAGCCAGCCAACAATTGTAGACCTTCAAAGACTACCTATCTCCTTGTCTGAAGAAGTGGGCAGGACAAACACCGCAGGTACTCAAAGTCCAACCTGACGGCTCCTCCACAACTGTGGGACTTCTGCCAAAGCAAAACTTGCTCACATTCCGAAAGGAAAACAAGCAGACAAGGCAATGATGTAGTGCGTTCAACACCAGCACGGCTGTCTCCTTAATCATATTCTTGCCACATAAACCCTTTGAGAACCATTCTGTATAAGTACATGTCAGTTCGGAATGCTCCAAAGCTCTGTGAACTTTTGAGCAATTTTTAAAAACCACTTTTCAAATGGTTTACACAGTGGGAGGTGACTCACAAGCATGCGAGACCGAATGCAGCCAGGGCCAACTCGGACATGCCGAAATCTCTCTCTGGAAATGAAATACATCATCTCAACAATCTGTACAAGCCTGGAAGGTGGCCCAAAACTTTTTATCAAGGCAGCCAAATAAGGGCTGAAAGATACTTTCCAGCTATAGACTTGTGAGCACAGAGTGTCTGGTGTGTCTGACCTGACTGTAATCTCCCTGTTCTGAATAGCAAAGGAAGAAAAATGTCAAAACAGCAGCAATGGCAGCAAATGCAACACCACAGGCTTCAGTGATGTCTGAAGGTGTGATACTTCCACCCCTGACCAGGGAGAACAAACACCTGAAGGACTTCTAGCCAACTAGCTGCAAGTATTCCCCTGGTCAAAGGCAGGAGCCATATTTGTCCACTAGCTCAAGAGCCACAAGGATGATAGCTCACCATCCTTGTTAACGCAATGCCCCCAATGAGCTGTGTGCACTTCAGGACTGGACAGAATGATTATCCCAGCTGGAACACTTCGTAAAGACAGATTTTTAGGAGTGGGCAAGAGACCAGTTTAGTTAGCTGTTGTTGTTTTTTTCGCCCCAGAGGGAGATTCTCTTATCCGCTTGCCTTTACACATTCATTTGTTTGCAAGAAAGACTTCCACCACCACTTTAAGACTAAACCCAGCTCCATGCCTTCTCCTAGGGATGCATTTTTCCTTCTTTAAATATCCAACCAGATTTAAGAATTTGGTGTAACCTGAAGCTTCACAATACACGCAGAACTTTGAATGGCCCTAACAACACAAGTCATTTATTATCGCTGCAAAGTGGTCTCATCGTTTCCTAGGAAGTAATGGAGAGCCAAGAGAAACTCACTGGCAACAGGTAATAAGCAGAGACAAATTCCTATCTAACTGCACATTTCAAGATTAAGTCATGGGTGGTGTCAAGCCATGAGTGGGAACACGTAACCAAATTATTTTAGTGTAGCATCTGATCAAGGTTTCGAGAGACTCCAGAATTCCAAGAAACAGCAATAGGAAACAAGAGGAACACAACCGGATGCCATGTTTACACAAAAGTACGTGAACTGGAGAACTTCCAAGCAAGCTGGCAGGAATTTCCTCAAGTAACAAGTAGTGAACCCCCACAAGTCCCCTCGCAAAGTTAAACCTGTTCTCCTAACACATGCCAATGCTATGGTGAATTCATCTGGGAAGTGATGCAAGAAGTAATTGCTCAAGAAACCTCTTCAGATGGCTTTGTTGTTTGTCTCGACAATCTTGGGTGTTGCTTTGCTCCATGGAAAGATTTTTTTTTGCCTTGCAGTAGTGAGAGTCTGTCTTGTTCTGGTGGCTGGGTTTTTTTGGGAGGGGGGTCAGGTTTTTTAAATTGCTGGTCAAGGTCCCTGCCAGGAAAAAGGAGAATGTATTGGGGGGTTTTTTTGGGGGGGGGAGGATGGATGCTGCAATGGGTTAGAGGTGAGACTGGCAGTGAGGGCTGGGCAAGTTGCTCCAGGAGAAGGGAAGATTAGTCATAATCAGGCTGTTACTTTTTCTGGTCTGTCCCCTCCTTCAGACCACTGGTGTTTCTAGCAGTGTTCCCTCTGCTCTGAGGCTGCTGCTGTTGAATAGATAATGGATAACAGTCAGTGGTGTAGCTAATGATTGTGTAGCCCAATGCCAAGCTCAAAATGATGTCCCGGAAGTGATGCCACAACCAGAAGTGAACACCCGGGTTTTTAAAAAAGTGAAAATTGAGGGAAAACCTGCCTCCTCCCCCCCCAGAAGCTTGCCACCTACTTGCTCTGCCACCACCACCACCCAGTCAGTGGCATAATACATCTACCTGCCATGCAGGGGTCAAAGAAGAGTTTGTAGCTCCCTCCACAACAAAATAAAATGTAATTAAGTAAATTAAAAGTGTACCCTTTATTGGTTACAGACACTGTGCTGGGCTGAAGAGGGACAGTTATTCTCCCCCTACTAAATATAAGATGAGCACCCCAGGAAAAAAGTGCCTCTTTATCCAGGGTAACAGTATTATGATATATGGAAATGAGAGCGGACTCATATTAGCACCTTATTCATTCCATGCTGTTTCATAATAATGACTCATTGGCTCTCAGAACAATCAGTCTCATAGATCAGTTTTAAGTTAAGAAAATCCACTTTCTGTTCCATAAGGCAATTGTGTTTTCATTTTCTGGTTAATTGGCTATAACTTTTGATAGAATACAGATATTCCAATGAGGTTTGTTTCACTGCATTCTGCATTAAATTACCTTTCCAATGATATATAACATGATGATATTTATACATACCGATTTTTTCACAATTTTGGACACTTGTGTCAAGCTCAGCTTGTTGCCCCCCTAAACCTTGTTGCCCAGTGCAACTGCTACCTCCTGCACCCCCTTAGCTACACCACTGATAACAGCAGATAATAAGGGCACTCTGACCTATGAGCCAGTCCTGCTGAGGGTGCTGATATGGGATGTATACTAGAGACCTGGCTGGACTTTCCCAGCTATATCCCTCAGGCTTCTGGGGGATGCAGCAGCCAAGGCTTCAGGAGCAAGGAGGCAGACTCTTGATGGTCTTTCATGATTCGACCCACCCCCATCCAGGTGCCCTATGTAGCAGCTTCCTCAGTCTGAATGTCTTTGTCTATTGTGGAACAGGCGAGGTAGGACTGGTGTTCTGCCTGCCCTGCTGGCCAACAGTTTCCCTGCCTGAAATGGCTGGAGTCATCCCTAATCACAGGCTGGCAGGAAGCTAACCTGCTTCTGGCTAGCAATCACAGCCTCTTCAAGCACCAGGCTGCCTGCAGCCTGCCTTCCCATCATGCTATAAGCTTGGAGGCTTATAACGACCTGTAAAAGGAAGAAAGCGTAGCGCCAGTGGTAAGCCTCTCTAAACTATGCTAATGGGTGCAGGGGGATGTGTGTATAGATCTGTGGATAAGTGAAACCATGGATACCAGATTCATGGTTATTGGGATATTGTATCAGAATATTAAAGCTGGATGTTAAGCAAAACAACAAGGCAAGGAGAGAGAAGAAAAAAATTTGGGCTGGATGACAAAGGCCCAGAAACCACAAGAGACTAGGATCAGTGATGGGGCTTTGGCAGTGAAGTCACATACGGCTCCTCCTGTTGGAGGTCTTAACTGTCCTTAAACATCACATTCAACTGAAGCTGATTCACATTCAGCCTGATGAGAAATGCATGAGAACAGCTTTCGGATAATTCTAGCTGGATCATCTTTCCTTGTTAATAGAAACACACAATAAACTGTAACACTCATGGAATGCCAGAAGAAACCAGGAATTCTGAATCCACGCCAACCTACTACTCATCCTCCTCTACACTTTCCAGATTACATAGCGCTGCCTTGCTTGGGCAGGCATCCCTTGCCTTCCTGTCACACTATTGGTTGCTTGGAGACACAACACAAGGGGAAGTTTATCCAATTGGAGGGCAGAGGCGCAAAGAGCAGCAAGCGCAGTGTTTCACGTACATCAATGACTCAACACCTTTGCTAAAACAACACCAGAGGGATAACACACATTCTGTGGCCAACATCTTGTTGACATTCAACAAACTTACTGCACTACAAAAATCTATAAATCTCTGGGGTTTATTTTGGCACAATTTTTTTGCACTAGTCCAGTGTTTCTCAACCAATGGTATGGGTACCACCAGTGGTACTTTAGGTGGTATGCGGTGGTACTCTTAGGACCCCTGGACACCTGCTGCCCAGCAGCGAGACCAGGAATGTGACACAACAAACAGCGGTAGGAGGTTCAGCTTGGCGAGCAGAGCTCCAAAGTATGCTTTTCTGTGCCTGAAAGGGTCCTCCCATCCACCATGAGCCTCTCCTGGTGTGTGTCATGTCACATCTGGCCTTCTAACTCAGAAATAACTGGCGATGATGTCACTTTAAATAGGTGGCACTTTAAATAGGTGGCACTTTAAATAGGTGAACCAGACTGTTCTGTTCTGAGAGAGACTGTGAGAGGCCACTGGCATATCTGCAGAGGAGCATGAAGGAATCAACTGGCAAAAAATGGACAACATATTGAGAACTGGCATGAAGCTTGGTTTGCAGCTGCCTACAAGAGCTTGGAGGGCGCAAACTGGCATCTGGCAGCCAGGATGGTGACTGCATTAAAAAGAGAAACAGAGGTTCTATGCAATTTCTCATGGAACAATACTTGTGAAAACCTCATCAAAACACGGGGTTTATGTTTAGCCTGCCTATGTAAACCACCTAAGTCTATGAGAAAGGCAGTAAATAAATCTTGTAATAAATAATAAAATAAAATACACAACAGTTTGTTAAAACTGCTGAGACTCTTAGAACTTGGGCCCAGAACAAACATGCAAAAACCTACATAGAAATCAGCATTTCTCACAGATGCAGGGCACATTTGGGTGCAAAACCCACATGTGTTTTCTAACCCATTATTCTTTTCTAGTTCTTAATCTACGCATTCAGAATTGTCCATGTGGTTTTGACCATCTGGTTGGAAAATTTCCACGGCTGTCTGATATCCATGGATTTTGAGTCCTCTCAGGAGGGGTACACAAACTGCAAACAATGCAGGTCTTGCGGACCTGGAGACTGTTGAGGACACCGTCTCACCAACTGACATACATACAGACCATAACATGCAGGAGGTGAAGCAAAGCATAAATGCCACTCATTACTCCCTACCTTCCATGGCATACTACCCCACTCTTCTTTATATTTTTTTCCTGTATGTGCACATACATGTTCATCACAAGCACATGTACCATTTGTGTATGCATGCATGTTTGTCAACCCAAGGATAATCTCTCATGCTCCTGAAGTGGGCTGAACTTCACAAAGCTCATGCCTCTACAAATCTGCTAGTCTTTAAGGAGCCATGAATAGACTTCCTCGGTAAAACAAATACATACACACCATGAGAGCTGAGAAAGATTCAAGGGCAGAATGAAAAAATGGAGAGAAGC
This sequence comes from Tiliqua scincoides, assembly GCF_035046505.1. Lineage (NCBI taxonomy): Eukaryota > Metazoa > Chordata > Lepidosauria > Squamata > Scincidae > Tiliqua > Tiliqua scincoides. The sequence continues at coordinate 220,401,603 of NC_089824.1, read as the reverse complement.
AATTCTAGGACAGAAGAAAATACTAAATTTGCTGGACCACCTTTATTTTCAACAGGGGGCTGGTGCCACCTAGAGGAAAATGAGCAGCACTGATTGAGTTGGGAATTAATAGAAAGTTGATATGGGAAAAAGATACACCAGAAAGTTACAATTCTGAGGAAATTGGTTAGAGGGTACTAGAGACAGGACATCAGGAAGGATGAGGGATTCAGCCTCTTTTCCCTGTACAGGGTGCCCATGTACCTGCAGATCCCATATCTGCAGATTCACATACCTGCGGATCAGGTCTGGAGGCCCACTGTGCGCCCTCCCGTGCAGCCCCCTCCAGAGACAAGAGGAGCTCCACTCCCCTCACCTTTGGAGAGTCCTCTGAGCCCAGTAGAGGCCACGGACATCCATCCACAGTTTCTGCTGGGCTAAGACTGAGCTCAACAGTTAAAAAAAAAGCTTCTGGTTTGTCCGTGAGAACTGCGCCAGAGGCTTCTCAATGACTTTTTTAAAAAATTAATTTTTTAATTATTTTCCAAAATAAAAATGAACAACAAACAAAAACAAACACATAACAAACACAAACTCAGTACACAACACACAGACAAAAAACACAAAAACATACCGTTGAAGGGTGCAGGCAATCATATATCAATATATCTAATTAATCAATACATATCTTCTAATCTTGTTCTTCTTCTAGTTTAACCTCTTAATATCATTTATCTATCACATCATATCCTGTATAATATATCATGTATACAATATACTCATCTAAATGCCCTGTCTTATACATCTACAACTTCATTTTCCACCAAGCATCAAATGGTCTCCATTGCTCTATCTGTGTCGGTTTACGCTGTTGATCCAAAATCTCTGTAAGCCGATCCGTTTCCGCCACATTCATTATTTTCTCTATTAATTCATCTTTCGTTGGAATTTTAATATCTTTCCAGTATCTAGCATATAAAATCCTTGCAGCAGTTAATATCATAACTAAATAGACATCATTTTCCTTATCTATAATATCTAAGGTGATATTAAGCAAAAATAACTCTGGTTTCAGGGCCTCCCAATGACTTAAGGTATTTAAAACATTACTTCCAGTTTCACAGACAAACTTTTTGCTTTTTGGGGGCGGGCTGAAAAGCAGGCTTTATACCTTACAAACAGGATCCACAAGTTCTCACTATAGTGAGCATTCCATCACCCTCTGAGAATGATGACAGGTGTTCCAGTCCCTCCAGCCTGGAGCTGGAGAGAGGGCAGGGATCATCCTCCCAGGTGTATAACAACCAGAAATGTACCATAAGTTGCTGGGGGAAGGAGAGGTGGAGACTGTCCTCATAACAACTAGCTTTGTTCCAGCTTGAACCCGGGAGCTGGGAAAGGAAGCAGGAGTCTGTCCCTGGCCTCACATGGCAGCCCAGCACAACGTCTGGGGCAAGGTCCCGGCAGCTGCAATTTTTGGTTTAGCTACCCAGCCAAACATTTTGAACCCTGCTTATGGGGCTGCAAACCCACATCTGCCACCAGCACACACTTGCCAGGGAAACAATCCCAGTACTCCAATGAGTTGCACATGCATCACATGTGGGTTTGAAAATTTCTTGGTCTCACACAGGTGTGCACCTCTAATCATTTTATGGGTATATCTCAAAGCCATAACGTGATGCCGCAGGACTCCCGGGTCCAAAAGCACCACTCTATCTGCTGGACCTCTCTGGCTCTAGGAAACAAACTGTACTCGCACAGTGATTTTAAACAATGGATTCTCTCTAGAGAGGTTGCTGAAATTTTCCAGCTGCCAGGTGACAAAGGTGGGAGAGCAAGAACACACTACCATTCTACTATCACCAGAACATGTAGCAAGGTAAGGAGGGTTGAAAGAAGGGAGGTGGGTGGGAGGCTGGGGGAGACTGGATCCTGTCATGCTCCCAGTGATATCAGTAGCGCAACAGAGTTCAACCTAAGCTCCAAATAAACCAGGCTATTCTCTGAGCGTCTGAAACACAGTTCAGGTTTTTTGTAACCCAATTCCAACCTCCCCATTGCTAGTCATTTCTGAATATTTAGTCTAAAAATATTAGACTAAAATAATAAATGTATTAAAAATACCCTGGGGGCTGGGGGCTAAGAATAGGCCCTCAGTTTGGCTGTACTTGTCGTAAGAGGCGACTAAACAGCCACCGGGTAGATGGGACTCGTCAGCCTAGGAAGGCAGCTCATCTAAGAGAAGGAAACTCTGACCTCAAACCTCCACTGCCTTGTGGCTACATCCAGTTCTGGAAAAGGCTTCAGGAGTCAACCTCGAGGCAAAATCAGGAGCCGGAGTCCCTGAGGCAGTTCATGGCTGAACACAGTCACGTTCTGGCAACTCCTGTGACGCCGCTGGAACCAACCGTATTGGCTTCTGCCTTTCCATTGGACCATTCCAGCGACGTGGAGAGGGGGGATTTGCTGCATGGGTAACAGCCTATCCTCCATACCTTCTTTACCCAGGCTTCGCGCACTGGAGAGGACACTCCAACTTCGCCATACGGCGTCGGCACAACACGGGAAGCAGCAGTTTACCGGTTATAAGTCTTTGCTCGATTGGCGTAGAGCATGACGCCAGGGGCTGCTTCCGACGGTGGGAGAGATCATTGCATCTCATTGGGCAGCTACCGCCCGCCTTAAGCTGGGCAGTCCCCAGCCAGTAAGGTGTTGCCTCGCCACGGTCCGTTAACCTCATGGGGTGCGTGGGGTTTAGGGTGAAAACCGACAAGCGGATCGACAACTCTGCACCATGCAACAGAAAACAGAAAACTACTGCCCTAAAGCTGGGCACCTGGAACGTTAGGACAATGACACCTGGCTTCTCTGATGACCTGCAAGAAATAGACGACGCACGCAAAACAGCTGTCATCGACATGGAGCTGAGCAGACTGCAGATGGACATCGTCGCCCTTCAAGAGACTAGGCTGCCAGATTCCAGATCTGTCAAGGAGATAAATTTCTCATTTTTATGGCAGGGAAAACCACCAAACGAAACCAGGGAACATGGCGTTGGCTTTGCGGTCAGAAATACCCTGCTGAAATCCATCATCCCACCTACTGTGGGAAGTGAAAGAATTTTGTCCCTGCAGCTCCAGTCATCAGCAGGACCTATCACTCTCATCAGTGCTTATGCACCGACTCTGTCGTCTCCAGCAGAAGCCAAAGACAAATTCTATGATGACCTGGCCACCACTGTCAAGAAAATCCCTGTAAAAGAGCCATTGTTCATCCTCGGCGATTTCAATGCTAGAGTTGGTGCTGATAACAGTTCATGGCCCACTTGCTTAGGTCAGTTTGGCACTGGGAGGATGAACGAAAATGGCCAACGCCTGCTAGAGTTTTGCTGTCATCACGGTCTCTGTGTCAGCAACACGTTCTTCAACACAAAGCCCCAACATAGAGTCTCTTGGAGACATCCAAGATCAAAGCACTGGCACCAGCTCGACCGGATCCTCACCAGACGCTCCAGCCTTCCCAGCATCAAGATCACACGCAGTTATCATGGTGCTGCCTGCGACACTGACCACTCCCTGGTGTGCAGCAGAGTGAAACTGCAAACAAAGCGACTGTATCACACGAAAAAGGAAGGAAGACCTCGCATTGATACCAGCAAGACCCGGGATCAGAGAAAAGTGGAGGAATTTGCACAAGCGCTTGAGGAATCTCTTCCAGGCCCGGCCGACGCAAACGCATCCAACAGATGGGAACATTTCAAGAATACCGTTTACAACACCGCCTTGTCCATATTCGGCAAAAAGACCAACAAGGCGGCAGACTGGTTTGAAGCCCACTCTGAGGAGTTGACACCAGTCATTGAGGAAAAGAGGAGAGCTCAAGCAGCATACAAGGCCTGTCCCAGTGAGCGCAACCTGCAGGTCCTCCGAACTGCTCGCATCAAAGTCCAACAGACTGCCAGGAGATGTGCTAACGACTACTGGCTCCAGCTCTGTTCCGAGATACAGATAGCAGTTGACACGGGCAACATCAAGGGGATGTATGATGGTATCAAGCAGGCCCTAGGTCCAACACAGAAGAAAATTGCCCCTCTGAAGTCTGCCACAGGCGAGGTCATCCAGGATCGGACGCAGCAGGTGGAACGCTGGGTGCAGCACTACTCTGAGCTATATTCCAGAGAAAATGTAGTCACCGAAGAAGCACTGAACAACATTGAGTGCCTGCCTGTGCTGGAAGAGCTTGACAGTGAACCAACCCTAGAAGAACTTCACGTGGCCCTGGACTCCCTTGCCTTTGGCAAGGCACCTGGAAAAGACAGCATCTCTGCTGAAGTCCTAAAATGCTGCAAAGAGATCATCGTCACTGAGCTGCATGAAATCCTCTGTCTCTGCTGGAGAGAAGGTGGAGTACCTCAAGACATGAGGGATGCAAACATCATCACGCTGTACAAGAACAAAGGTGACAGGGGTGACTGCAACAACTACCGCGGCATCTCTCTCCTTAGCGTTGTAGGAAAGCTGTTTGCCCGAGTTGTACTAAAGAGGCTCCAGGTACTTGCAGAGAGCGTCTATCCAGAATCGCAGTGTGGATTCCGAGCCAACAGGTCCACCACTGATATGGTATTCTCCCTTAGACAACTGCAGGAGAAATGCAGGGAACAACGACAGCCACTCTTTATAGCCTTCATAGATCTCACAAAGGCTTTCGACCTGGTCAGCAGAGACGGCCTCTTCAAGATTGTCCCCAAGATTGGATGTCCACCCAGGCTCCTCAGCATCATCAGATCTTTCCACAAGGACATGAAGGGCACTGTTGTCTTCGATGGCTCCACATCAGACCCTTTTGACATCCGAAGCGGAGTGAAGCAGGGCTGTGTTCTTGCACCAACCTTGTTTGGGATTTTCTTCGCTGTCCTGCTGAAGCAGGCCTTTGGAACTGCAACAGAAGGCATCTATCTCCGGACCAGATCAGACGGAAAGCTCTTCAACCTCTCCAGACTGAGAGCAAAGTCCAAAGTCCAGCTGAAATGTCTGCGTGACTTCCTCTTTGCCGACAATGCAGCTGTCACTACCCACTCTGCCAAAGATCTCCAGCAGCTCATGGATCGTTTTAGCAAGGCCTGCCAAGATTTTGGACTGACAATCAGCCTGAAGAAAACACAGGTCATGGTTCAGGATGTGGACTCACCTCCCTGCATTACAATCTCTGAGCATGAACTGGAGGTTGTCCATGACTTTGTGTACCTTGGCTCAACGATCTCCGACACTCATTCTCTCGATACCGAGCTAAACAAGCGCATCGGTAAAGCAGCTACCACGTTTTCCAGACTCACAAAGAGAGTCTGGTCCAACAAGAAGCTGACGGAACATACCAAGATCCAGGTCTACAGAGCTTGCGTCCTGAGTACACTTCTGTACTGCAGCGAGTCATGGACTCTTCGCTCACAACAGGAGAGGAAACTGAGCGCTTTCCACATGCGCTGCCTCCGACGCATCCTCGGCATCACCTGGCAGGACAAAGTTCCAAACAACACAGTCCTGGAACGTGCTGGAATCCCTAGCATGTATTCACTGCTGAAACAGAGACGCCTGCGTTGGCTTGGTCATGTCGTGAGAATGGATGATGGCCGGATCCCAAAGGATCTCCTCTATGGAGAACTCGTGCAAGGAAAGCGCCCTACAGGTAGACCACAGCTGCGATACAAGGACATCTGCAAGAGGGATCTGAAGGCCTTAGGGATGGACCTCAACAAGTGGGAAACCCTGGCCTCTGAGCGGCCCGCTTGGAGGCAGGCTGTGCAGCATGGCCTTTCCCAGTTTGAAGAGACACTTGGCCAACAGTCTGAGGCTAAGAGGCAAAGAAGGAAGGCCCATAGCCAGGGAGACAGACCAGGGACAGACTGCACTTGCTCCCGGTGTGGAAGGGATTGTCACTCCCGGATTGGCCTTTTCAGCCACACTAGACGCTGTGCCAGAACCACCTTTCAGAGCGCGATACCATAGTCTTTCGAGACTGAAGGTTGCCAATACAAAGTCTAAAAACAGTTGAGATTTGCAGGGATGAGGCAAAAGCAGACAGAAAACAGGACTGCTCCAGAGTTAGTAATGGCCTTGTTTGGACCAGACATATTTATAAGGGCAGGAGGTCTGGCTCAGTTGCTAGAGCTGCCGCCTTGTATGCCTGAAGATCTGAGGCTGCCAGTTCAAAACAACCGGAAGTACCCGAGAACTGAGGACACGCTGATATACTGAAGAGCTGACCCTTGGTGGCAGAGAGGAGTCGCCCTCAAGTGGAGCGTGGGAGGCGAAGGGCCAGAGAGAGGCCAGACTGGGAGGGAATCCAGCTGAAACAGGGAGTTCTATGAAAGACTAGAACTAGTCAATTGTAAAAATCCCTACGGGGGTTTAGAACAGCCTGCCTATGTAAAACACCTTGGATTAAAGTCTGAAGAGAAATCTGATGACCAAAGAAAGGCGGTATATAAATACCTGTATAAATAAATATAAATATAAGGTAAGACTAATCACTGGATCCAGGATAATGAGCTTTCCAGGGAATTAAAGGCAGAAATAGCTACTTCCAGATCATTTTCAGAAATACATGCTTCACCTTGCCCTTGGGTTTCTGTGTAGGAGAGTGGGTGAGCTGATAGCACTCTTTACACTCCCCTCCTGGTCTGAGGTCACTGGCTACCACTAGGCTAATGTGAACCTGCGACTGTCAAGTATTCTCTCATGTGTTATAAACACACATGATATCTCCAACAGCAAGTGCAGTATTTCAGACGTTTCTTGGAATTCAGTGAAGCCTGAAGCTCACAGCAACTGTTTCTAGTAAGAGGAATACCACAGGAGCAGCTTCCATGTCAGAAACGGGCAAAGTGAGAACACTGATTATGAAGGTAAAATCAAAAGCTCCCTCTTGCTTTGGAAAAATCGGAAAACAACCAATTATCCAACTGGCTTTAAGCAGGTTATAAGCTCACCTCTACATCTTGCTTGTTAGCGAGAACCAAGAGTGGAACACCTTCCAGGACTTCACTCATTATCATCTTCTCTGTGAGAAAAATGAAAGGGAGAAGAGAAGCTGAGAGACTGGAAGAGAGATACAGCCTAAGTGTAACACTTCTCAGAGCCAAAACATTTTAGGGCACAATCCTAACCCCTTATGTCAGTGCTTTCCAGCACTGGCATAGCTGTGCCAATGGGACATGTGCTGCATCCTGCAGTTGGGTGTCACTCACGGAGGCCTCCTGAAAGGAAGGGAATATTTGTTCCCTTACCTCAGAGCTACATGGCCCTTATGTCAGTGCTGGAAAGCATTGACATAAGGGGTTAGGATTGTGCCCTTAGTTAGGTGGCGGCACATGTATCACTCTTTTGATCAGTTTATTCTCAAAATGACAGAGCTGTGTTCAAGATAAACAGCTGCTCCTAGGTTAGATTTCCTTTGCTCATACTATTTTGGGGAAATCTCCCCTTGAATAATTTGTGCATATATTTTCACCCTCAAGAGTATTCTCAGGCTTTATACCATCAGCCTCATAGGTCCTGCCACTGACATGGGTTGATGAGTACTAGTGACAAGACATTTTCTACAGTGGCACTGCACCTCTGGAACTCTCCCCCTGAAGACACCCCCCACACATACACATGATCTCCCTGGCACCAAAACATATTTCACATGTGGTTAATGCAGCTGTTTCCCCTGATTTTTAACAGATGATTTTATCACTGACTGTCTTGCTCTTTTAATTATTTTTTATCTATTATATTTTATGTTTTAATCATCACTTCTATTGTTTAATGCTTTTATTGTTTGCCACTTTCAGTGTAACTAGAGAAGCAGGGTATAAATATTTATACGACATACATGCATGTTTTTATTATTTATTATGATCATTTAGGGATCACATTTCACATTGCCAAGCTGAGAAAAGTCACCTTTTAAGTATTACCTTATTAAACATCTAACAAACTTACAGCACAATCTCCTGCACACTCACCAAAAGCTTGTTTAGATTCAGAAAGCCTCTCTTCATCAGTGGAGTCAATAACATAGATGACACCATGGGACTCTGCATAATACTGAAATGACAACCAGCAATTAGCCCACAAGGGAGAAGTGTGGTTTGCTTTTCTTGAAAGGAATTGTGATCAGCTCCCTCTCATAGGTATGAGTCATTGTTTGTGCTTTTACTCACTTGTGCTTTACAAGCAGAGCAAGAATGAACAAGGTGCCCTACTACATGAGCAGTGGCTGCAGATAATTCAATAGAAGTAGCTTAACAAAACAGAAGACTCGCACAAAGGAAACAAACTGTACTGTAAGAGGAGGAAATAACATTCCCAGTTTGACAGCTGATTCTATCTACTGAGGCTTGAATCAAGGCTTTCCTCTCCCACTAGTGTGCTAATTCACAGAGCAAAGTTAGGAAGAAACACACTGCTCTAAACTCCTTGGGGGAAGAGATGTGTAAAAATATATTAAACAAAATTTTTATATGGTTTTTTATCCTAACAAAATGTAAAATATCCAGCAATTTGAGATCCAAAAATTCTGAAAAGCAATATGGCTATCAAATCTTTTTTCTAGGTCAAACCTATCTTGAGTCATTTGAACAAAAGACACAGTGGCAGTAAACACACCCCTTAGTAGGAAAAAAATATGTAATTTGAGCATCACCTGGTCCAATAATACCTGGTCCAATTAATACCAATAAAGGTATTAATTTCATTATCTCTGTGGAATTATTTTGTTTTTGGGCAAATACTTAACTAGTTGCTCACTTATGCCACACTTTTCCATTCTTAATAATACCACAATGTTGATGTCCATGTGAATGCTTTGATAGAAGACTTTTGCTCCACTAGAGACCTATGTCATCCCAAGGAAACTGGTGGGACTCTTGGAAGATAGCATTTCAATCACCTGGCATAATCCCTTACAAGCATTTGATTCTTGCCTGGCTGATGCAAGACACTTTGCAAGTAACCCTTCATATACTCTCTACGAGGGGAGGACAAAAGCATTGAGCTCTATCATTGATCTTACAAGCAGAAGGTTTAATCCCTGAAATCTGTAGGTAGGGCTGGGAAAGCCTGAAAACCCTGCAGGGTCATTGTTAGTCAAGACAAGCAATACTGGGCTTGATGGATCAATGCTCTGATTCTGTACAAGGCACCTTCAGATGTTCATATAGATATATAATTAATTCAGGTCAGCTACACTGATTGGACAGGCCTGGGACTTTCCTTGTTCGTTTCAGCGGAAACTCTTACCCTCCAAAATTAAATGGCATTAGATGTTTTCGAAAGCACAGCTATTACCACCTACCTTATCCCAGAGAGACTGAAGCTCCTCTTGTCCTCCAAGATCCCAGAACATTAGCCTGGCTTTGCCCACATCTATAGTGCCAACTGCAAGACAGACAACAGGATGCAGACCTATTTGTACTCAGATTAGAAACCTGGTGCTAGCGCTAGGGCAAGACCAGAAGCTGAACAGCCCTTGGTGCATAGGCACAGGGTGCTACCCCACTTGGGTCACCTTTGAGTGACAAAAAGCACTGCCTATTGGAGAGGGTGGAACAAGAAGCTGTTGCACAAGCTGCATACACAGACAAGAAAATATGCAGTTGCAATGTGGCTCTATACTGTCTTATGCTTCTAAATGTGACTTGCATGTTGGCTCACACGGTCAAGTCCATCCCAGGTGGGCACTACCCTTGTTCAACAAGGACCCATCTTTATAGCACTGGTCCTAACTAAGATCATCCCACATACACGTGTGCAGCTACATGTAAAGTATTTAGAAGAAGTGTAAAATGCAGTTTTGGGTACTGTTTAGAGCTCTTTGGTCTATCTTTTTAATTAATTTGATCCCCCCCCCCCACAGCAACTCATGCTACCTTGTACTGTTTCATCCCCTTAAGCAAACCAGATTCACTTACTGTTCAAACCTACAGTGGTTGTGATTTTGGAGAAGTTCATTCCTTTGTAGTTCCTGTTAAATCTTGTTTTTGTCTGTTCAAGGAAGGTCTGAAAATAGGGACAGGAAGTGCAAGGGGATGAAGATAAAAAAAACAGATAAAGAACTAGATAAAATGGGGAAAAAAATCTTATCCTATATCTTGGTATCCAGGAGTTCTAAATCTGCAAAACAGAATCTAAGTGCTGTATGCCAACATCCCCAAAACCTGTGCCCAAATTAGCAATTTACACAATTCTTGTTGGAAAACTACTTTCCTTTGCAGTGGAACTTTGATATCTTAAGGCAGAGACTGGGGTAGGAGGAGGGCCAAGGAAAGGAAGTTAAAATCCAGGACTGTGGAGCATTCAGACAAAACAGTTTGAGATAGTGCGTCACAATATCTAAACCAACACCATCTTACAAACCATGGTTTGTAAGCTGAAGCTGGCTTGGTGTGATTTGGCATTGTTTCCAGTTCAATGAACTACATTTCATCCACTGGGATGCCGATGATGGATAGGGAGAAGGGGCAAACTGCACTATCTATGGTTTGCCTGTCGAACCAGGAATTCTACACAAAACTCTACCCAACAGAAACCTCAATCCTATACACTCTTGAAGTAGAAAGATACTGGGTAGCAGAATGCCAGAAATTTCCAGGAACTCAAGCTAGAAGGGAGCCTAGGTAAAGTGGACAAATGACTAGCTGACCTACTGATGCTACCGTATGCTGTTTGAAGGATTTAGCCTGCTAGAATTAAATTAGGATGAACTTACATTTGAGATTATTACAATGCATTTGGTAAGAAACCAGGCAAGGGAGAGAAAAGAGGAGCCTCCGATTTGCCTTTCCCCCAAACAAGTCCTAGTACACACCGTTTTCCCAGCATTGTCCAGTCCAAGGATCAAGATGCAGTATTCATCCCGCCGGAACATGTATTTGTAAAGTCCAGACAAAAGAGTATACATCCTGCTCCTACAAACAAAACATTAAACACTAAATTGCCAAAAAGGAGTTCCTTTTCCAATACGGCGTTAGCCCAGCTGTGCAGAGGCCGCTTGTTCGTGAGTAGGCCCCACACAATCAGAATAACATTTAAGCATATCAGGTGGCTATGCTGTATCCCCAAAACTAGAACCAATCAGGCAAAAGCGATGCCATTTTTGGATTCAGCACCCCAGATATACTCAAGAATAGTCCAACTTTTACAACAACAAAATGTGTGTAGACCTGTGTTATATTCGTGAACATTTCAAAAAAAATTGTTCCAATTGTAAAAACGAACCAAAACACCCCACAAGAAACAAATGGGGGGGGGGGAGAATAAACTCCCTTCTCAGATTCCTTGTTCTTCAGAATTTTTCCTAGTTGTTTTGGGGCAAGGCTATAGTCCTGAATGCTGTAGCAGAGAAGAGGACATGGCAGGCAAATGGATTACAGCAGTGTTTCTCAAACTGTGGGTGAGGACCCACTAGGAGGGCTGTGAGCCAATTTCAGGTGGGTCCCCATTCATTTCAATGTGTATTTTTTATTTAATAATTTAGACTTGCTGCTACCATGGCATGTGACTGCATTTGGGGAAATGTTACAGATCTGTACTTCAACAGGCTACTATGTATGTGCTTTTAACAATTACAGTCAATGGGTGAGTGTGGGTAGGATTATAGCCTTTGGGATGTTTGGGCGATTTTTTTTTTAAACAGACCAGCAACTACTTGGAAGGATTCTTCTTTATTTTAAATACATTTTTAACTTACACTTATTGTAAACTCTTAATTAATTGATTTGATTTTGTCATATGGGGGTGTGGAAAATTTTCCTGCCTGATGATGTCACTTTCAGCCATGACATCACTTCCAGTGGGTTCCAGCAAATTGTCATTCTAAAAACAAATGAATGAATGATGCCAGAGACTAAGTCTGGGACCTTCTGTAAGCAAAGCATATGTTCTACCACTGAACCTCCCATGGGATGGGACAGCAGGATGTAGGTGCTTTTAAATAAAAACAAAAAGAAAATAGACAATTTATTAAGACAACAGAGCAGGGGTGTCACACTAATTTCATACAGTGGGCCAAAGAGCATTCATGGTGACTGATGAAGGCCAGACGTGATGTTATTATGTAGGGCAATGGCCAGAAATAAGTACTTAGGAACTAATTAGCTGCAAATGACAGAAGAGAAAATGTGCAAATCTTGATGAAATTTTCAAGTTACAGGAGAGCCCAATTATCATGTAGGCCACTCTTTCAGCAGCAGTACTTCTGCTGAGGCATCACTTTGCAGCTCAGCAGCTGCTGGTAGTACTGAGAGCACCCAATTGTAACAGAGGCCAGATAAAAAGCTTCTGTGGGCCATATCCAGCCCACTGACCTTATGTTTGACACCCCTGCAATAGAGAGAAGAAACCAGAATAGCAAAGGGCAATGTGATCAAATGCAGTTGCAAATATTTAAGGTACTCCATGATTACAACTATTCTACCATTTTAACCCCCACCTATATTGGTATCAAATTAGTACATCACCAACACTCACAGTTTAGAGAGGATATTTTTAGAACCACACAGAGACAACTACAGAACAATGAGAAGAGCAGCAGGTAGTTGCAGCTGGTGTGGTTTTCCTGTGCATTATATATAACCTGTTTAAAGAAGATAGCATCTAAACCAGAACAGAAGGGCATTGTAGGTATACGTCTCCCACACATTACCATACTAGGCATGTGGTGACAAAACTATCAAGATATCTACATTTGCTTTTATAAGAATGTTTTGTTTAACTGCATGAATAGGCAGAGAACAGCACTAAAACCTTTATTTTAGAAAGTGGAGGATATTTTAATAAATGCAGACAACATTATTGAACAACTGAAATTTTTTTTTTTTTACTTATACACACTGAACTGCAAATTAAAGGTTAGAACAAATCCATAAGGAAATCAGTATTTCCCATGGAGGCAGCACACGTCTGGATGCCAAACCCAAATCTTGTTGTTGGCATCCTTCAGTCTCAGAAGACTATGGTGTCACGCTCTGAATGGTGGTTCTGCAACAGAGTGTCCTCTCCAATGCGCGAAGTCTGGGTAAAGTAGGTATGGAGGATAGGCTGTTACCCATGCAGCAAATCCCCCCTCTCCACGTCGCTGAAATGGTCCAATGGAAAGGCAGAGGCCAGTACGGTTGGTTCCAGCGGCGTCGCAGGAGTTGCCAGAACGTGACTGTGTTCAGCCACGAACTACCTCAGGGGCTCCGGCTCCAGATTTTGCCTCGAGGTTGACTCCTGAAGCTTTTCCACAACTGGATGTAGCCACAAGGCAGTGGAGGTTTGGGATCAGAGTTTTCCTTCACTCAGATAAGCTGCCTTCCCAAGCTGACGAGTCCCATCTACCCGGTGGCTGTTTAGTCGCCTCTTACGACAAGTACAGCCAAACTGAGGGCCTATTCTTATCCCCAGCCCCCAGGGTTTCCGTATTCATGGGTAGAGCTGTTTGGAAATGGTGTTATTTACCTTACTCAGACCACTAAGTTCAGCAAGATGGGCAGCCCAATTCTATGCTGACCTGGCACAGCATGGTACAATGGCATTGAAATGGTTGCAGCTGTGAAGACAGAACAGCCGTTGGAGGACTCCTTGGGGGAAGGGAATATTGGTTCTCTTACCCTGTGTAGAACTAGGCCCCCAATGGATCTCCTCAGATCTCTGCCACCTCCTACTACTGCTGATCTACCTCAGATGGGTGTTGTATGTATTGTATTGGCAACCTTCAGTCTCGAAAGACTATGGTATCGCGCTCTGAAAGGTGGTTCTGGCACAGCGTCTAGTGTGGCTGAAAAGGCCAATCCGGGAGTGACAATCCCTTCCACACCGGGAGCAAGTGCAGTCTGTCCCTGGTCTGTCTCCCTGGCTATGGGCCTTCCTTCTTTGCCTCTTAGCCTCAGACTGTGTGTTGTATGTATGATGTTCATATACAAGAAGCCCTGGAAACACTTTAAAAATGAGGTAGAGGGAAGGCAAGCAGTACTTTTTCTTGAGATGGTCATGTAGGTGGGGGAGAGAGAGAAGCCCCAATAAGAAGAGACTCCTTGCTGGATCAGGCCAAGGGCCCATCTAGTCCAGCTTCCTGTATCTCACAGCGGCCCACCAAATGCCCCAGGGAGCACAAAAGACAAAAGACACAATCTGTGTCCCAGTGACTTCCCCTGCATCTGGCAATCAGAGGCAGCCTACCTCTAAAACCAAGAGTTTACACATACCTACTGTGACTTGTAATCCTTAATGAACTTTTCCTCCAGAAATTTGTCCAATCCCCTCTTAAAGGCATCCAGGCAAGATGCCATTACTTCCTGTGGCAAGAAGTTCCACAAACTAATTACACTCTGGGTAAAGAAATATTTTCTTCTGTCTGTCCTAACTTTCCCAACACTCAACTTTTGTGGATGTCCCCTGGTTCTGGTGTTGTGTGAGAGGGAAAAGAGCATCTCTCTATCTACTGTGTCCATCCCCTGCATGATTTTGTATGTCTCAATCATGTCTCACCCCCCCTCAGGCGCCTCTTTTCCAGACTGAAGAGGCCCAAAAGCTGTAGCCTTTCCTCATAGGGAATGTGCCCCAGCCCAGTAATCATTTTGGTTGCTCTCTTTTGCACTTTTTCCATCTCTACTATATCCTTTCTGAGATGTGGCGACCAGAACTGGATGCAATACTCCAGGTATGGCCTTACCATCGATTTGTACAACATTACAGTATTAGCTGTCTTATTCTCAATGCCTTTCCTAATGATCCCAAGCAAGAAATTAGTCCTCTTCACTGCTTCTGCACATTGGGTCAACACTTTCATCGAGCTGTCCACAAGGACCCCAAGATCTCTCTCCTGATCTGTCTCAGACAGCTCAGAACCCATTAGAACCCATTAACTATCACTGATAAAAGAATATACATAGTAGCTTGTTAAAAGTACAGGTCTGTACTGTTTCCCCAAATGCAGTCACAAACCAGGGTAGCATCAAGTTTAATATGTTAAAAATAAAATATTGAAATGAATGAGGACGCACCTGAAACTGGCTCAAGACCCACCTAGTGGGTCCCAATCTGCAGTTTGAAGAACACTGCTAGCCTATATGTCAAGCTTTGCTTCTTTGCCCTCTACACTTCACAGCAGATGCAATGGCAGGGAGTTCCACAGACTAATCTGAGGCTGTGCAGACAGCCCCACCAGGGCTTGCTGTCTGGGATGGACTACTCCCCCCTCAACCTGTCCAGCCCCCTCTCAAGGCCTCCAGGTGCCCCCCACGCCCTGTGGCAGGGAGTTCCGCAGATTAAGCTCAGGCTGTGCAGACCCACCAGGGCTTGCAACCTGGGATGGACTCCTCCTGCCTCAGCCTGTCCAGGCCCCTCTTAAAGGCCTCCAGGTGCCCCCCACGCACTGTGGCAGGGAGTTCCGCAGACTAAGCTCAGGCTGTGCAGACCCCTCAGGGCCTCCTGCCCGTCCCAGGGGCCCAGCAGACGCCCCCACCAGGGAGCGCGCGACCCCCGGCCGCTGAGCCCCCCGGCCGAACAGCCCCTGAGGGCCGGGCACCTGCGCCGCCTCCCACCCCCAGAGCCCCCAACGGCCACCAGCCCTACCCGAGGCTCCGCGGCGGCGCTTCCTCAGGACTCCCCCTCCTGCGCGCGCCGCTGTGGGAAGCACAGTCCGTCTTTCCGGGACACCGGCTTGCGAGGGCCGCGAGCGGACTACAACTCCCAGGAAGCGGCGCGCTGAGGCCGCGGCCCCGCCCCTAAGAGCACCCAACACTGCCGCGCGCGAAGGGTTCGGCCTCCTCTAGGAAGGCGGAGGAAGTGTCTGTGTCCGCGGGGGCGGGGCCGGAAGTGGGAGCCCTGCGGCGAGGAACGCTGAGGGGAGTGGGCACTCGGCGGGCAGGTGGGTGGAGGCGCCTGGAGGAGAGTGCAGGCCCCCGAGACAGCCCGCAGGCAGCAGCAGGGGAGGCGGCTTCAGCCCAGCGGTGGCATAGCCGGAGGGGGGGCGGAAGCCCCAGCCCGGGGGCAAGCGCTCCCCCCGCAGGGAATGGACCGCTTGGCCCCCGGACTGAGGCTCCCCGCCAGACTGGGGGCTCTGCCCCCCTCTCCGGCTACGCCACCGAGCCCACCCCCAGTCCCTGGGCTGGAGCGAGGAGGAAGACTCAGAAGGAAGCGTTCATTGGTCTGTGGAACTCCCTGCCACAGGATGTGGGGTGGCACCTGAAGGCCTGGACGCAGGTCTCTCGTTGCCTTGAGTGCTCCCTGGTGGAGGCGGCTGATGGGCCGCTGTGAGGGGCAGGAAGGGGACGAGACAGGCTTGGCCGAGCCAGCAAGGAGGCTCTCCTGGTGTTCTTGTCTCCAGCAGGGAGGCTTGTTCTGGCTCTTTCCCCCCAGCAGTGGCCCCCTCCCCGCACGCACACCACACTCTCTAAGGATGCAAGCAGTGGTGTAGCTGGAGGGGGGTGGGGCACTCCGGCTGGCAGGGAGTCTCAGTAAGGTGGGCAAGCGGCCCCCTCCCTTCGGAGCCATTCCCCCGTACGGCTCCGTTTTGCTCCCCCCACCAGGAATGGCTCTGAAGGGAGGGGCCGCTTCCCCCCCCCCCCGGACTGAGGCTCCCCACCAGACTGGGTGCGCCCCCCTCCTGCTACGTCACTGGACACAAGAAGAGCCTCTTTGCTGGATCGGGTTAAGGAATCCCTTAAAATTCCACTAGAATTGGGTGTTGGGAAAGTCAGGATAGACAAAATGAATTTTTCTGCCTCCAGCATGTAGTTAGTCTGTGGAACTCCCTGTCACAGGATGTGCAGGTGGCATCTGGGCTGGACGCCTTTAAAAGGGAATTGGACACATTTCTGGAGGAAAAGTCCATTGCAGGTTACAAGCCCTGATGGGTCTGTGCAACCTCCCGGTTTTAGAAGTAGGCTACCTCACAATGCCAGATGCAGGGAGAGCACCAGGGTGAAGGTCTCTTGTGGTCTTGTGTGCTCCCAGAAGCATCTGGTGGGCCACTAAGATACAGGAAGCTGGATTAGACGGGCCTTTGGCCTGATCCAGCAATGGTGGTTTTTATGTTCTTGTAGAGATAGTAGGCAAATTGTAGTATGGAGATATACCTCCCTATAGATGACATAATTGTTGCAATTTATTGTGTTTGTGTTGCCTTAATTGTCACTAAATTACTCTAGGAGAGCAATCGTAGACTGGAGATCACTGTAAGCACCATAAGCAAACCTCTCAAGGCAAGTAGTAGAAATACTCCCATGTTGAGATTTTGCTCTTTTCCCTTAAGAAGAAAGTTGTCCTCATACGGAAGCTGCAAGACAACTAGGAAGCCTAAAGCTTAAGTCCAAGAGATTTGGAGGTCCATCCTCCTATATCAACCTGCCCACACTCTGTGCCCAGCATTGAAAACTCTGTTTTGTGTTCCAACATGTAGTTGGTTGAATGTGTGAGGCAGTGCCTTCTCGGTGGTGCTTCCTAACTGTGGAAAGCCTGGTCAGCCCCCACACTAACTATTTTTAAAAGTGTGGTTAAGACATTTCTGCTGTCATTGTTAAAAATATGTATTAATTGTTTTCAAAAGACATTCATAAAGCAGTTTACACAGTGAAATAAATCAGTAAATAGTTCCTGTCCTCAGAAGGCTCATAGTCAAAAAAGAGGTGCAAAAAACACACCAGTGATCGCCACTGGAAAAGATGTCATGCTGGGTGAAGCTGAACAGTTGCTCTTTCCCATTAAATATAAGAGGACACCACTTTAAAAGATACCTCTTTGCCTTTTAAAACTTTTCTAGTTACCTTCCCTTTGAGTTTTTCTGAGTTTTTTTTCTTCTGTTTGGATTTTGTGCTTTCTTTGTTCCCCTGTTTTGTTTCATAGTTGTGTTAATTGTTTTAAGATTGTTTTCAATTACTGTGAGCTGCCTTGATGCCCCATTGAGTAGAACAGAAAAACAGTGTAGAATTTTTTAAATAAAAAAATTAAGCCAATTATATATTTTTCTTATTGTAGACAAGATGCTGATGCTGAGAGATGATGACTTGCTTAAGACTACCCAGCGAATTTGTAATGGAGGTGAAGTTTGAACTGAGGATGCTCTGATCATACTCTGTGACTTAACCACTGTGCTACAGTAGCTCTCAGTACCTTCTCTCCGTGTTCACTCTCATGGAACGGAGTGTTAGAATGGGTAAGCAGATCTGCTGGCATTTTCCCTTTGGAGAGGCTTGCTATGTGTCCCAAAGCTCAGGATGAATGTGGAAGTGAAAAGAGTTCCAATTTGTTTCATATTTTTTATGAGTTAATGTCGCTATCTTTTCACCTCTTGGGGCTGTGTGCCTCACAACAATTGTACGGTAGGTGAAAAATCTAATGGGTGCTGCTTTTATGAAGTCTTTTTATAGAAAAGCCAGAAGGAATAAAGGCAATTCTAACACAATATGTCCCCACTTTGTGTGTCATGTTGCCAGCTGTTACTGGTTTTGCTCCTGTGTCATTAACAGGAACTTGATAGTTGAAATTAAGCAAAGCTTTTCCTATCACCTTATGCCAGAAAAAGCTTCACTACTTTAGTTTTGCATGTTGGGCTGTGATTAATGGCATAGACCAGGGGTGTCTACAGTTTTTGGCAGGAGGGCCACATCATCTCTCTGACACTGTGTCGGGGGCCGGGGAAAAAAACTTATATGAATGAATGGAGGTTTTGCAATAGCTCAAGGCCTATAAAAGGACTTGCACACAGCAAGGCTGGCCTTTCCTTTGCTGCCGCTGCTGCATCACAGACCTGAAATAGCAAGCAGAGGAGGAAGCCCTCATCCCACAGCTCACACGAGAGGTCAAACAGTTGCACTCACGCTGGGAGCAGTTGCGTCATTCCAGTTCGGGCTCCAACAAATCTCCAGAGGGCCAGAGGCTCATTGGAGACTGGGGGTTCCCTGTGGGCCACATTGAGAGGCATCGAGGGCTGCATGTGGCCCCAAGGCTGGGGTTTGGGCACCCTTGGCATAGACATAAGACTGGTGGAAAAAAGATTGGTAGCTTTATTTGTGCTTTGCAGTGAAGCTTTAGCAATGTAGTACAGAAACACTATCTGCCTTTTCTGACTCAACTCTTTGAATTTTTTTGCTGAAAGGTGTTATATAAATAAAGGGCATATTTTACTCCAAGTGTGCACCTATTTAGTAGGCAGAATAATAGTCAACTTGCTTTGGGGTTCAAATTGAACTTTGCCAAGCTATATAGTTTTAGATGTTGTGGTCTTATGTTTCATTCTCCAATACTTCTTTATAACTTAACCTCTATCTTTTTTGCTTAGCTGCTAAAAAAGTTGTTTCTGGACTACTGAGAAGACTCCTATTTGGCTTTTGACAAGGATTTGCTGTCATACATCTGCACTTCCTGTTATGCTGAAAATGTACTGAACTCCACAGAAGGTGGCACTTGATCTGAGAGCCATGGATGAAGAGAGTCTGGAAACAGCCATTCAGACCTACAATGCCCAATTGCAGCAGGTGGAGCTGGCTTTGGGGGCTGGGCTGGACCCATCAGAACAGTCCGATCTGATCCAGCTGCAGACAGATCTGAAGCAATTAATAGAACTTACAGAATCCAGCCTTGTATCTGTGAAAAAGAGCAAGCTTTTTGCCACTTTGGACCCAGGAACACTGTCAGCATCTCCATCTGCTCATCTACAGCAAGACAGTTGTGAATCTAGCAAGCAAAGTGTTGATGAAGAATATACAGCTTTTAAAGAAGCTATTGCTGAAATTGGTGGAGAGGACGAGTCTTCAAGCGCTCAGGCTGAGACCTGTCTTAGGAGAGACAAAGAGGCTGATGGAGAGAAACTGGATGAGGATTGTGAGGAGGAGGAGGAGGAAGCCAGTGGGATGAAAGTGAAAGCCCCTTACTACAGTTCCTGGGGCACCCTTGAGTACCATAATGCCATGATTGTGGGTAGTGAATGTTTGGAAGATGGAAGTCCGGGGGTCAGAGTACTGTACCTCTACCCCACACACAAGTCCTTGAAACCATGCCCCTTCTTCCTGGATGACAAATGCCGATTTAAAGAGAATTGCCGGTAATTAGGCTTAACTGTTCAAAGCAAGTGGGGTGAGCATTGGACTCGTGCAGCACAAGGGTGGTCTACATATGGAAGGATGAACTCTTACTAATCTGTTTTCCCAACTCCACATTTGATATTTGTGCAAGACTTGACAGACATTTAACACTATACCTAGCATATCTTCTCCCTCCTGTTTTCAGTTAGGGTCAGACATGAACCTTTGGGGGAACTCTGGAAACTGTCATTCAGTGTGTGTGTGGGGGGGGACAGAGAATTTTGAGCATGCTGACAAAACTATTGTTCTGTAACAGTGACACCAGTTTGTGATCATGTTGTTTCCAGTGTGGATATAGTGGAAGTAAAGATAATCAGTGGTGACAAAAAGAGCAAGCGAGGTGACCAGTGTTGTTGGACCAGTGGGTAAAATATTACAAATATTCAAACCACACACTTGTGAAGGAAAAGTATTTCAGAGCAAACACACCACTTTTTAAAACTTGTTTTATTTTTGTTAACTGCCTTTCTGATAAGGCATTGACAAAAATTATTTGTATAGCGTAACCCATGTACATGACTCTATGCAAAATGGACAGGACCTTAGCCCAGGGCTTTTTAAAATGTGGCGTTGTGACGCCCCAGCCTGTGGGCCCTGGCCTCTGCCTCCTTGAGGGGTGGGGGCAGCCTGGCAGCAGGGAGGAGGCAGCGATCCTGGGGATCGCTCTGCTCAGGGAGGCTGCAGGGGCTTGGATGCACTTACCCAAGCCTCCTGCAAACTCCCAGGGGTGCGGGGAACCCTCCGCGACCTTCTGCAGGGCTCCCTGCAGCAGTGAAAGTAAAAGCGGAGTGATCATGCCCTGCCTCCTCTAAAGCCTCCTGGGTATTGCACAGCTGCCTCCCCCCTGCCCCCACAAGCACTTAGTGGCTCTCAAAGTCTCCCAAAGAGTTTGAGAACCACTGTCTTAGCCTGAGAAGCTAACAGTCTAGACTGGCACAAGGGAAACCACAGAGGAAGGAACAGGAGGCAGAGGAAAAAACAGGCAATTATCTCAGTTACAGTGATTTAGGATTAACTATATTAGGGAATGGGGACTGAGACATGGTGCCAAAGTCTTTGAGGAAAAGGTTTTTAAGAAGAGAGCTGGTGGTGGAAGTGAGCACTGAAGACTCTATAGGTGTTGCAAGAGGTAGTTTTAAGCATATGAAAAGATTTAAGTATCTTTTAAAGTTTTAGGCATCTTTACCTAGATCAGGGCACTGGTGATTAATTTCCTCTCTTTCCCTGGCAGGTTCTCACATGGTCAAGTAGTATCTGTGGAGGAGCTGCGACCCTTTGAGGAACCTGACCTCAGCTGCCTGGCTGTGGACTCAGCCTGCCTGGCAAGACATCAGGATGGAATCTGGTACACTGCTAAGATCACAGGTGAGGGTCGCTTCCTTGGACACATTTTACTTCGTGATGCTGAAAGATTCTGAAGTAACTTCATGGCTATTGTCAACTGTGTGGTCCTAGGAAGGGTGGGCTTGTGGTTCAGCTCAGGGGCTACATCATGTTATTGTGCAAGATGGCAGGAGCCTCTTTGATTAAGTTTTGTGCCTAATTCAGCCTTGCAGAGGAGTTCCCAAAAGTAATATGCCATATCCTTTTTTGCTTGTTATTGAGCCATAGGAGACCCTTGATCCACAGTTTGTCTGCTCTGACTGTAAAGTAAAGCAGGAGGTTTGGGAGTGAAGGAAAAGGTTTTGGCTCGCTGAGCCCTTGTAGTGGATTTCTTTTCTGTTAAAGACTCAGACTTGTCTCTGCCAAGGAGAGACTCTGGAGCAACCCTGGTCACCTGTGGGCAATTAATATGCAAATGGTAATTTGCAAGCCTTGCAAACTAGGAGTAGGGCCTTTTGAGTAGTAATCCCTAGGGATCTCTGGCTGGCCCCCTTCTTAGGGCTCAATTCTATCCAATTTTCCATTGGTGGTGCAATTGTACCAATGGGGAATGCGCTACATCTTGTGGTGGAGGGGCAGTCACTGAGGCCTCCTCAAGGTATGGGAACATGTGTTCCTTTACCTTGGGGCTGCATTGTGGCTGCACCAGTGCTGGAAAGTTGGGTAGGATTGGGCCCTTAAACATCTTCAAGCAGAAACGGAAAACCTTTTCTTTTCTAAAGGGCGTTAACACCATAGTATGATTTCATTTTATGCTGCAATTTCAGTTTTTAAATATTGTTCTTTTGATACTTTCATTACTTGATGGTTTTTATTATTTATTATTTATTTGATTTGTATTCCACCTTTCTCCCTGAAGGGCACCCATTGGTTCTCTATTTTATTATTGTTTCTATGGTGGCCACTTTGGTATGTTTTGCACTGAAAGACAGAATATAAATACTGAAAAATAAACAGGCAAGCAAGCACTGCATAATTAGCCAGGCTGGAACAACATGTATTGCTGATATGTGGGAAGGTGGAACACTTACCCAACCTATTGTAGAAGACTGGTGTCTATCCTTTCTCATTCCTAATAATGAACACGCAATACTGCATAACTTCATGGACACTGAGGTTTGTTGCGACTTATATGAGGATACAGGGAAATGGTCCCATCTCTGATTCATGTCTATGTGGGCGTTCATATATCAGTGCAACTCTCCTGGTTGAAACCCTAAGGTATTCCATGGAAAGGATTTATTGAACTGGCCTCTTCCAAAGGAGTTATCAGGAACGTGCTTCCACTATTCATGATAAAGCTTCATAAATGCTTTTTGTACCACATAGTATGTGCTTTGAATTATAGATTAACTATTTGGTGTTTCCTTTCTCAGACATTGATAGCGGTTATTATACAGTGAAATTTGATTCACTGCTGCTGAAAGAAGCTGTCGTGGAGGGAGACGGCATCATGCCCCCACTGCGTGGTGAGGAGGACTCTTCCTCATCAGAGTCTGATGATGATGAAGTGGATGACTCTGGGTATGCAAAAGGTAAGAGGCCACCAAGTAATGAGAACTTCTCAAGATTTTTCCTTTAATTCAACATTTCTGCTCTCACTTGGTAGAAGTGGATATTTTAGGATAATGGGCCACCTCCATCATCTTTACACTTCTACTTTTGGAAGTGTTGGAGTGCCAAAAAGCTTTGTGTGGTTTTCACCTGGAAATACTTAATGTGGCTGAACCTTGAGTAGAACTTTGCCACATTCTACAATGGAAATGTAACACAATAAGCAAAGCAAAAGAAATTGGTTCCTCCAGTGCTGTAGCTTTGAGACGGAGTTGTGCAGACAAAACAAATCTGCCAAAGAAGCTCTGGAATACTTGGATCTTATAAAAATATATAGTGCATTTAATATAAATTCACATCACTTTTAATCTGCTGTTCCTGAGAGACGCCTGAGAATTGTAGTTTTATGAAGATGCTGAGAATTCTAACTGGAGATCCTCAGCACATACACACATTCAGTGTTGGTTGGCAACCTTCAGTCTCGAAAGACTATGGTATAAGCCTAGTCTCCTAGTATAAGTATTCCCAGGTGGTCTCCCATCCAAGTACTAACCAGGCCTGACCCTGCTTAGCTTCCAAGATCAGACGAGATTGGGCATGTGCAGGGTAACAGTCAGTGTTATATCAGAACTTTAGGAAGAAATTGGGGACATCCACTAAAATTGAGTGCCAGGAGAGTGAGAACAGACAAAAGAAACTATTTTTTTACCCTCTGTGTAATTTGTCTGTGGAATGCCTTGCCACGGGATGCGATGGTGTCTGCCCTAGATCCCTTTAAAAGGGGATTGGTCATATTTCTAGAAGAAAAGTCTAGCACAGGTTACAAGCTGTGATGGGCATGTGCAATCTCCTGGTTTTAGAAATAGGCTGGCTGGTTTTAGAAATGCTAGATGCAAGGGAGTGGCAACAGGATTTAGATATCTTGTTGTCTTGTGTGTTCTCTGAGACATCTGGTGGGCCACTGTGAGAATTAAGACCTGGACAAGAAGGGCCTTTGGCCTGATCCAGCAAGGCTCATGTTGTTAAATTATTATTAAAACAGGTTCAGTTATTATTAAAACAGGCAGTGATAGGTAGAAGACCAAGTCTTGTTTCTCTTTTCTCCCACTCCGTTAGCGTGGTTTGCCCACAAAGCTAAGGCCGTGCCTCTCTGCCTTCTCTGCTTCTCCTTAAGGTGCCACTGGGGGGAAAGGGAGAAAGATGAAGTGAGACTGGGGAGAGGGCTATGCGCAACAGCTGGAGGGGGCAGGTAATAGCTCCTCACAGACTAGAATGAGCTGCCAATTGCCAGCAGCTATTTTAAAAACCTAACCCAGGTACTGAAGTGGGTTCTTGGTTGTCAAGGCATTGGAATGCTGAGAGGGAGGACCTGGAGGGTGACCCAGTTATTTTCTGTTCTCCTCTAAACCTCTCTTCTGTTGTCAGTCATTGATTCAGGTGCTCCAGAGAATGGGGAAGGGTCCTCTGCCTGCAGCTCCTCCTTCGGCAGCTGGGAGGCGCATACTCGAGGCATTGGCTCTAAACTGCTTGCTCAGATGGGATACGAGTTGGGGAAAGGTAAGCACGCATGCACACGCCGAAGCTGCAATATACATGGGATCCCTGCAATATACATGGGAGCAATGCTTGAGATTGTGTCCATAAATACTGTGAATGGGCTGGCTTCACATCTCAAATCAAATGCATAGTTTTTGTCATTGGAATAAAAGGCAGTGAGCTCGGTCTGGGCAGGAATAGATGCTTGGAAAGGCAGAAGCTCCATCCTAATCCCAGCCCCGTCTACTTGGTCTCCCCAGTCTTCTGTTATAATTTGTAGGGGACCCAAAGGGTACCAGATGAACCTGTGTGCTTTGCCAGCTATATCGGTGGTTAGTGCTATGAACCAGAATCACAGCAGTGTTGTGTATTTCCTGTTGGGTATTTCAGAAAAGAAGTGATCATATTTGGGGCCTGTTCGTATTGCTTCCTTTGGGGCTGCTACAGCACATCACTCTTCTCTTAGCTGGCTCCCTATTTACTTGTTATAGAAAAGGAAGGAAGGAATACTTATCTTTGAAGTATGTTACCTCTGTCAGTGTGACTTTTAATTGGTCTTGTTTCCTTGCCTTTTGATCTCCTGGCTTGGTCTCTAATTGCCATTAAGACCTGCTTTTATTTACACATAGGCAGAGAAGAAATGGGTGCTATCTCTCCTATGCATTTTTTTCAATTTTTAAACTTTATTTTAATAAATTCTCTTTACCTTTACAAGCTTGAAACAGTTCATTAGTTTTTCTTCATCAAACCCCACATCATCATACTTAACCCCCTCTGACAGTAAAAGGTTGTTTATTACACTAGTAAGTTATTACTTACTAGTTATTTAACTAGTAAGTTAAAGTAAGTTTAACTTATTTGTTTCTTGAAAAGATTGTCTGTGGCTGAGCTTTAAGCAAAAAGCACAAGAGGGTTTTTTCACATGCTGGGGTACTGCTACGGTTGCATTTTTAGTGGGAGGGTCTTGTCACTGCTATTGTGGCTCTTTGCCCCTGTTTCAGGTTTGGGGAAGAATTCCGAGGGCCGAGTGGAGCCAGTGCTGGCTGTTGTGCTGCCAAAAGGCAAATCTTTGGACCAGTGTGCTGAAATCCTCCAGAAGAACAGGGAGGGGAAGCTCAATCCAGCTAAGCCCAAAAAACATCGAGCAAAAGGCAGCAGTGCTGCTCGATCCTCTGCGCGGAGTCCAAAGGCCTCACGCAACGTGTTTGACTTTCTGAATGAGAAACTTCAGGACAAAGACTTCAGTGAGCAGGAGGGAGGTCTGGCTCCATTGGAGAGAACCAGCAAGGAAATTTACCACGCCAGCAAAAGCACCAAGAGGGCACTGAGTGTGCGTCTCTTCCAGACAATGGAGAAGATTGACCAGACGCAGAAGGACATCCGAGGGATCCAAGAGGCCCTGGCGCGCAATGTTGGACGGTAATGATTGCTCTTTGCTGGCAATTGGGTGAAGTGTTCTGAGTGGGGGTTAATTAGTAGCAAAGCTCATTGTCGCCTTGGATTCTGCACCTGTGAGATTCCAGCAGGTATAGCTGAGCCATTATTTGCAGACATTGCTGACCCAACTCTTCCTTGAGTTCTCCAGCACAGGCAGAGGATTTAAGGGATGGGTAGTGATCGTGATACCTATCTCTGAGCTTCAGAGCAGGTACACAGGAGACTGCACAAGAGACTTGCATGGCTTCTGTCTGCACGTGTCTGGCACAGAGTTTACTGCTGGGGGTTGCTGATGCTGGCAGGCACATCTGCTTCCTGTGGTCCCCGCCAAGAATGATGTCACATGGTGCTGGCTCTGGGGGCAGCATCCCACATGGGTCACAGCAGAAGCTGTGCTGTCTCTTTGCCACAGCCTTATACCTTGATATATTTAACTGATAGTAGGTCATGGTTTTATCATTGTTGTTTTATTATAATTTTAATGCTGGCAGCTGCCTTGTGAAGATGACACAACTTGAAGCATGGGACATAAATGTCTGAAATAGTCATTTCAGAGGAGTGGCAGTCCACTAGTGGGGGAGTGGCATGAAGGTATTCAGAGGTTAGGAAAACCTACAATTGGGGATAAGCAGCTGTCTCTAGGAAAGAAGCTCCTCACTATCACAAGCCTCAGCTGCTAGCCAGCATTGAAGAGGGCCAGGCAAGTACCAAAGGACAGACCTATGGGGAGGTGTAATGGCCAGGGGGTTCTCCCCAGTGACCTAGATTTGTGGAGGCCTGATTTTAAGGGAGCTGACCTTTTCAGGTTTTTCTTAAGTCCCTCCAGATTCTCGTTCTCAAGATCATTTGAAAATGTGTTTGCAAGCCTCGCACAGGGTCCATTTTGTCATCATGATCTCCATTCCTTGCTTCCTGTTTCTGTTAAGGAGAAAAAGCTGCAGCCGAATATATAAGAATACTTTTCAGCCACTCAGAATGATACACATTTGTGGAAAAGATGAATATCTGTGTAAACATCAATTACCTGTTCAATGCACTTTGCATACGGGCTTCAGATTATTCTTGGTTCTGAATTTGGTTTTTCTTGGTGTAGGTTTTGGATGGGAGTGGAAGATAGTCTGAGCTTCCCTGATTTGTTGATGTGCCTTTGTTTTTTGCCAGACATCCTCCTCTAACTCCCTGAATTTGACTTTCAGGCACACCATTGCTACAGCTCAGCTGGAAGAGAAGCTGGCCAAGGCCCACAAAAAACTGGGGGAGCTGCGGGCTCAGGAGTCCAGTCTGCAGCGGGAGCAGAAGAAAGCTGACACACACAAGAAAATGACCGAGTTCTAGTCTATGTCACCCTTCCCTCAACTGGGTATACATTGGCTGGGTTGTGGTCCTGGCTGCACTGGATCATTGACTCTGGACCAGCTGCAAAGCTGGGCCATTGCCAAATCTGAACTCACTTGGCCAGGTACAAAATGGGTAGTCCAGTGGTCTGGATGGTTAGCCTTTTGCATTTCCATTCTTGTTCGTTGTCACCATTATATGGAACCACTTGAAAAATGCCATTGCCTGCCCCGGATAGAGCTGCAGCAAAAAGCACTGTTCTGCTAGTATCCTGGCTGGTTCGTTGCCATTTCCACTACCAGGAGTCCTTTAAGGGGTGGTATTTTTCTTCCCTTCTTTGACATATCAGAGCTCCAATACAACCCTGATATAGAGGATGAGCGAAGACTAAATGGTGGCAGTCCTAGGGCCTCCAGGCCTCCTGGCCTGGCACAAGGGGCTGCTATGGCCTTGTGTGCAACTTCTGGGCCACATCGGTTTGTGTGCTGGCGGAATTCGCATGAAGCACTGGACCTCTCTAGGCTGCACCGTGTGCAGTTCTCAACACTGCCCCTCCCTCGAATCAGCTGGAAAATCCATGGATCCACCATGTTCTTGCTGGCTTGGTTCTGTGAGTTTTGGAGTCACACCCCTTGTTACTTTTAAATGTGCTTTGATCCTGCTTGTCTTGGCTTTCTTGTGCATGTTTTATGCCCTGGTAAATATGGGTTAGAACCACAGGTAGGTGTTTGCACATTTTTTCCCATTAGGGTCCCAGTCCAGATTGGGGCCCTCCTTATGTGCTGTGTACACATGAAAACCAAGGCACACAGGGGCAAGCCACATGCAGTCTGATGTTCGATTTGCCTGTCCCCAAGACTCTCCTATTGAATTCTTGAAACCCTGGAAGTGGGGTCACTTGTCTTTCATTTACTTGGAATGCCCGTCGTGTAGCCTTCAGTCACTTGGGGAGACAGAGTTACCACACTCTGAAACTACCCTGAAATCTGAAGTGTGCACCTGTGTAGACAAGGGATCTCCATGTAGTGAGAACCAGCAAGCAATGAGGGTTGAAGCACTGAGATTCCCCACCCTGTAGCTTCTTCAACCAGCACTGAAGTTGCATCCTAGAAAAGCCACCACTGTTGAGCGGCTCCTACCTACAGCGCCAGGCTGAGATGGATAAACTATCTGATCTCAGGAAGAATGTTCTGTTGCAGTGCAGGGAGGAGAAGGTCAGTGGGTTCTGTACTCCAGGGCAGGCTTGGGCATTGGGGACGCTTCCTGTACGCTTTTCCTTCAGAGTAATTAAGATTATTTTAAGTTAAAAAGCAATTAATTGTTGTGCCGTGTTTTTTTTTCTTGGAGTCTTTGGAGCTGTTATGTAGCTTGAGCTTTGCCAACTGCTGTCAGAAGCCCAGTTGAGTGTGCAGACAGGCTACATCAGATGGCCCTTCCCCTGCTGCTAGGTTGGCAAAATACCGCCCAACCACCTTTTGACATGAGGTCCTCATTTCTGTTGATTCATGCTAGCTACCAAAAGCATTTTCTCATCATCTAGACACCCTCCCAAGTGTAGGTGGCTAGAACCCTTAACTAATTATCCAGAATTATATGCTCTTAACCTGGTAGCTGTCCCATAAGTTGAACTGAGATATATTCTCCAACTGCACTTTCACACCCCCAGAACAAAGGGAGTGCCCAGTTTGATCGGAAAATCTTCAGGCAGAATTTATAGCTTACCAATTTCAATTTCCCAGACCAGACAATATACCATTGATGCAAAAATAAACCGCCCACAAGGAATGCCAGACTATGGCACCAAATGGTTCCCTAAAGAGCCTGGCATTTCATAAGACGAGCTCCACTGGAGCAGGCCATAGGCCCATCTAGTCCAGCTTCTTATATTTCACAAAGGCCCACAAAATGCCCCAGGGAGCACACCAGATAACAAGAGACCTGCATCCTGGTGCCCTCCCTTGCATCTGGCATTCTGACATACCCCATTTTCAAAATCAGGAGGTTGCACATACACATCCTGGTTTGTAACCTGTAATAGATTTTTCCTCCAGAAATGTGTCCGATCCCCTTTTAAAGGCATCTAGGCCAGATGAGATCACCACATCCTGTGGCAGTGAGTTTCACAGACCAACCACATGCTGTGTAAAGAAATATTTTCTTTTCTCTGTCCTAACTCTCCCAACCCTCAATTTTAGTGGATGTCCCCTGGTTCTGGTGTTATGTGAGAGTGTAAAGAGCACCTCTCTATCTACTTTATCCTTCCCATGCATAATTTTGTATATCTCAATCATGTCCCCCCTCAGGCGCCTCTTTTCTAGGCTGAAGAGGCCCAAATGCCGTAGCCTTTCCTCGTAAGGAAGGTGTCCTAGCCCAGTAATCATTTTCGTCGCTCTCTTTTGCACCTTTTCCATTTCCACTATGTCCTTTTTGAGATGTGGCGACCAGAACTGGACGCATTATTCCAGGTGTGGCCTTACCATCAATTTGTACAACGACATTATAATATTAGCCATTTTGTTCTCAATACCTTTTCTAATGATCCCAAGCATAGAATTGACTTCTTCACTGCTGCCGCACATTGGGTCGACGCACATTGGGTCGACCTGTCCACCACCACCCCAAGATCTCTCTCCTGATCTGTCGCAGACAGCTCAGAACCCATTAGCCTATATGTGAAGTTTTGATTTTTTGCCCCAATGTGCATGACTTTACACTTACTTACATTGAAATGCATCTGCCATTTTGCTGCCCATTCTGCCAGTTTGGAGAGATCCTTCTGGAGCTCCTCACAATCCCTTCTGGTCTTCACCACTCAGAAAAGTTTGGTGTTGTCTGCAAACTTGCAATCTCACTGCTCAACCCTGTCTCCAGGTCATTTATGAAGAGTCATTTCATATAGAGTCATTTATAAGATCATTTCAAAGATATAACAGTTCAAAGAAATAACAATATTGATCTAACCACTAAGGTTAAGTAAAGGTCAACCTATATCTCTATATCTTATTAATTTCACATCTTTCTACAATCTCTGGTTTCTTTGGGACCAGTAAACCAGGATCTGAATCTGGTTTGCAAACTTCAGTTAAGGCCATTGGTTTGCTCGAGCAACTGCTACAACATGGAGGTGAGTCTGAGCTGATAAAATGGAGTCCTGAGCAGATGGGAAATGAAAGCAGACAAAAGAAAGCAGTCTTTTAATAAAACTTTATTTCTATCCTGCCCTTCTCCCCAAAGGGACCCAAGTCTTTTAAGACTCGGCTAGCCTGCTGTACAACTGGAAACTCTTGGCTGAAGGGGCATTCTTAACTAAGACCAGCAGAAACCATGATTTCCAGTTAGGTACAGCCAACCTTATTATCCTGAAAATGCTTTGCCATCTGTCACTTGTTCCTTTAAAAGGAAAATCAAGATCTGAAAAGAAACCCCACATTTTGCAACCAAAATTAAGTACAATATCCACATTAAGCTTAACTTTGAAAAGTATGGTGCTATTTTGATAATACGCAATGAATTTTTTTTCAGAGCAGATGTTTATCTTCTCATTAACTAATTGTATGGAGACTTAGACTGGGACATCTTTTGCTGCATTTCAACAATTTGAAATTGCCCGGCTTGATTAGGTCAAATGTCTGTGATATTCTTTCCCATAATTGCCAACCAGATCCTAACAGGAAGTTCATAAGCAGGGCAGAAGGCACAGCACTTTCCTGTTTACTCACAAGCAACTGGAATGTAGAGTTCTGCTGTATGTGGAGGTTCCATTCAGCTAGCATGTGTCTGAAGGGACACAAAGGGCTGGCCCTGCTGAAGAGTTCCGCAAGGGGGAGCGGAGAACATTTCTGCACCCATTCACCTGCCAGGATCTTTTGTTTTTCAAGTTTTGGTTTTGCAAAGTAGCATGCAGTTGGGTGGTGTGGGCAGGAAATAGGCTATGGTATGAGACTTCATGTTGCCTGGAGGTACACACACACTTAAGCAACCAAGCAAAAGAGCTACAGGCAAATACAACTGCCAGAGGAAGCAGATGGGACCCGTCCTTTTCCCCTGAGGAAAAAGGAATTGAAGGCCAACCAAATTCTCAACAGATACCTTTCATCAGGACAGGTTGTCGAGATGCATTGCTCTTCTCGCTGTTCTTCCAAGCTCCTGAAATACTGATGTGAGTGTTTCCGTTTTACTTACAAAGCCTGCTTTAAACTTCATGAGCAACCAATTGAACCATGAATCTTGCAGTTCTAAAACTGTGGCTGCAGTTTAATGCATGCTTACTTTGGAGTAAATCCTATTGAACTCCTGTGGCATGGGAGAATCATCAGCCCTATGCAGACGTTCATAGAATGGTTCTTTGGCAAAACCCGAACACTGCTTTAGTTGTGAAATGGAGACAAGGTAGCAACCTGTTCTGGGAACTGGAGTGGGGCAGCGGTTTGGGGTGGGAATATATGTCCTTAGACTGGAGTATTGTGGAGAATAAATGAACAGTTGGAACCTGATATAATTGGAAAGCAACTCCCAAAGGAGAAAAAAGACATTTCCTTCTATTAATTTGTCTGGAAGGTACTTTGGTTTCTGTTAACGGTTCCACTAATTTACATAAACTTACTGATTACAGACATTTATTAGTGATTTTTGTTTAATTTAGCTTATGACTGAAACCATGAACAGAAAACAAAATTATTGCTACAGTGAAAGGAATAAAACGAAATCTCTCTCTCTGTGAATTGTATGCAAGTTGGCCTGTTTCACCGTTGTTGTCCAACTGCATGGGGTAGCTTGAGCCTCTGCATGTTTACTGAAAAGTAACTCCTATGTATGTATGTATAGATTTCCGTTTAATTTTAACTTCTGCGAAGTCCAGAAGGAGGTGCTTCTGTGTTGACCATGTGGTGACACATTCCAGATTTTCTGCTCACTTTTAAGCCCTACTGCTTGATTGATTGAGGGCGGTTGGCTGTTAGTTCACTAAAGCTGTAATTATAAATTAATGGCACAGAGCAGCAAGTAGGCCAGCAATGGACACATTCTGGTAGCTGGGGTGCTAAACAGTAGTACAGAACGTAACCCTAAACTTGTGCAGCAGCTTGGCTGCTTCATACAGAGAACTATTGTAATCGAATATACAGCCAAATTGAAATAACCTTCCTTTATGGTGAGAGACTCACCCTTACTGACACAATCAAAAACTGTTGACTTTGGGAATATATTCCAACTCTGATGGCTTTTTATTTCAGCCAGCCTGTTGATATTTTTTTAAGTATAGCAACCCAGTGACCAGAGATCACCCGCAGAGGTTAAAGTGCTCTTCCATTGGTGCCTGCCCACCCCTAATACCTGATGGATCTCCATTCTTGTTTGGTGGGGTGATCTGCTGAAAGACACATAGAATGCCTTTCAGGATAGTGGTCAATAAGGTTCTGCTAGTGCAGCTGATATTAGGAGTAACTGCCTTGTCCTGCATAGATGAAGAGGGAGCTGAACTTCTCCAAAGAAGGAGAATGAATGAATGAGGTTGAATTGCCCAATCATTTTGATAACAGGTTTTGCTGGGGCAGCAGCTGCCTAAAACTGTAGATTGCCTTAAAAAGTATTTCATGAAGCTTAAAAGAGAAAATTATTCTTAAGATATTTGGGGGGTGGGGGGAGTCAGCAGAAAAAATTGAGGTGGCCTCCTCAATCTTTCCCAGTTCTTTTCTCCAGGTCTCTATTCCTGTTCTGCTTTTCTACAGGAAAATAGTGTGGAGTTTGCTTGTCAATGACCACCGTGTGACTGTTCCACTGTGTATACATTTTCCACGGAGTGTAAACGTCTACATGCAGCAAAACTTACATGTGTGGCAGCCACCCTGATGTATATGAGGGTTGCTTTGCTTTTTTCCCCCCAAGAGTGGGCTCTCTGTGTAATGGGTAAATGGGTCCCTGGACACTGCCTGAAGGGCACTGCAAGAGAAGGTATATTGGACATGCTCAGGATGAATGGGGTGAGGCTGGAAGGAAGCCAGTCCATCTCTGCTCTACAACTTGTATTCATAGGCAGACAGCTGCTGAACCTGGCAGTAGCTCATCGCCATCATGAATAGTAGCCATTGGTAGCTCTGACGTCTATGAATGAGTCCAATCCCCTTTTAATTAAAGCCACTCAAGAGAATAGGTATCACCACTTCTTGTGGCAAGGAACTTCACAGACTATATACATGCCGGGCGAAGAACCACATCCTTTTATCTGTCATAAATTTCCCACCAATCAGTTTCCATGAACGACCCCTGGTTCTAGTAGTTTGAGAGCGCAAGAAAAGCTTCTCTCTTTGATTGACTTGGGCCAATATAATATTGGCAGTCTTATTCTTGGTCCCCTCCTAATGGGATTTGCTTTCCATGCTCTCCAGCTGCCACCAACAGGGTCTGTGTTTTCTCTGAGCTATCTATCCGCCACACCTTCAAGCTCTTTTGCTTGATGAGTCATTCTGCCTGACAACTTAAGGCCCATCAAGGCATATGAAAAGTTGGGGTGTTTTGCTCCATTGTGCATTATTTTTCTACCAGTAATTATGCTTTCTATCCATTTGCCCAGAACCAATGTTAAGCTGAGTGACATTTCCTGGATCCCTTCTGGAGCCTCTTTTAAATATCTGTGATTCATTGGGGACCCTCCAGTCCTCTGGCATAAAAGCCGATTTGTCGGGCATTATCTTTTGTCACTTCTGTTTGAGCCAGTTCAGTAGATTCCTCCCTAAGAAGGTCAGTCCAAGTACACGTATGTGTCTTCCGTGGTGAAGACAGATGCGATGAATTCACTCAGCTTCTCTGCAGTCTTGATGCCCACTTCAAGCTTCTTTCATCATCTAAAGGTCCAACAGCTTCCCTGGCAGGTTTCCTTCTTCTGATATATTTAAAGACGTTTTTGTTGTTTGCCTTGATGTCTTCAGCCATGTGTTCCTCATTCTTCTTTCACACCCCTTGTTGTGAGCATAGGTTTCTTTTGCCAAAGCTTCTGTTTCTTTTTCTCTCTCTGTGTTCTGAAGGAGGCCCTCTTGCCAGGCACAGCTTCCGTGACTCCACTCTTGAGCCATGCTGGCCCCCTCCTGGGTCAGGGGGTGACTTTCCTACTTGTTGCTATCAATTTGAGCGGAGCTGTTTTGGTGCGTTTAAACCTCCTTCATGCAGCCTCTGGAGAGATTGTCTTTAATGGGTCATGGGACTCTTGCTCAATAGGCAAAGTGTATATTCTGTTCATTTCAGACACAATGTGAGTCCCTGAAAACCCAGTTTTGTAATCTGAACTCAGTTCTAGGGTTCAGAGGCTGGTAAAGCAGCAAAGAGTAGTGGTTGCCTTGTGTGGAGGGAACACGGTTCCCCAGCAGTTGTTATGTGCACGCCCTTGAGTTTTCACAACTTAGCAACACAAAACCCTTTGCTTGCTTCACCTGGTACTGCAAAGGCTGCCAAGTGATGGCAAGTCACTGGCAGGAATGTGTAGCAGCCCGCTCAAGTTTCCCAACATGATCAAGGGTGAGTCACTTTTCATTTCAGCTTGTCCCTTACCACTGAGCACAGTGAGATCAGAGAGGCCTAAGTCCAGAGGTAGACACTTTTTTCTTTTTTTTAGACAGAGAAACTCTATTAAAGGAGTTAATAGGGGACCCTGACACAAGGGAGGGAGAAGCACATAGTTGACTTGAAAGGAGAGCAGTAGGAGAATTCTGTCCAGATTTGGATTACTTCTCGTCTCCCATTTCACCGATGATAACAAGGACATGCTTGGAACCGGCTGATTCTCCCACCAGGGGCTGCTGCTGGAGCCCTATTAGACATTGTTGAAGCTATTCAGTAATCAAAAATACAATTGCCAGTGATCCAAAATTAAAAATCCAACCCAACCAGCAACAACAGTAATAGAAAGGCCCTTCTGGGGAAAAAATTGCCTGCTGAGCTACAACAGTCCTAGGAATCCATTTAAAAGCCAGCGGCGACAGGCCAGAACACCTCTCTTTTGCAAAAGGTGATTCCTTCTTTTGGGTGACCCAAGCAAAAAGGCCTCACTGCCACCCCACCAATCATGCCGCTGCTGCCACGGGGGACAGAAGAGTGTTATTCATGTTGCAATGACAGCGATAAAATGCGAACCCATGCCAGCCTAACAAAATCCAAACAGCCGGCAGTAAGATTTAGATAGCAGCAGAGGGGCAGCTCTCATGATCTGCACACCTCTTACGTGAGAACATAAGAACAGCACCACTGGATCAGGCCATAGGCCCATCTAGTCCAGCTTCCTGTATCTCACAGCAGCCCACCAAATGCCCCAAGGAGCACACCAGATAGCAAGAGACCTCATCCGGGTGCCCTCCCTTGCATCTGGCATTCTGACATAGCCCATTTCTAAAATCAGGAGGTTGCGCATACACATCATGGCTTGTAACCCATAATGGATTATTCTGCCAGAAACTTGTCCAATCCCCTTTTAAAGGCGTCCAGGCCAGACGCCATCACCACATCCTGCGGCAAGGAGTTCCACAGACTGACCACACACTGAGTAAAGAAATATTTTCTTTTGCCTGTCCTAACTCTCCCAACCCTCAATTTTAGTGGCTGCCCCCTGGTTCTGGTGTTATGTGACAGTGTAAAGAGCATCTCTGTATCCACTTTATCCTTCCCATGCATAATTTTGTATGTCTCAATCATGTCCCCCCTCAGGCGCCTCTTTTCTAGGCTGAAGAGGCCCAAACACCTTCGCCTTTCCTCATAAGGAAGGTGCCCCAGCCCAGTAATCATTTTCGTCGCTCTCTTTTGCACCTTTTCCATTTCCACTATTTCCTTTTTGAGATGTGGCGACCAGAACTGGTTACAATACTCCAGGTGTGGCCTTACCATCGATTTGTACAACGGCATTATAATATTAGCCATTTTGTTCTCTGTAACTTTTCTAATGATCCCAAGCATAGAATTGGCCTTCTTTACTGCCGCCGCACATTGAGTTGACACTTTCATTGACCTGTCCACCATCACCCCAAGATCTCTCTCCTGATCTGTCACAGACAGCTCAGAACCCATTAGCCTATACATGAAGTTTTGATTTTTTGCCCCAATGTGCATGACTTTACACTTACTTACATTGAAATGCATCTGCCATTTTGCTGCCCATTCTGCCAGTTTGGAGAGATCCTTCTGGAGCTCCTCACAATCACTTCTGGTCTTCACCACTCGGAAAAGATGCAAAGAACGTGTTTAATTTCTCTGCCATCTCTAAGTCTCCTTTTATCTCCCCTTTCCCTCCCTCACCATCCAGAGGGCCAACTGCTTCTCTGGCAGGTTTCCTGCTTCTAACATATTTGAAGAAGCTTTTATTATTCCCCTTAATGTTGCTGGCCATGCGTTCCTCATAGTCTCGCTTGGCCTCCCGTATCACCTTTTTACATTTCTTTTGCCAAAGTTTATGTTCCTTTTTATTCTCCTCATTAGGGCAAGACTTCCATTTACGGAAGGAAGCTTCCTTGCCCTTTACGGCCTCTCTAACTTGGCTAGTTAGCCATGCGGGTATCCTCCTGGATTTAGTTGAGCCCTTCTTCCTTTGTGGTATACACTTCTGCTGGGCCTCTATAACTGTTGTTTTAAGCAGCCTCCATGCACTCTGGAGAGATTGGACTCTTTTTACCCTCCCTTTCAACCTCCTTCTAACCAGCCTCCTCATTTGAGGGAAGTCTGCTTGTTGGACATCAAGGGTTTTTGTGAGAGATTTGCCCAGTATTCTTCCCCCGACGTGCATGTCGAAACAGATCGCAGCATGATTACTGTTCCCCAATGGCTCAGTAACATTTACATCTCTAACCAGGTCCTGAGTACCGCACAATATTAAATAATAATAATAATAAATAATAAACTTTATTTGTATCCCGCCCTTCTCCCTGAAAGGGACCCAGGGCGGCTAGATCCAGAGCCACCTGTCCTCTGGTGGGCTCCATGACTAGCTACTCTAAGGCACAGTTATTTAGCATGTCAAGGAATCTGGTCTCCTTTTCGTGACCAGAACACAAATTGACCCAGTCTATATGAGGATAATTGAAGTCCACCATGATTACAACCCTGTCCCTCCTTGACACCTCCCTGATCTGTATCCTCATTTCAAGGTCCCCTTCCAGTTTCTGGTCTGGAGGACGATAGTACACCCCCAGTATTACATTGCTGCTTAGGCCTGGTAATTTAACCACATATATTTTATGGTGGAGTCAGACCTGCCTTCAATCTCTACTTTGCTGGATTCTATCCCTTCCTTAACATAAACAGCCACCCCCATCTCCAACACACCCCTGCCTGTCCCTCCTGTAGAGTTTATAGCCCGGGATTGCAGTATTCCGCTGATTTTCCGCATTCCACCAGGTTTCCGTTATGCCCACTATGTCAATGTTTTCCCTGGTCACCAGACATTCCAGTTCTCCCATCTTTGCTCGGAGACATAAAAGCATTTGTACATGGAATGCCCCAGGATGGGCTGCTTATTAGCTCCTTTGTCCCCGCATCCTCTCACTGTGCCAAACTGTCTATCACATCCCATCACGCTACCATTCCCAATTTCTTGTCCTACTCTGCCTTTACCTTGTTGTTCTCTAACCTCCCTGTCCTCGTCCCATAGGGATGAGGAGTCCCGAACCGGATGCCCCTTGGCTCCTGTCGGCCTTCCCCCAGGGATCAGTTTAAAAGCTGCTCTGCCACCTTTTTAATGTTATGCGCCATCAGTCTGGTTCCATTCTGGTTTAAGTGAAGCCTGTCCCTCTTGTACAGGCCCCGCTTCTCCCAAAACGTTCCCCAGTGCCTAACAAATCTAAACCCCTCCTCCCTATGCCACTGTCTCATCCACGCATTGAGACCCCTGATCTCCACCTGCCTAGCTTTCCCTGCATGTGGAACAGGTAGCACTTCCAAGAACGCTACCCTTGAGGTCCTGGCTTTCAGCTTCCTATCTAAATTTGGCCTCCAGGTCCTCCCGGCTACACTTGCCCACATCGTTGGTGCCGACATGCACCACAACCATTACCTCCTCCCCAGGCTTTTTACCAGCCTGTCTAGACAAGAAGTGATGTCCGCAACCTTCTCACCAGGCAGGCAAGTCACCATGCGGTCCTCACATCTGTCGCAAACCCCCCTCTCTATGTTTCTAATAATCGAATCCCCCACTACAAGAAGCCCCCGACCCCCTCCTGCCGAGGAGTATCCTGAGTGTGTGCAGATACGGGCCCATCCCCTGGAGAAGGGGTCCCCTCTAGGGGATTGTTTACCTCCTCTCCAGGATGTTGTCCTCCAGCCCCGAGACTTCCCACCCTGGCAGCTGAGGAGCTGCATGCCTGAGGTTGGGATGGAGCTTGATTGTCCCCAGAAGTCTCCCCAGCAGGCTCTGAGCCTGAGAATATGCAGCCTTGACCAGACCGCAGCTTCAGAAGTTCCACACTCTGAAGTCTGGCATGCTGCTGGTGCATGAGGCACACTTGGAAGGCCTCAAGGTGAAAGAGGCCATGTGAGAGAACTAGTGAGACGGTTTCCATTTTGCAGTAGAAGACTGTGTGAACGGTTGGGTCTGTATTGTCTTCTCCAGGGCCTGAACGGACTTGGGCTCAGATGATCAAGTGTTAGCCATTTCATCTTTAAAATAAAAAGTCTATCACACTGGGCTTTTTCCAGTGGCTCATAAGCAGGGAAGAATTGAATTGTGAGAAGAGGCGTGCTGTGCCCTCCTGTTCTCCCATATCCAGCAGCGTGGCAGTGAGGATTACCTACTGCAATGCAGGGTCCTGCTGCGGCTCGTTCCCTGGTTCCTTCATACGTACTGCTTTTCTCACCCTGAGGCCTTCTGGGTCTGGCAGCACACAACAGGGGCCCTGACACAAGGCTATCTATATCCTGATTCAAACTTCTTTCTGCCAACAACGATGTCTCCTTAGTCTGAAAGGGGTGGCACTCGCCAACCAAATAGACTTTCCTCCTGCCTCCCGTTGTCCTGGGTGCCAGGCAAAATGAGAAGAGTGTCTTTGGTGGGGTGATCAATCTTTTGCCAGTCTGGGAGTTCCAACAGATGCATGAATCCTCTGGAGCTGGCCTTGTGCACATTCATCCCATGAACCCTACAACAAACTGTGGTAGGAGGTTTGGCTTGGCGAGCAGAGCTCCAAAGCATGCTTTTCCACGCTCAGAAAAGCCCTCCTGTCTACCCTGAGGCTCTTACTGGTGTTTATTGCACCACATTTGGCCTCCCCAGAAACAGGTAGATATGTAGACGATCCTACACTTAAGGTGCCAGGTTTCGACTTACCTCGCCAGCACTGGAAAACTTTGAATAGGATCCGTACCCTACATTATTATTATTATTATTATTATTTATTATTATTATTAACAGTATTTATATACCGCTTTTCAACTAAAAGTTCACAAAGCGGTTTACAGAGAAAAATCAAATAACTAAATGGCTCCCTGTCCCAAAAGAGCTCACAATCTAAAAAGATGCAAATGAATACCAGCAGACAGCCACCAGAACAGCCACTGCTGGGGTGAGGTGGGCCAGTTACTCTCCCCCTGCTAAAAAAAGGAGCACCCACTTGAAAAAGTGCCTCTTACCCAATTAGCAGGGGTTAATGGTGTTACATGGTGTTTGTCAGGACTCAATGTTTAAATGGGGGCTAGTATCTACCCCTCAGTGTGATTGCAGGTGGAACCATGTACCATATTGTGTCTGGCTGCAAAATGAGGGCGTATACTGGCCCATGGTCTGACTTTTTCTATGAAGGTAACTCTGTCCTTGAATGGCTGCATGAACTGGACGTTGACATTTGATCTCGTCTAACTGATATATGTCCATGTATTATATGCCATACGCTAAATAAATAAATGGCCTCCCAACCCAGATGTAACTGGCAATGATCATATCAACAGTTATTTCCAGTGGTACTTCAAATAGGTGAACCATGTGAAGTGGTGTAGCAGAGGACAAACCTTGAGAAGAACTGGTATGTCCCAAATCAGGTGGAGGAAGAGGAACAGTCAATTCAATACTGCAGATGGTTGTCCTAGAAACAGAGCCACAGAACCCAGAAGCGTTTCTCAGCTATTTTCAACTGCTGTGCTCCAACCTTCTGCGGACCTTTCATGGCACACCAGTTGAAAATCACTGGACTAGAGAATACCAGGAGCAAAGAAATGCTTGTCTACAGCAAAGGCCAGAAAACTTTTGCCACGCACTTGGTCATGCTTCTGGAAGGCTCAAAGGCAAGGCTCAAAGGCACTAACCCTCTCACGACCACCTTCCCAGAATATGGTATTCAACAGTGCATAAGAACATAAGAACAGCCCCACTGGATCAGGCCATAGGCCCATCTAGTCCAGCTTCCTGTATCTCACAGCGGCCCACCATTAAACAGTAAACTGCCTTTCCCAGAAGGTGCAATTGAGCCACCAAGACTCACAGCCAGTGGTGGACTCCCCACCTCCTCCGTCTAATTCCCTTTTAAACCAGAGAGCATCACATTGTCCTGTGGCTGTGAATACCACACATTGCTTGTGCGCTGTGTGTAGAAGTCCTTTGTTTTGTGTCCCTGGAATCTACTTTCTGTCTGTTTTGTTAGAAATGGTCTGGCGCACATGACGAGCAAAAAGTTAACCCAATAAAAAGAGAAGCCAGGAAGTGGAACCATAATCGCTGCTTGTTCCACAGGATGTAACGTGCGTCGCATCACATCTGTGTCTTGTTATCAGTAGATGGTTGCATGAAAAAGACCAAGTCTAGAAAGCCGAACAAAGGATTAGTTAAGCTTCATCATCTGAGCTCTGCCTCAAAGGTAAATTTAACAGGCAGCCCCATCCTATCCAAAGTCTCTTCTCCCCCCCCCCCCCCGCACTGATGCAGTGGTACCAGGGCACCTTGTGCTGCATCCTGCAGGGGAATTTTGAGTGCTGGAGGTCGCTGCGAGATAAGGGGACATTTGACCCTTTGCCCCAGGGAAAGTTCCAGTAGCCACAATGGGGCAACTCAAATCTGTGCCTGCTAAATTGCTGGTGCAAGTTCACATCGCCCTGTGTTGGTGGATTAGGCCTCGGAAGGGGGATAGGATAGGTGTGTGCCACTGCTATCGATCCTGCCCCCTCCTGGGCTCAATCTGCCAGGCCCCATTGTTGCTCTCCTTTTGCCCCATTACACCCCCTTCCCCCATCTTTCCCCCTTTTTCACTTACCTCGTCTGGGCTGATGCCGATGGTACAATGCAGGCCTTCCCACCAGTGCTCCTAACTGGCAAGCTGTTGCAATGTGCTTTGTGGCACATTTGCAACAGCCTGTGCAGGTGGAGCACATGCTCCATGAGTGCAAAAGGAGGGATAGGATTGGGCCTTTATTCTGAAATCCTAAATAAGCTGACTAGTATAAGCCTCATTGAACACAACGGGACTTTCTCCCAAATAAACATGCATATTGCAGAGGCAACAATCCATGTCATGCCTGCTTATGATATCAATTTATTATTTTATTTATAATTTAAAATATTTTTAAATGGTCAAGACAGCTCATAATGTAAAAACACACAATTTAAAAAAACACATAAGAACATAAGAGCAGCCCCACTGGATCAGGCCAGAGGCCCATCTAGTCCAGCTTCCTGTATCTCACAGCCGCCCACCAAATGTCCCAGGGAGCACACCAGATAACAAGAGACCTGCATCCTGGTGCCCTCCCTTGCATCTAACATTCTGACATAGCCCGTTTCTAAAATCAGGAGGTTGCGCATACACATCATGGCTTGTACCCTGTAATGGATTTTTCCTCCAGAAACTTGTCCAATCCCCTTTTAAAGGCATCCAGGCCAGATGCCGTCACCACATCCTGTGGCAAGGAGTTCCACAGACCAACCACACGCTGTGTAAAGAAATATTTTCTTTTGTCTGTCCTAACTTTCCCAACACTCAATTTGAGTGGATGTCCCCTGGTTCTGGTGTTATGTGAGAGTGTAAAGAGCATCTCTCTATCCACTTTATCCTTGCCGTGCATAATTTTGTATGTCTCAATCATGTCCCCCCTCAGACATCTCTTTTCTAGGCTGGAGAGGCCCAAACGCCGTAGCCTTTCCTCATAAGGAAGGTGCCCCAGCCCAGTAATCATCTTACTCGCTCTCTTTCACATCTATGCATCCATCCATCCATCCATCTACCAGTGGTTCCCAAACTGTGGGTCATGACCCAATTTTTGGTGGGTCCCATAGCAGAGTATTCAAAAATCATATAGCTGTTAATTGCCCTGCAAAGAGCTCAGCTCCTTGCAAACTGAGCTTCTGCAGTTTGCAAGCATCTGAAAATATAAGGAGATCAATGTTGAGCTGCTTTTGGGGGGTTATTATTACTTGTAAATAAATAAATGATGTCTTTCTAGATCTTTTTTTTAAAACCTCATAAACCTAGGTGGGTCCTGATAGAATATCACTTTATAAAGTGGGTCTCCGTGCTAAAAAGTTTGGGAACCACTGACCTAGACAGGCAAACATAGAAAGAGGAACAAGGAAGGAGTTAACCTATCAACAGCTTAGCAATGTGGAGTTAAAATTTTCTAAGTGGGCTGATTAAAAGCCTTCCTGAAAAGAAACAAGATAGCAGAAGGTTAGCAGAGAGGGCGTGTGGCAAATGTCCCTCAAAGAGAGGGATCAGTGACCTGTGCTGTTGGAGAAGATGATCTCCACTGAGCCAAGTAAGTCC
Organism: Tiliqua scincoides; assembly: GCF_035046505.1. Classification (NCBI taxonomy): domain Eukaryota; kingdom Metazoa; phylum Chordata; class Lepidosauria; order Squamata; family Scincidae; genus Tiliqua; species Tiliqua scincoides. Next base: position 220,358,562 of record NC_089824.1, on the reverse strand, counting down.
AACTCAGATCAATGTGGGGCATGGAGGAGAACCTTGGCACCATATCGTGGCGAATGGGCAGGCTTGCATGGGACAAGGTGGCAGTGACTCCTCAGGTTTCCCTTTCCCAAGCCATTTAGGGTTTTGGAGATGATAGGCAGCACTCTGAACTGGGTCTGGAATTGGACTGGAGAATGCTAATGAGGCTGTTGTCACAAGGGACTCTCCTGCTCACAGCCACTGGCTCCTGTCCACATTCTGGTTGCAACATTCGAATCTAGAGCAGCTACAGTGTCCAGGCACTTGAGAGGAATCCTGGTATGGACTTCAATGTGGGTTGCATAAGGAAATTTGGGTTAAAGGTGCCCCCTAAGTCTGAAAAGATTGAAGACAGCCATCATGATGCAAATTGCAGTGATTTCTGTGCTGGGGTTGTGTCTCTGCTGTGTTCTGTACCACACTCAACATGCTCTGGACCAAATAACCACAGTGGGGAGGAGGGAAGGTGGCCAGTAGGGCAGGGACCTCTGTGGTGTCAGGCATCGCCTGTTCTTTTCAAGGGTGAACTGAGCCCCACCCGCCTCACAAAAAACCACCAATTGGTTTTGTGGGGAGGAAGCAACAGAAAGGTGCCTTGAGCCTCAAAGGCCTCTTAGGAGATGGAGGGGGGACTCTTAGGAGGGGGAACATGATTGAGACATACAAATCATGCAGGGGATGGAGATGCTCTTTTCCCTCTCACATAACATCAGAACTAAGGGACATCCACAAAAGTTGAGTGTTGGGAGAGTTGGGACAGACAGAAGAAAATATTTCTTTACTCAGCGTGTGATTAGTTTGTGGAACTCCTTGCCACAGGATGTAGTGATGGCATCTTGCCTGAATGCCTTTAAGAGGGGATTGGACAAGTTTCTGGAGAAGTTTATTACGGGTTACAAGTCATAGTAGGTATGTGCAAGCTCTTGGTTGTAGAGGCAGGCTGCCTCTGATTGTCAGATGCAGGGGAGGGCACCAGGATGCAGATTGTGTCTGTTGTCTTGTGTACTCCCTCAGCCATTTGGTGGGTCACTGAGATACAGGAAGCTGGACTAGATGGGTCCTTGGCCTGATCCAGCGGGACTCTTCTCATGTTCTTATGAGGTGGAAAGCCAGCACACAAATGCCAAGATAAATGAAAAAATAAAATCGCACATTACTTTTTAAGCCCATCTTTAACAGAGAGTTTCAAAGTAGGTAATGGAAGAAATAGCCCTCTTAAGCTCCCAAATAGCTAAGCAGGACATAAGAACATAAGAACAGCCCCACTGGATCAGGCCAGAGGCCCATCTAGTCCAGCTTCCTGTATCTCACAGCGGCCCACCAAATGCCCCAGGGAGCACACCAGATAACAAGAGACCTCATTCTGGTGCCCTCCCTTGCACTGGTATTCTGACATAGCCCATTTCTAAAATCAGGAGGTTGCACATACACATCATGGCTTGTAACCCGTAATGGATTTTTCCTCCAGAAACTTGTCCAATCCCCTTTTAAAGGCATCCAGGCCAGATGCCATCACCACATCCTGTGGCAAGGAGTTCCACACAGACTGACCACACGATGAGTAAAGAAATATTTTCTTTAGAAGTGAGATGGGTGGTGACTGGCGAAGGGATCTTATTGGTTGTGGCTCCCTGACTTTGAAATGTTCTTTTCTTCCCAGGGCACCCGATGGCACTTAAGTTTGATTTCTTTCAGTGCCAGATGAAGGCCTGGTTGTTTGTCAGAGTCTTGCAGAAGTTGGGTTTTATATGACTCTGTAATCTTTGAGCTTCCAACTTTACTTCTGTTTTAACACTGAGATATTTTAGCCACTCCACAGCTCTCCCTGATTGTAGTGTTTTATTGCTGTTTTGAATTGTTTGGTAAGCTGCTTTGGGGATTCTTTCAACTGAAGACCAGGATAGTAATAGTGCTGCATATAAATAATGGAAGAAAAAGGGAAGGGGTTTGTTTGGCAATTGTAAGGTCAATGAGGCACCCCTATAAGACCCAATTTTGGCTGACCTATGCTTTAAAGTATGGCTGGACATTATTCACTAGAGTGGGGAAAACTGACTGAGAGAATGGCAGCTTTTGGTGGGCTTTTTTTGGGAGGGGGCATATCTTAAAGGCAGGTGACTGGCTATATAGCTTATCCCAGGATAATAGTTTAAAAAAGCACATGATCTTGAGTACAAGACAGGGGGCTTATTATTAACACATCGCCTTTGACCCTCTAAGTCTCAAGAGAAATAGAAATGCCCTCCATAGGCAAACACACCTGGCATTATCACGCCTACATTTTAGACAGGTCACGTTAAGTCTGTCTTCAGTGTTCAAACCTTAGCAGTCATTGGCATTTATCAGCTTTATTGGTTGTTGCTTTCATGTACTCCAGCCGCCCCTTTTTGCCAGGGAAAGTCCTGCTTGTCTGGTCCACATCCCTGGAAGAAAATGTTGGGGAAATAAAAAAGATCTTTGTCCCATTCCTAAAAGCCAATCTACATGTTACACCTGGTCTGCTTGTTGTCTGTTGCCTAAACAGTAACAGGGAAGGAGCAATGTACATTGGTGGGGAGAGGGAAGCTTTACCCTTGTCATAGTCCTGATCCAGATTCCCTCCCTAACATAACTACTATTTTTGTTTGCCCTTTTTCTTTTGAAGTTCAACCATGTCGTGAGTCTTATGGACAAAAAGCAATCCTATAAGTTCAACCAAATCTTATAAATCCAACCAAAGTGTGAGAATTAAATTATTATTATTATTATTATTATTATTATTATTATTATTATTATTATTATTATTATTATTATTATTATTATTAATTTGTACCCCGCCTTTTTGCCCAACAGGCACACAAGGCATCTTACATCATTTTTTAAAAAGTACAACATTAAAAACAATTAACAGCAATTTACATAATTAAAAAATCTAAAAACAAACAAACCCGTGGATTTTCATATAAAAACAAGAACGCCAGCCAGCCTGTCAACAATTAAAAGCTTTTTGAAATAAAAAGGTCTTCAGTCCACGCCGAAACGTTAGCAACGAGGGAGCAGTTCTCAGTTCTAAGGGGAGGGTATTCCACAGTTCGGGGGCCACCACCGAGAAGGCCCTCTTCCTGGCCGCCACCCCTCTCACATCTTTTAGTGGCGGCACAGTCAAAAGGGCCCCCCCAGATGATCTAAGAGCACGGGCAGGATTGTAGGGAAGGAGGCGGTCCCTCAAATACCCCAGACCCGAGCCGTAGAGGGCTTTAAAAGTCAAAACTAGCACCTTGAATTGGGCCCGGAACAGAACCAGCAGCCAGTGTAGCCGCCGGAGCAATGGCTTGACAGAGTCAAACCAACGTGCCCCAGCAACCACACGAGCAGCCGCGTTCTGTACTAGTTGTAAATTATTGACCAAATCTAGAATCTTATGAGTCCAACGATCTTATGAGTCCCATGCCTGCTATTTTTCCCTGGAGAGAAACTCTCCCCAGTGCCAATGGCAGAGTTAGAGACATCTTCCCTCATGCTGTGGTCTCAATCTGCATCAGAACCCCCTCCCCATGCCTGCTGGTTAGAGAGAAGGATGGCAGCACCAGACAGGGCTTAACACGATGTAGAGTTTGGCCCTAAAAGTGCCAGCTAAGCCTCTCTGTGCAGAGCATTCCTGAAGTCGGCTGTGGTTACTTTGAAGGTTCTCTACAAGGAGGCACCCAAAGGAGACTCTCCCAAAATGGCAGGCTCATGTCAGAGTACCTGGTCTTTCAGGAATCAAGTTTCTGGAGCCATGTGGGCTCTACAAGTTCACACAGTGCTTTGAATTGTGCTTAGAAAGAACCAGGGAACAGTGTGGCTGTTTAAATTCTGTCAGAATATACTATTTTCAGTGCCTGGTGCAAGTTAGCAGCCTGGCATCTGAGTTTTTAACGAGGTTCCAAGCAACCTGAAAAGTCGCCCAGTGACAACCCATGGCAGCCCTACACCCCGAAGTTTCCTTTTTAAGCCACCGGCTAAGTTCTGTATTGGCAGAGGCCGTCAGACAAGTAGGCAGATACTTTTTCAGACAAGAGGCTCATATTGCCATTGCAACACTTGCTTTCCATGATCTCTTAATCTAGACTAGGCATTTATGAACCCGTTGCTATCCTGGTAGGACACCTTGTGCCTGGTGCTGCGGCTCAGCAAAGACTCATTTTATGTTTGTCAGTGCAGGCAAAGTCTGCCACTTTGTTTCGTAAAAACTGCTGGAGTGACAAAACCGAATTGTGCATTCCTTACAAGCCAATCTGATGAGTGCCTACCCAGAAGAACTCAATCCTATTGAGTTGAATGGGACCTACTTGCAGGTGAGCATGTAGGATTTTAGTTTTAAAGTATCAGCAGTTCACACTGCCTGCATGAATCTGAAAACAAAAGCAGGCCTGTGCAGAAGGTGTTGCAGCCGTGCCCTTTGAGCAGGAGGATTCTATCTCAGGTCCCCCAAACCAGCTTCGGAAGTTTAGCAAGAGTTTGCACACACACTTTCAGGCCTAACTCTGGGGACCCAAGAACTACAAGCTTGATTTCAATAAAAAAGACAACAGCGCATGAAGCTGACCATTTGCATTACAACCCAGTGGCGTAGCCAGAGGGGGTGCAAAGCACTAAGCGCCCCCCTTTGCCTCTGTTTTGCACCCACCACCCAGAATGGCTCTGAAGGGAGCCATTTGCATGCTGCGGTGAGGCTCCCTGCAAAACTTAGTGCTTTGCACCCCCTCTAGTTTTGCCATTGTTGCAACCAGCATGACTTCCTCTGCTGTTGGGTTCAATCACAGCAAGTACAGAGTCCTGCCTGCAACTGGGTAGACCTCATTACTATGAGTGAGCATATATTTTTTTTAAGAGGTGTGTTTATTCCAGGCTAATGTCTGGATAAAACAAACTATGGAAGGATGATCCAGGTAGATTCTCAGCCTATTATCCATGCTCACAACTGATGTGGACCTCTCACTGTAGCTTCACATATCTAGTAGATTGTGATTCCTAAATTGGTCCTCCAGATTGCGATGCAGTGTATCCCTGCATACCAGATGCTAGGATAAGCCATAATGGAGGACTGTTGCCTCCGAGCCGTGCTTGTGGGGTTCCTGGAAGCTCCTGGCTGGTCACTATAGGAAAGAGAATGCTGGCTAGGACAATCTCATCCAGCAGAGCTCTTGTTATGTGTTTACTCTCTTGCTGTTGCTAGGACTGGTTGGAATTGATGCTGAGAAAGATGCACATGGCGCTGGGTGCTCTACTCAGCTCTACATGTGGTTTGGCCTTTAAGCACGTCTCATGCCACAGAACCCTTGATTCTGAGTTAAGATGTGAGCAGGAGCAGAGACCACAGCGGTTGGCAGACAGCGCACAGAGCATCAACTTTCTTGGTATTGCAGCCTCTGGGTCTCAGAGGCACAGGAAACCCATCTCAGCAACAGAAGCTCCTGCAAGTGGTTGCATAGATGAGTGGCACTCGCTCAGTTTCTCAGGCACTGGCAGGAAGGAGCACGTTCAGCCCCTGGGGTGCTGGTGATCCCCACTTGATTGGGGCTGAAGAAATACCGATTTTGATGCATGATTGTGAGGGCTGTCTTTAAAAATGCCTCTCATGTAAGCTTTCTTGACAAATTTCAAGGCCACAAAACAAAGGTTAAGCTGCCAGTTCCACTGCTTTGCACCCTGAATTTCTCAGTGTCCTTTCTTGGGGTCCCTCCCTACCCCCAATATCTGGTTTGGCATCCTTACAGAAAAGGGGTGATGGGAAGTCAAGAATCAGCTCCGGGAACTATTTCATTGATTAAATTGTTTCTGGCCTGTTTTTGCTTCCAGGGACTTGAATGGACCTAGGACCCAAGAATGGGTCCAGAGAGGTATTTCTCAGTGAGCTAGAATGGAAGTCTGGGTGCCTGGTCACACAGACCAACAGACATTTTGCTTCCTTAAACATTACACCAATTCCTGGGTATATTTGGGGTGCCGATTCCAAAAATGGCATCCGTTTTGCCCTATCACTTCTAGTTTTGGAGATATAGTATAGCCTCATTAGTGAATGGTTCAAGCAGCTTCCTCATGAGGAAGCCATGGTGTAGGCTTCCTCATGAGGAAGCTGCTTGAACCATTCACTAATGAGGCTATACTATATCTCCAAAACTAGACGTGATAGGGCAAAACGGATGCCATTTTTGGAATCGGCACCCCAAATTCATATCAAACCACCACGAAGTTTGGGAAAAACTTTTCTGACGCTCAATTTTGTAGGCCTCTGTAATCAGGTCCCCAGATTTCAACAGAATGATTAATTTTTCCCCTGTTGGCTGTTTGTAAAAACCAATTCAAAGTGCAACAATAAATTGTTTTGTTTTTTTAAAAAGTGCTCTAGTTAAATAGTTATTACTGTATTCATTTGATAAGGTTATACTGCAAGCTGACATGGTTTGATATTACTTGCATGAAATGTATCTGATGTTACACCATGTCCCCAACATACATACTGGTTCCTTACTGGACATCTGCCCATAAGTCAGAACATACGTAAGTATCTCAAAGTAGATGGCTCTTGCTAGCTCAGTGTTATCAAACCTGCACAAAAGGACATATTGCCCCTGCACTGAAGCACTGATGCAGCCATCCGTAATTCAGACATCTGTCAGCCAGACATCCATAAGTCAGGGTGCCAGGGTACTTGCATAAAATGTACCTAAGCAAGTTCGAAACCAGTTCAGAGTGTCTATACCAGTTACCAAGCCTCTCTTTAAGGTCAGTGTTCAAACCAGAACTGGATAGGAGAAATAAAAATATACAGGTAACCCAGAATCGGAACCGAACTCAGATTTTTCATGGTTTGATTCCCTTCCTGCAAGGTAACTGAGAACTCTGATGACATCTGCTCCAGCTGCCCTGCTTTACCAGAGACAGGCCCCCTTTCCTGTTCCCTCTACCCAGCAACTCACAGTCTGTATTTTTGCCTTGTTAAAAATGTAGATAGTGCAAGTTGCGAGAGTCCTCATTCTTCAGGATTTAGCTCATTCTGGGCGGGTCAATCGCCAAATAAGAAATGGATGCAGCTGGTGTCTAGTGGATTCCGGATTGTATTGTTGTTGAAAAATAGCCTAAACAAGCAAGCAAATAACATGGTTTTCAGCTGGTCCCTGGTGGCCTACAAAGAAAGGATGCACTACATTTCCTGTGGCAAGAAGTTCCACATCACGATCACAGAACAAGCACATCCATGTTCTTCTGGGCTGTGTTCCTGTCGTTTTTCAACCTCTGGGCTTTCTCTCCACAGCACCCTGAGCAACGCCTGCTTGGTGGGGAAGATCCTTGCATGGCCCCCGGCCTCAAGGAAGGGATGGTTGGTGGCCTGTTCTATGCCTTCAGTGTCACGACCCTGGTTGCGGTCACAGCATGTCTCTTGGCCTTGTGTACACTCTGCAGAAGGTATGTGCCCGAGAACCTCACCTTGCCATCAGCCATTATCCAGACTTGGGTCTTCTGTGGGAAAAGAGAGCAATGAATAGGTGAAGGTGCCGGGAAGATTCCATTGTGTTGGAAAGGTTTATTTTTCAAGCACCTGGACACAAAGGTAGTTGAATAGTAACTAAGCTTAAAGCTGCCTCCCAGAATAGCCTCCCAGATCAGCTGCAGGGTGCACCCTCAGTTCCTTGGCCTCTTTCCTCAGCCCCTGGAGCCTTTGACTCAAGCCCCCATATCCCAGTGCAACTAAGCTTAAGCATGCCTACTTTAAATGTTCTTAAATATGCCTACTGCATATTCTTCCAATCCCCCTTTCCTCCCCATCCTCATTTATCTCCTTTGTGTTTATTTTTAGACTGTGAGTGTCTTGGGGCAGAGACCTGTCTTTCTTTGTATAGTACCATACACGTGCATGGCATGAGAATAACCAGTAATACCTCAGAGCAGGGCCAGCCCATCCATGAGGCCGACTTAAGCAGGCAGCAGATTGGAGCGTGTGTGTGGGCGGGAGGTGCCCATCTCTGTCTGCCTCCACTGCTCTTCCTTCTTCTGTTCCCTGGAACGGAAAAGGAGGAGGGAGCAGAGAGGAAGAGGAAATGTGGAGGACGGGAAGGGACAGCTGAGCTAGAACACTGGAGAGTGGGAGAAGCAAAGGCTGGCACATCATCGGGTGAGGGGGTCAGCACTGAGCATGCCTCAGGCATCAAGTGGTCTTGGGCCAGCCCTGCCACAGAGGGGAATAAGCTCTTCAGTTTGTAGTAGGGACATGAGACCAACCCCCCTCCACTCTTAGTTGCCTGGTGCATTCGAGTACTTGGGAGGGTCCAGAGTCTGGCCTCTCACTTAGCACCAGCTTTGGAGAAAGTCATGGAAGCTTCTCTTGCTTCCTTCTGTCCATGCCTAGTTCAAAGCAAGAGATTATCATGTTCTACTAGAAACTGCAGGGGGAGTGATGCGGTAAGTATCGTAGGCACCTCAGTGCGCCATGTAAGCAGCCCCTTCCACTCGCCCTCGGAGCATTCTGGGCAGCAGTAGCAACGTGCAAGCACTTGGTATGGCTCCAATGGTGAGTGGGAGGGGCTACTTACACAACACATTGTGGTGCCTGCAGTACTTACTGCACCACTCCCCCCCCTTGTGGCTCCGCTACTGCACTGGAGGCAGGTCTGAAGTAGCAAGACTCGGTCTGCCTCTGATCTTTGCCCCTGGTGGTACTAAGCGAGAGATGAAGCACTGCCCAACTCCTGATACCTCTGGTTGTGTCAGAACCAGAGGGGAGTGGAGAACAAGGAAGCAAGAGCAAAGAAGGGTATGCCACTGAATCCAGCAATAATGTGTGGGTTCCTGCCCATCGAGCAGCTGGCAATGATATAGTAAAACCGTCCTGGAACTCATTTCATCTCTTCGCTGCCTTTCAGGAAAAGCAACCAAAGGGCAGCTGCTCAGGATGGCGTGATGCTGGTTGAAGCAGTAAGTGGACCCACGTGCCTTTTCAGATCTTCCTGGTTTTCCCAGTGATGAGAGAAGGGGCCAGCACTTGGTAGGGGAGCACCTGGGTTGCAAGCAGAATTCAAGTTTGGTCCTCAGGTCCAGTCCTCAGCATCTCCAGCAGAAAGGGCCTCAAACAGCAGGACAGGGCTGCCAGGCGGAGCAGATACTACTGGGGTCAGATGGACTGATGTGCTCAGGATTTCATGTGTTTGCTTTTGGATAAGTCAGAGAGCCAAAGTCATGTGATGTCTGAGAAAAGCCTGGTGCTGTTAGCCAGGACGTGATGAAAGATAGTTACAAAAGGCCAAGGGCAACCTTAGAAACTGTGGACTGAAGGGAAGAAGGCAGGCTGGTCACCTCTTTCTTCTGGAGAGGCTTCTGTGTCTTAAAAAACAGGAATGTCAACATTTTTCCACCCCCTGCTTCCAGGCCTTTAACAGCAGTCTGACGTGCAGATGTTTGCAGAGGATTCTGTATGGTGACTATATGCAATCATTGAGTTTTAGAGGTAGCCTTCCTCCGAATGCCAGGTGCAAGGGAGGGCACCAGGATGCAGGTCTCTTGTTGTCTTGTGTGATTTCTGAGGCATCTGGTAAGCCATTGTGGGTGCAATCCTAACCAACTTTCCAGTGCTGGCATAGCTGTGCTAGTGGGGCATGTGCTGCATCCTGCAGTTGGGCAGCAGTCATGGAGGCCTCCTCAAAGTAAGGCAGTATTTGTTCCCTTACCTCAGAGTTGCATTTCCCTTACCTTTGTGCTGGAAAGTTGGTTAGGATTGCACCCTATGATGTACAGGAAGCTGGACTAGATGAGCCTTTGACCTGATCCAGTGGGGCTCTTCTTATGCTCTTATGATAATTCCTACTACCATGAGAAGCTTCACCTGCTGATCTCTGCAGGTCAATTCAAGGTACAAGCCCAGGCCAGCTGGGCTCTGTTTTTGGCTGTTCCCCTCTCGAATTCCTATCGAAGGCTTTTGTGCTCTGTCACTTCCACGGCTGAAGGCAAACATCCCATGGAAACAGCTCTCCTGCCAGGCATCTGCCAGGCTATGCCTTGTCATGCTTTTTCCCAGGCCAGTGACATGAAAGCTACCACCCCTTGGGTTTCTCTTCTTGTTTTGCAGCCCCTTTTGAGACAGACGGAGCTCTCGTTGCTTGGGGGATCGGCCACCAACCTGCCCAAGATCAGCAGGGCAAATTCCAAGGAAAAGAGTAAGTGGCTTCAGGCTTTCCAAAGACACTGACGTCCCGAGCACTTTCTTAAAACTCAGGATCCCATTTAGAGGCTACAATGATGGTTTTGGGTAGGCTGGGCTACGGGGAGCATTAGTGGAGCACAGTGGTGTAACCAGAAGGGGTACAAAGCACTAAGTTTTGCAGGAAGCCTCACCACGGCATCCAAGCTGCCCCTCCCCTTCAGAGACATTCCAGGCTGTAAGAGCAAAACACCTCTGTCTTCTGCACTCTTTCCCTCCAGCTCAAAGACCTGCCAGCATCCATATCCCATTCACATTGAGTGAAGACGACGGGACCGCCTCCAGCTGCAGTTTCATTATCCTCCATCAGAGAGACCTGCCTCAGATCCCATCAGCCAGTCTTCTGCCCCCAGATCAAACTTACTCCAACCTGACCTTCCTAAACCCAGCCCAGGAGATGCTGTATGAATCTGTGTCTATGCTGGGAGATAAAAAGGAGCAGCCCAGCCCGAGAGCAGAGGAGGTTGCCCTGAAAGACAGAGGGGACATGGCCTTGGGGGCCGAGTATGCCAGTGTCCTGAAGGTGAAGAAAAAGAGGAACCAGACTGGGCTGGAGGCTGGGACTGCCCAAGAAACAGAGACGCAAGAACAACCCCTGGCAGGAATGCTTTCGACTGTTCCTCAAGTACTGCAGGTATAAGAGCCTCCATCTCTCTAGAACAGGGGTCTCCAAACCTTTTGGCCAGAGGGCCGCATGAAATATCTGGCGCAGTGCTGAGGGCCGGAAATTAAATATAAAATTTAAATAGAGATGGAACTTAGATGAATGAATAAATGAATGCCATGATGTGTATGCTCAACCTCCTGATTTTAGAAATGGGTTATGTCAGAATGCCAGATGCAAGGAGGGCACCAGGATGAGGTCTCTTGTTATCTGGTGTGCTCCCTGGGGCATTTGGTGGGCCGCAGTGAGATACAGGAAGCTGGACTAGATGGGCCTCTGGCCTGATCCAGTGGGGCTGTTCTTATGTTCTTAACTACAATTCCCAGGAAGCCTTGCAGGTCCCTTGTTATCTGGTGTGCTCCCTGGGGCATTTGGTGGGCTGCTGTGAGATACAGGAAGCTGGACTAGGTGGGCCTATGGCCTGATCCAGTGGGGCTGTTCTTATGTTCTTAATGAATGGGCTCATTCACTCAGCCTCTCCGGCCCTCAGAACACACTCCAGATACAATCAGAGCGCAGCTCTGGTCATGTTCAGTTGAGCGGGCCAGAGGCTTTCAGGGGACAAGAGGCTGGCCGCAGGCTGGATAGAGGCTCGCTGTGGGCTGCATCTGGCCCCCGGGCCAGGTTTTGGAGACCCCTGCTCTAGAACAGCAACATTCTTCGGACTTCTTTTTGCTGATCACTTCAGCCCAGTGGTAGCAGCACAGTAAGTACTGCAGGTGCCGCAATGTGCCCTGTAAGTGGCCCCTCCCACTTGGCATGTGCGTTGCCATCACTGACAGGGAGTGGGAGTGTTGCAGCACCTTCAGTACTTACTGCTCTGCACCCCATTACTATGCCACTGTTTCATCCCCAGACTATTGTTTTATTTAAGATTTTTTTTTCTCCCACAGTCCATTCACCTGTAGGCTCAGGGCATATTCAGTGTCTAAAACCAGTCCTCATCCCACAAGTAAAACAACCTGTGAATCTGATGTCCCCATTCAGGTTCTGCACAGGTGCTTGAAATGCCACAGGTTTGTTAAGCAGGGTTATGAACAGCTTCCTGGCTGAGTTCTTGACCCAGGCTTGTAGCAAGGTTTTTCCTAGGCCAAGGCAAGGAAGGGAGGGAAGGCCTAATTAACTCTGCCAGGATACTTCACATTATTATGCACCCTTCAGCCTTTTCCTCACCATCACCACAGAAACTCAAGAAGATTTTGTGATGATAACAGCAATTCACAATCCCTTTCTCATCAGGTTTGCTCTTTCTCTGGATTAGTGTGTAGTCGTGGCTGAGCTGCAAAGCTGCACTAGTTCAGATCTCATCCCTGCCACAAATTCTCACTAGGCAAGCAAGCCACTCCCTCTCTGAAGCTCTCTAGCCCACTACTCCGCTTGCCTCCACACTTCCTCCTCATCTCCACCCCCCTCTGGGCTTTCCAGTCCAGGAAAGGAGCAGAGGTTGGCTCACCACCTGCGGCAACATCTGGCACCCCAATGCAGGAACCAGAAAGCCCTGGGCCAGCTTCAATGGTGGGTATACCATGCATTTCATTTCAGGCAGGATCTCTCTGCATACCTTCCATAACAAATGAAAAAAGAACTGAATGAGCCAATTCAGTTCATTATTTTCCCCAGTGATTTCAAAACAGGTAGACGTTCTCTTGAGCTTTATCAAAGTGTCATCAGCATCTTTTTGTACGGTACATTTTACACAATGTCAAGTGTAAACAGAGTACCTGTCACAGAGTGCAGACTGACTGCTGTGGCCTGTTACGTCCCTTCCTGTCATTGGCCCATCAGGGTTTGTTGCTGCATAATCTGGAATAACTTAGTAGGGATGTATGGTAAGGAACATGACCCTCCCTGAGACTCCATGTGGGAGGGGTGCTTAGGCATGCAGGGCCAGCTTTCTCTCTTGAACCTTGGAGGTAGTCAGTTTTTCTATCACATCAGGTATAGGTTTCCTATCCAAATTCTATATGAAATAGCAGCTTCTGTGTGTATTCTCAGTGTGCAGAATAACAGAGGGCAAACTGCCATGCTTTGCACTCTTAATGGTCACTGTTGACTCTCTCTCTCTCTCTCTCTCTCTCTCTCTGGTAGGTGGAAGAAATGTACTCAGTGGTGTGCAAGGCCAAGAAGAAAAAAGCAAGTGACTCCAAAGAACAGAGCGAAGAGAGAACATCCCAAGTGGAGATGAAGCAAGGAAATGGCCAGGTGATAGCTGTCCAGCAGGAATCACAGGGCATAGCAGATCATCAGTCCTTATTGCTCCCATCTCCTGTCATCGAGCCCTGCTATGAATCTGTCAACTGTGGACCCTGGGTGGACGTGAGCAGGAATGGGGAGCAAACCCCAGAACCAGCTTATGAGACAGTCGATTCTCAGTGGGATAGGTCAAGGAGGAAAAAAAAGCCAAGCAGGAACATCCCACCGGAGAATCTCTATGAAAGCATTGAAAACTTGGCTTTTCAGTTTCAGAATCAGCACCTGAGATCAGGTTTTGACATTTGACACTTTCAGTTTGTTCACTTCTCAAGGAAATGGCTTTTGAATGCTTACATGATGAAATGAGTACAGAATTTAATAAATGCTCCTTCGTGTCAGCTGTCAGAAATGATCAAATACTGACTGCCACTGCAGGTTTGATTTCAGGCACCATTAAATGTTGACTGTGCTTGGCAGATATTGTAATATTGACTGCCATTGTGCTGTTGTTCCATGTCGAACACTGGCATTCAGTGTCTAATGTGAGCATGTTCAGAGAATTTGGGAGGAAAGACTTTTTGAACTCTTGCCCCCTAATACAGGTTGTTCTTAGCATCTGATTCCAGGGATGGAGGTGGAGGGAGGGTGAGGAGGAGGCATGCTGGGGAAGGGAGCAGGGTGGGAGGGAGACAGGACCGGTGGAGCTTTGCTCTTCCGAATTCTGAGCCTCCATGTTGGACCGTCTGCCCGACACAGAGGCTCTTAATACTATGCCGACCCTTGGGTCACTGTAGAATTGAGTAGCCCCATTGCAGGGCTACTCACCTTACCCAGCGGAAGGGAAAGAAAGTCCCCTTCTCTTGAGGTAGCGGCAGTTGTCTGGGGCACACTGGATGCAGTGGCAACCATTTTTGGCGCTGCTGCTTCCCCGTGTGTTGAGCAGCTCAGGATTGGGCCGCCTGGGTTTAAAATAAATGTTCATGCCTTAAGCTTTGGTTCTTCAATTTTCTTTGCCCACAAACCCCCTTGTTTCTTCTCAGTCTCACAATTAGGCGAAACACCTTCTTGCCACCTCCCCCATGCCCCCACCTACCTCTCTACTGCCCAGCGGTCTGCATGACTGCTGAGCAGTGGAGCTCCAGTGCTTCACCGGAACTAGCCCAGCGCTGGGCTAGCACCTAAAAGCTTCTACTTTTAGAAGTAGGTTACCTCAGAATGCCAGATGCAAGGGAGGGCACAAGGTTGTCTTTTAAAAAAAAAAAAAACTCATAGAGCCCAAGCTGCAAATCCTGGGATGCTTCCAAGTGACACCAACACGGGATGAGCCTCCTGAAAAAAGGGCACTGGGCCCAGCTCAGTGCTTGCATTGAGCTTGCACATACCTATCGTGACTTGTAAACTGTGATGTAAACTTCCTCCATAAACTTGTAAACTTCCTCCATCACGGGTTACAAGTCATGATAGAGCATTGATCATCACCCTATTTTGTGCATGACCCCAATAAATAAAAAAAGTATGAGACAGGGGTCCCATTGTCAATCTTGCCCCCCTACTGCCCCCACAGTTCTGCCAATTGAGGGACACTGACATCATCCCAGGAGAGGATATAAGGATGCTTCAGCACCTCCTGGCCTGGCCTGGCCTCTGAGGCAACTGACAGGTTGGGGAGAATCCCAGAAACACCACCTTTGCCCAGAAAGCAGAACCTGTCCCTGACCACCTGCAGGCTGGACAACAGAGAGGCCTGAAGGCAATTGGAACTGCCAGGCTGTATCCCATAGGTGTAAGCAGAATCCCAGACCTCTGCCCTGAGAAGCAAGCAGGGCAAATATATATAAGAGTTTTGAGGGAAACAGTGAAGACTAAAACCAGAAAAGACCAAACTTTTTGCTTTCAGCACCAAAAGTTTCAGAAATGCTGATCCTGAGGAAGACACACAGGCATTTGTTAGCACTTCAGGCAGTTTGCCACTAGAGGGCGTTGTGGAGCTGAGGGCCTTGGACTACAGTACTGAGATTACTCTGTTATCCTTGACTTGTAAATATAATAAAAATAATTAGCAGTTGTGTAATGCTTTCTTTCCTAAGCACTTTGCATACAATATCTTCTTGCAATCCAAGGTTGTTGTTTACCTGTGCGCAGGGACTTGTGTTTTTTTAAATAGTGCCAACCATTTACTAGGCATTTTTATTAGTAATAATAATAAGTACTAATAGAGGGTGACGCCGTTCTTGCAACAACTCTATTAGCGTCAATATTATTATTCCCATCCTGCAGATGGAGGAAGTGCGATGATGTGGCTTGCCTGAGGCCACCAGTGAGTTCACAGCTATGGCAAGATTTGAGCTGGAGTCTTCCCAGTTCATAGTTGGCAACCTTCAGTCTCGAAAGACTCTGGTATCGTGCTCTGAAAGGTGGTTCTGGAACAGCATTTAGTGTGGCTGAAAAGGCCAATTCGGGAGTGACAATCCCTTCCACACTGGGAGCAAGTGCAGTCTGTCCCTGGCCTGTCTCCCTGGCCATGGGCCTTCCTTCTTTGCCTCTTAGCCTCAGACTGTTGGCCAAGTGTCTCTTCAAACTGGGAAAGGCCATGCTGCACAGCCTGCCTCCAAGCGGGCCGCTCAGAGGCCAGGGTTTCCCACTTGTTGAGGTCCACTCCTAAGGCCTTCAGATCCCTCTTGTAGATGTCCTTGTATCGCAGCTGTGGTCTACCATAGTCAGGCTGTAATCCTGTGATCACCACCCTATGTGGAACACCCCCCTCATTGAATGCAATAGAAATTACTTCTGAGTAAACATGTATGGGATTGAATTTCACGTCTCTTAGGCAGGACGCTATGGGCTCCCACCAGAATTTCCTTTTAGGCTGTTGGGGGGAGGGGGTCGCGTATGTCTCTTTCCTTCACATTTGGATCTCTTCCCTTCTAAGAAGTTATTTTAAAATTATCTTTTGACATGTTGCATTTGTTGTACTTTTGTGTTCAAGG
Source organism: Tiliqua scincoides (assembly GCF_035046505.1). Classification (NCBI taxonomy): domain Eukaryota; kingdom Metazoa; phylum Chordata; class Lepidosauria; order Squamata; family Scincidae; genus Tiliqua; species Tiliqua scincoides. Next base: position 220,342,487 of record NC_089824.1, on the reverse strand, counting down.
AGCTCAGTCACTGATCCCAGGGTAGAATTACACTATATTTTCAAGGCTGTACTTCTCCACAGACACCTGGTGTAAGGGTCTGAACTGCATTGTCAATTGCAGTGGTTATCGCTCATTGGTTACAGCAATGCTCTTGTAAGTTCAGAAAATTATAAATTAAAAAAGTTGTTATAAGAAACAGCAGCCCTGTCTCCCTTTGTCTCCCATCATGCTATTCTGAGGAGAAAAATCACCCCCTCATGGCATCCAGCTTTTTTTCTAGCAGGCCTTAAACAGCTGCTTGGAGGACAGACATTCACCAGGTGATGTATTCATTTAATAAGATATTTTCAGTTGTAGTGCTCCAAAGGTGAAAAGCCAGCATTTGAATCCACACCTTTACCTTTGCCCTTAACAATAGTTTGCTATGCAGACAATTAGCCAGCAATCATGCTTATTTTAGTGCTGTGAAAAGCTTCATCAGTTATTTTCATAAGAACATAAGAACAGCCCCGCTGGATCAGGCTATAGGCCCATCCAGTCCAGCTTCCTGTATCTCATAGCGGCCCACCAAATGCCCCAGATACCAAGCTGCTACATACCATGCATTTCAGCATACCAAACTGCTACAGGTTGGGCATCCCTTATCCAAAGTGCATGGGACCAAAAGTGTTTTGGATTTGGGAGTATTCCATATTTCAGGATACTTGCATATACCTAATGAGACATCTTCAGAATGGGACCCAAGGCTCCACACAAAATTCATTTCTGTTTCATATACACCTCATACACATTGTCTGAAGGTAATTTTATTCAATATTTTAAATTTTGTGAATGAAACAAAGTTTGTGTACCTTGAACCACCAGAAAGCAAAGATTATTTTTTTGCCCTGCTCCTCTACAGTGTCCTGCTGACAAACGGAAATTAAACAGCTGAGATTTTCCATCATTTCTATTACTAGGAAGAGCTTCACCAGCTTCATTTCTTGGGTGTCATCTGCTCTAAAAGACACACAACAGCAGGGCCAGCAAATAAGTGGCTTTTCTCTACTAGTTGCTGGGGTAGATGCAGGTTGCCTTGACTGCTGGGAGAAGTTTGCTCTCCATTGGTAGCATTTCAAAGCGTGCCAAAATATGCATTATTATTATTATTATTATTATCATCATCATCATCATCATCATCATCATCATCATCATCATCATCATCATCATCATCATCAGTATTTATATACCGCTTTTCAACAAAAGTTCACAAAGCGGTTTACAGAGAAAAATCAAATAACTAATGGCTCCCTGTCCCAAAAGGGCTCACAGTCTAAAAGATGCAAAAGAACACCAGCAGACAGCCACTAGAAAAGACACTGCTTGGGTGAGGAGGGCCAGTTACTCTCCCCCTGCTAAATAAAAGAGGAGCAGCACCCACTTGAAAAAGTGCCTCTTACCCAGTTAGCAAGGATTATCTTGCAATAAGATTTCTTAGGCATTTCAGAAAAGACTTTTGCAAGCTGTTACTCATTTTATTTTTGTACATTTCCATAGTGAGAAATACTGTGTGCATTTGTTTCACACACACACACACACACACACACACACACACACACACACACACACAAAATATTTGTACATTTATACAAATGCTATTATGGGGTTTACCTCTGAGTAGACACGCCTAGGATTGGGTATCCCTGCATGCTGATTGGGCTTCGAGAGAAGCCTGGAGGAGGTCTGGAGGGAGCCAGGGACAGGCAAGCAGGTACTAACTGGGAGTAAGCCCCATTGACTATAATAGGACTTACTTCTGAGTAGACATGCCTGAGCTGGGCTGGGCTCTCAGGTTCCTCACCAGCCCCACTTTCCTGGGAGTAAGCTCCATTGACTATAATGGGACTTACTTCTGAGTAGACATGCCTGAGCTGGGCTGGGCTCTCAGGTTCCTCACCAACCCCACTTTCCTGGGAGTAAGCTCCATTGACTATAATGGGACTTACTTCTGAGTAGACATGCCTGAGCTGGGCTGGGCTCTCAGGTTCCTCACCAACCCCACTTTCCTGGGAGTAAGCTCCATTGACTATAATGGGACTTACTTCTGAGTAGACATGCCTGAGCTGGGCTGGGCTCTCAGGTTCCTCACCAACCCCACTTTCCTGGGAGTAAGCTCCATTTTGACTATAATGGGACTTACTTCTGAGTAGACATGCCTAGGATTGGGCTTTTGGTCACACTTTTTTCTGAAATACAGGAGCAGGCAATGGAGGGAGGGAGAATGTGCGGCAAGTGATTCTGGACCTTTGGAAGGGGAGGGGAGAGACAGTAGGAGAGCTGCTAACTGCAATTGTGAGATGGGGGAATGTGCTTGTGGGAGTGGGTCAGGGAGAGGAGGAGAGAGAAGTGCCAATTGCCTGCTCCTGTATTTCAGAAAAAAGAGTGCAACCAAAAGCCCAATCCTAGGCATGTCTACTCAGAAGTAAGTCCCACAGGCACATTCCCCCCATGTCCCACCCAGTCTTTGGCTGCAATCCTAACCACACTTTCCTGAGAGTAAGGACTACTTACTTCTGAGTAGATCTGGTTAGGATTCTGCCCTTTGTCATGTAATGATTTAATTGTAGGGGCCGGCTAGCCCTGCTGTCCTTGCTGCTGCCTTCCTACAATTAATTAATTGTATTAATTAAAAATTAATTGCAATGTAGTAATTTAATGTAAGTAAAAAACTGGGAGTGTGCCTTGACAGTATGCTGTGAGCTGAAAAAGGTTGAAAATGGCTGGCATAGACCGCTACATGTGAAAATATCTGGAGACTGTGGGAAATGGAGGCAACAGACTAGTTTAAGAGCTTCCTATAGCAGGAAAAATGCAGAAGAGAAAACTGCATCCAATAGGAAAAGTTCCCAGTTAGTTTCATCTTATTTCAGCAGCACCTACTGGCTGAAGTAACAGTATTGCATGTGATGGAACAGGGAAGGTACTGGAAAGCTAACCCACCAGGTTAATCGTTTCTTTCCTGGAGCCTAAGAAGGAAATTTCTGGGTCACTGATGAGCAACGCACAGGATGAATGTGATATCTCTACAGCAGAAACACAGGTTGTAAACAATGAACAGCAAACAAGTTTACTTTCACTGTACAAAAATGTAATGCAGGGGGAGGGATTTTTGCTGACCTGCCCCTTCCTTGCAGCTTCCTTTGCCACATGCCATCCTGTTCTGGAAGCTCCTCCAACCCAATGGTGTACTCAAGGGGGCAAATGTTCCAGGCGCCACGCCTATGGGGTTGGCACTGCTACCCTCTCCCCTGCTACTGCCACTCTTGCCCTAGCCGCCTAGCCCCGCTGCCCTTGCTGCTGTCTTCCTACACCCTCTGAAGACCTTCCGGTGGCTGGGACAGCTTCCCTAGCCCTCAAAAGGCCTTCTAAGGGCCTTAAAACATCTGCCTTAAAACATCACTTTTCACTGAAAACTGGAAGTGATATTAAAAGACCTTCCAGAAGCCTCAGAAGGCCTTCAGAGGGCTGGAAGAGGCAGCACACAGTGTCCTCTGGCCCTCTCTGGTGGGGGGCATTCAACGGGGGGGGCATTCTGCGGTCCTGGCCCCAGATCTCTGCTCCAGCCCTCAAGGGGTCAGAAATGGAACACTTCCTTCTGCACATTTCATAGGATAGAATCCATTCTGTAGAAAGATCCTAGCTCAATTCCGTGTCCATCTTACATTGCCCTATTTATATGACATACTGTCAGTGTTCTCATTTATTCTCTTTTTCCAACTGTTTTTTTTAAAACTCTAAGGAGGTTTTTAATTTTTAATGGAAGCTGGAAATTCTTATATTATCATTAAAAATACCTATACCTTTACCTCTCCACTGGAGGAAGTCAAGCCCACATGATCGTATAGCCCCTGGAACTCTGCACCACCTGAGGAGAGGGGAAACACCGTGTAGGGCAGAGGGATGTCGATGGCTGAGGAGAGTGGACTTTGACCATGCCACCAGGAATATTTTTTTGGAACCTTAGGGTGGGGGGGGGGAGTGGCACCCTCTGAAGCCCTGTGCACCTGAGGATCGTCTTGCTGAGATGAAGGAGATCCTCAGTTTGCTTCCTGGACTGGACACTGCTGCAACATTTGGGGAGTGTGTGTGTAGTGAGAGAACATAAGAATCCCAGCAACCTGAGACCACAAACCCATCTAGCCCAGTTCCAGGTCATCACTAGGGGACACAGTGCCACGTGCCTTGTTTTAAAAGAAGCATTTAGTCCTTCTGAGCTGTTTTTTTACTTAAAAAAGAAACCAAACTTATCAGTAGTAGCTACAAGGAGACCCAAAGCAGAGCAGGAGTGCAGCATGGGGGAGGGAGATGGAATTCTACCAAGAGGAGTGATCCCATGGCCACAGATGGTGCGATATGGTGTTGATCTCCCAAAGTTAAGCTGATTTTGCTCAAATGATGCTGGATCCAGCTCTATTTAATACATTAAAATATTGATTTGATGCATATTATACATATTGATCCACTTTTTGTGGTTTTCATTTTTTTCCCATCTTAAGCCAGCCAAGGCAGGTGGTGACATAAAAAATAAATATCAACCAGTTTCTGACCTCCCTTTCTGGGGGAAGGTGATTGAGCAGGTGGTGGCATCCCAACTCCAAGGGTATCTAGAAGAGATGGATTATTTGGACCCCCTTCAATCCAGCTTCAGGTCAGGCTTTGGGACAAAGATAGCCTTGGTTACCCTGAGGGATGATCTTGACCATGACTTAGGTGTGTCTTTGCTGGTCCAACTGGATTTCTCAGCAGCCTTTGATACCAAAGGATGGTATCCTTCTGGGTTGGCTGACTGAGCTGGGGCTTAAGGGCACTGCTTTTCTGTGGTTCTACTCCTTCTTGGCTGCCAGGTCCCAGAGGGTGATGCTGGGGAACACCTGCTCGGTGTCCTGGCCTTTACAGTGTGGGATGACTCAGGGTTCTATTCTATTCCCTGTGCTTTTGAACATCTGTAAGCAGGGCCTAGGAAAGGGGGGAATTTTCCTGTCTCACCTGAACTCACTGCCTGCGCATGATGCTTGGACACAACCTCGTGCATGCAGTGTTAACTGCTGCTACAAGCCATACACACCGGGGTCAGGAATGCATCCGTGACCCTCCTGAACACAGTGTCAAATCTGGGAGGAAACTGGCTTGTTACAGAAGCTCTTTGGCTTGTGGATCCCATAACCATGAAGGAGTGTATAGAAGCTCAAGGACACAGCTGAGGGGCTACAACTGCTGCAGAAGTTCATTTTGATCCATTCTAGTGTGAGCCTAAATATGACAGTGCTAATTTTCGGCAATCGATTTTCTATATTTCAAAGATTTTAGAGAAACTTTGGAAAGTGTTTGGTTTTCCATATTACTTTATCTAGCTGCCAATGCCACATGATCAGGTAGACCTGGGCTCTGCATCAAGAAGCCTAGTAGACCTGGGCTCCAAAGACTATTGTGGCTGTCAGCACCCTTCCCCTGACTTATTTTGCCAACCCCCCTGTTCTGCTTGCACCCGTTGCCGCCCTCCCCCTTTGGGAAGGGGCCCAGAAGAAACTTTGTACCCCATGATAAAATTCCTCTCATAGGCCCTGTCTATAAGAAACTGCTGGGAGAGATCATCCGGGCATTTGGAGTTGGGTGTCACCAATAGAGAGGGCACCAGGATGAGGTCTCTTGTTATCTGGTGTGCTCCCTGGGGCATTTGGTGGGCCGCTGTGAGATACAGGAAGCGGGACTAGATGGGCTTTCAGCCTGATCCAGCTGGGTTTTTCTTATGTTCTAACATGCTGATGACACCCAACTCTATCTCTCCTTGCAATCTCACGCTTGGAAGGCTGTGGAAGTCCTGGAGCGCTGTCCCGGAGGCAGCTTCTCAATAGGTTGAGATTGAATCCCAAAAAGACAAAAGTCCTCCTGGTCAGGAAATCCTTGATGCAGGTACTGAGTCATCTACTCATACTGAACAGGATTGCATACCCCCTGCAAGAATGGGTGCACAGTCCGGAATGGCTTCAAAGAGGAGGGGGAGGGGCCACTTGCACAGCACATTCAGGGGCCTGCAAAACTTAGGCTGCAATCCTAACCACACTTTCCTGAGAGTAAGCCCCACTGAACAAAATAGAACTTACTTCTGAGTAGGATTGGTTAGGATTGTGCCCTTAGAGCTTTGCAACCCCTCTAGCTATGCCACTGGCTGCATTAACATTTAAGGTGCCAGTATATACATCTATCAACCAGTTTGCAAGAGTGTCTTGTTCTAGTGTCTTGGTCACGAGAAGAAAAATTGGTGGCTAATCAGGGTCTAGGAGGGCAAAAGGGAAGAGGCTTGAGACAGGTAGCAATGGCATGCAGAGGGAATGGTGAGACAGGAGGAAGAACCAGTGGGATGGGGGGGCGCAAGCAGGTGCCAACCAAAATGCTTCATTTGTGCAGCCACACTGTAATCTGTTATGTCGCTGGGGGCACAGAAGTTCAGAGGGAGACTGGTGAGCAGGACAAAGGGGGGCTGTTCTGTAGAACAGCTGTGTCTGTGTGCACTGGAGGGCTCCTGGAACAGAGTTTTAGTCAATGCTCATCTTGTGACTCTGAATAGCCGGTTACAGCAGCATCACACACTGTGAAAGGTCAATGGAGCAATGTGCTCCAGCCCATACCTCTTGTCCATATGGGTGTGTTGTGAGAGGCATCTATCTCTGGGATAGGGGGAGACTTCCCAAGCTCAGGCAAGGGGACCAGGTATGTCTGGATGCTGCTGTCAGTATCATGCAATGACTGAGAGGCTAGTCTGAACAAATGAAGTCAAGATAAGAACATAAGAACAGCCCCACTGGATCAGGCCATAGGCCCATCTAGTCCAGCTTCCTGTATCTCACAGCGGCCCACCAAATGCCCCAGGGAGCACACCAGATAACAAGAGACCTCATCCTGGTGCCCTCCCTTGCATCTGGCATTCTGACATAACCCATTTCTAAAATCAGGAGGTTGCACATACACATCATGGCTTGTACCCCATAATGGATTTTTCCTCCAGAAACTTGTCCAATCCCCTTTTAAAGGCGTCTAGGCTAGACGCCAGCACCACATCCTGTGGCAAGGAGTTCCACAGACCGACCACATGCTGAGTAAAGAAATATTTTCTTTTGTCTCTCCTAACCCGCCCAACACTCAATTTTAGTGGATGTCCCCTGGTTCTGGTATTATGTGAGAGTGTAAAGGGCATCTCCCTATCCACTCTGTCCATTCCCTGCATAATTTTGTATGTCTCAATCATGTCCCCCCTCAAGCGTCTCTTTTCTAGGCTGAAGAGGCCCAAACGCCGTAGCCTTTCCTCATAAGGAAGGTGCCCCAGCCCCGTAATCATCTTAGTCGCTCTCTTTTGCACCTTTTCCATTTCCACTATGTCTTTTTTGAGATGCGGCAACCAGGACTGGACACAATACTCCAGGTGTGGCCTTACCATAGATTTGTACAACGGCATTATAATACTAGCCGTTTTGTTCTCAATACCCTTCCTAATGATCCCAAGCATAGAATTGGCCTTCTTCACTGCCGCTGCACATTGGGTCGACACTTTCATCGACCTGTCCACCACCACCCCAAGATTTCTCTCCTGATTGTCACAGACAGCTCAGAACCCATCAGCCTATATCTAAAGTTTTGATTTTTTGCCCCAATGTGCATGACTTTACACTTACTGACATTGAAGCGCATCTGCCATTTTGCTGCCCATTCTGCCAGTCTGGAGAGATCCTTCTGGAGCTCCTCACAATCACTTCTGGTCTTCACCACTCGGAAAAGTTTGGTGTCGTCTGCAAACTTAGCCACTTCACTGCTCAACCCTGTGACTCTCTGGGGCTGGATTTACCTGACCCAGGGAGCAGCATGCCCAGTGCGTACAGGGATGGGTACAGGCCAGGAGAGCCTAGAAAGGCCTCAGTGAGCAGAGTGCCTGCAGGAGCAGAGCAACTGAGGAGCAGCTAGTGTCTGCAGAAGCCTTCCTGTCTCCCAGGCAGTTGAGGATCCAGAAAGTTCAGTGGGTGGAACCAGGAAGGGGGGAGGGACCAGCCAAGGCCAAGGGAATATAAGGAGAGGGCCAGGGATGAGAGAGGTTGGAGATCAGTTGGGGAGGAGGCTCTCAGAGCTGTGTGATACGGGAGAAGGCCCTGAGCTGAGTAAGGTGCAGTAAATGTTCTCCCTGCCTCTGCTGTGAGGCCTGAGGAAGTCAAGCCAGGTAAGTCTGGCCCTGGAGACTCTGCACAGGTGGAGAACTCAGGTGATGGGTGGGAGCATCTCTCCTTTATGGTGTCTTGTCACAAACCATTGGCCCAGGTGTTGTCTGCACTCTGTCAGGGCATCTCCAGCAGACAGTGGAAATGAGCAATCCTTTCCCAGCTTTGCATCCTGAGAGCCTCTTGACTAAAGATACTTGGCATTCAATCTGAGACCTTATGCATGGCACAGCCTGTACTTTGGCCACCATGAAGCTCACTGAACACAGGTGAGCCATGTGTGGCTATGAACACAGGTGGCTATGAGGATGGGCTGGATGAACCTGTGCACCTCTTCTGAATCTGGGCTCTGTACAGAATTGTGTTTGTGAGGCAGCTTGGATCTGTGCATCCTGGGCTCTGGTAGGATTGTTCATTACTTTGATCAGTCCTGATCCTGTTGTTCTCACCATAATGTTACAGCCAGTGAAGCTTTACCTGGCATTGAAGCCCCGTTTGTGCAGAAATCCTTTGCCTATTCTATTTCTGTGCATCAGGCTGCTGCTAAGGGCAGAGAAACCAGTTGACCATCCTACTTCTCCACTGAAGTGCCTGGTGTGGCAGGCTTGGTTGGATGTAGCTCAGCAGGGAGAGTATATGCTTTGCCTGTAGAAGCCCCCCAAATCACTCTCTAGCTCTCTGTTTTTAAAAAGGGATCTTGAGTAGCAGGGCTGAGAAAGGAAGATCTCTTCCACCCCAGATCTCTGGAGAGCTGCTGCTAGCCAGGGTAGATAGTTCTGGGCCAGAGGGATCAATTACCAGTTTGAGGTGCCTTCATGGGATCATCAGTAGCTGCAGTTGGGAGTGCAGTGAAACCCCACTACAGCTGAATATCCTTAAAACTAGAAGCACAGTTATAATGAACAATTGGGGTGAAAATTAATACAATTTCTACTCCTTCTTCCACCATGAGCTCCATCTCCCCTAGCCAAAGAGGCAAGAAAGTGGGGAGAGTGCTGTGGGTGGAGGTAGGGCAATTAAATGGCCTGGGGAGGGCCTGCCTGCCTGCCTGCCAGTGTGCTGACACTCTCTTGTGAAATGCTTGTATCTGTACCTGCAGTTGCATAATATTGAAATGGGTTTTGAAAAGCCAGATCAGCATTTTTTTGTGTTAAAGATTAAACAAGATTAGAAAGAAGAGGGGGGAAGCCAGCCTGGAAGCTGACACCCAAGACTGGCTCAAGAAAAGTTCAGACTTGTTAGCTTGATAATAATTTAAGGGAAAGGGAAGAAAAAAACATAAGAAGAAAGAAAAGAGGTGGTGCTGTGTTTGGCCAATAACAAATTACTGTCTTGTTAACTCTTTCTAGGTCTCCCTGGTTAACTTATAGCCTGTTGAAGACAGTTGGCAGCTGGCAGACACTGAAGGAAGCAGAACTTTATGAAAAATTGTGGGGGGTTGTACAATATTGGGGTGCATGGGAAGAACTGAAATTCAGTGGAAGCCAGAGCTTAATTGCAAGGGGGTTGATCAGATGCACAGGAAGGAAAAGCCCTTTTTTACCTTTAAGAATTATGCAGGGGCTGGGATTAATTTTGCTAGGCTTGCCAGTGGCAAAATTAGAAGGGGGTCAAAGCACTAAGTCTTGCAGGGAGCCTCACTGTGGTGTGCAAGGGGCCCCTCCCCTTCAGAGCCAGGTGTACACCTCTGGTTTGCTCCCACCTCTTGGAATGGCTCTGACGGTGAGGGGGAGGGACCCCTTGCATGCTGCAGTGAGGCTCCCAGCAAGACTTAGTGTTTTGCACCCCCTCTAGCTATGCCACTGAGGCTTGCCTTTCTTTTTTAACTGGCCCTGCTCCTGTACCTTTAACTGCAACCTGACATGTTAATAGGTAGCAGGTAAACTCTTTTTCTTCCAAGGGAAGTAAGTGAAAAACATCCTAATATACTTCAGTATCTCAGGATGCTCTTTAAAAGCCCAGGCATGAAGCCAGTTGAAATGGCAACCCTTCCAAGACCCTTCCCTGCATAAGCAATTATTAGAGTGGCCATGTTTTGGGCTACTTCTGCACCTGTGTTTTTAATAGCAGCTTAACATGCAGAAATTAAGTATGGAATCATTTAAATTAATCATGGGCTGTTTTTCATAAATGACCTGGAGTTGGGAATAAGCCGTGAGGTAGCCATATTTGCCGACAACACTAAACTTTTCAAGGTGGTGAAGACCAGAAGACTAGACGGGATTGTGAAGAGCTCCAGAAGGACCTCTCCAAATAGGGAGAATGGGCAGCAAAATGGCAGGTGCCCTTCAATGTAAGTAAGTGTAAAGTGATGCACATTGGGACAAGAAATCAAAATTTCACATACAGGTGGAGCCTGTTCATCTGCAGAATTTTCATCCAGGGATTTGGCTCAATGTGTGTCCCTTGGACCTGCATTGAGACAGACTCTGCTCCACTTGAACCCTCCAAAGGGGACTGGAGTTGTGCTCTGGTCCTCTCCAGTTGGCTTTCTGAAGTCTGCAGAGGCAGTGCGCATCCAAAGCAGGTTTCAGAATGGCCCAGAAAGGCAAAAAAGGTCACTTCCCTGTTTCCTGAGGGAAACTGGAAGTGCGAATTTTTTGACATGTAAGGCATTCTGAGGCCTGTTCTTGCATAAATCTGTCCATTCCTCCTTTAAAGGCCAGGAGACACTCACTGGAATTGAGTCAGGACAGACAGAAGAAAGCATGCTTTACTCAGAGTCATTGGTCTGTGGAACTCCTTTCCACATTACATGGTGATGGCATCTGGCCTGGATGCCTTTAAAGGGGGAATGGACAGATTTATGCAACAACAGTCCATCACAGGTTTCAAGCCATGATGACCATATGCAACATTGGGTTTTAGTGGTAGCTTATGCATGCCAGATGCAAGGGAGTTGCAACAGGATGCAGATATCTTGTGGTCTTGTGTGTACCCTGAATCATCTGGTGGGCCACTGTGAGATATAGAAAGTTGTACTAGTTGGGACTGTGGCCTGATCCAGCAGGGCTCTTATATTCTTATAGGATATTTTGCTCTATCATCTTCTCCCTATGACAGGAAAAGTTGCTGCTTCTAGAATATAAGAAGAGCCCCACTGGATCAGGCCAAAGGCCCATCTAGTCCAGCTTCCTGTATCTCACAGTGGCCCACCAAGTGCCCACACAAGACAAGAGACACAACCTGCATCCTGGTGCCCTCCCCTGCATCTGGCATTCTGAGGTAATCCACTTCTAAAACCCAGAGGTTGCACGACAAGTCACTATCATGACTTGTAAACTGTGATGGACTTTCCCTCCAGAAACTTGTCCAATTCCCTCTTAAAGGCACCTAGGTGAGATGCCATCACCACTTCCTGTGGCAAGGAGTTCCACAGACTAATTACATGCTGGGTAAAGAAATATTTTCTACATTTTTATAGGCTACTGATAAAGGCACAAGACACGAGCCAGAAAAAAGGTGGCTGTCCTAACAACGGCACAGCAAATGTGTCCTCATTTCACAAGTTCCAGGAACAGGGTTGCTAACTGGTGAGGGGAAAAGGCCATCTGTGTCTTTCACAGCAGCTTCACCTTTAAAGGGAGAGTGGCACAGCATGGAGAGAAATCCTGCCTGCACTTCTCTGTAGTTGGTGACTCTGCCCAGAAAGGGAAGATGTTCAGAGAAGACGGCCCCTGGACCCTGTGCTTTCAGCATCCTAAGAGCTGAGAACTCTGGCATTTGGAGAGAAATGTTGTCTGTTGTGTTCTAAACAGATGGGAAAATCAGAGGTGGGTACATTCCGTAGATGAGGAAGGAAGCCCCCACCGCTGGGATTGAGTCCAAAGCATCTGGTTCCTCCATCAGGCGCTTCCAGGATTTGAAAGCTCTCTTCAAACTGTGCTGTCCACAAGACAGAAAAAGGCAAGAGTTGCACAGCCTGAACTTTTAAAGGAGAAGAGCCCTACCAGAAGAAGGTTTCAGCCAAAACTTGTAATCCCCTTCCCAGCTTTGTCCCTACTTTCACCTACTGCTAAAGGTCTCACATACAGTCAAAGATGCTCTATCAATGCTGTTTTGATGTAGCAGCTAGAAATGGTTTGGATCCTAGAAATGTGGTTTTAGTCCTGAACCCCTTTTCAAGATGTAGCTTTGTATCTATGCAGCAGGTCTGCACATTAGAAAAAGGCAGCTTTTGCATGCCATAGAAAAAGGAGCCCCTTCCTCCCTGCCAGAAGTGACTTCTGGTGGCCTTCCTCCTAGCTGTGTGGCATCCTTGTGCAGCACACAAGGCATTAAATGTGGCATCCTTGTGCAGCGTAGGAGGCAGGCTGTGCAGCATGGCCTTTCCCTGTTTGAAGAGACACTTGGCCAACAGTCTGAGGCTAAGAGGCAAAGAAGGAAGGCCCATAGCCAGGGAGACAGACAGGGACAGACTGCACTTGCTCCCAGTGTGGAAGGGATTGTCACTCCCGGATTGGCCTTTTCAGCCACACTAGACGCTGTGCCAGAACCACCTTTCAGAGCGCGATACCAGAGTCTTTCGAGATTGAAGGTTGCCAACAAGTGCAGCATACAACTGTATAGGGCAACCCTGCACTCACTCTCTGTGAGGGAGAAGACTGGACTACAGGGCAAGGCAGCTGGGCAGATGACAGACCAGGGGAGGTGATGGGCAGGTGTGGGATGTGGGTCAGCCCCACCAGTTTGCCACCTCTCCAGCTAGCTGCTCAAAGCAATCACCCTCATGGGTGGACTGGCCCTGAGATTATGAGCAATTTGGGGAGAGGAAGCCCTTGTCTCATTCCTTTGGCCATTCCTTTGCTTTGAGAACCTGTTGTTGTTGAACAGTATTTTAATAATGGCCATAGAAATGCTTCTTGGTTGAAAAAAGTCTTTACTTGATTTTCAGGACACTTTTTATTTGAATCGCACAGTAACACGTTATGCTGACATTGTAACAGGAAGCCTGCATTGTCTGAAAATATTAAATCATTTTTAGCTCTACTCCCAGTAGAATTTGTATAATAGGAAGTTAGTAAGACCAACACAAAGCATATTTAGATGGTGGGTTGTGCGCTTGAGAGATCTTGCCCATCTCAGGCAACAAATGGGTACCATTTTGCAAACAGATGCATCCAGTTTTGACCTGATGGGTGAATCTGTTCATGAGCATGTCACCCCCATATTCTCATTGATGTCTGGCCTGTACTGCTTGAGACCATCTCCGGCTTTTGGAGGACCTGAGGGGAAAAGCCCTGCCAGGGCACCTGCAAGGGGGCCTCCAATGTGCTCCTCCATGCTCTGGAAAGTCTATGTGCATTGTATCTACTCCTCCTGCACATGGTGCTTGGGAATCAGGCAGCAAACAAACAGCAGCCTCCTTCATGCTGCTACATAACTGTGGGAATCTGTTACAGGCCACCTAGCCAGAAGGAAAATTTGGAATGTGTCTTCTTGGAGCAAATGGCCACCACCCCACCACATCTCAAAAGAGAGATTTGGTAATAATGGAAACTTCCAACTACCCAGGTATCTATTGGGGAAATGGACTCCATCAAGAGTGAGCAGTCAAACTTGTGATGTGCCATGCTGACAGTTTTATGTTCCCGAATGTAAAAGAGGGCACTCAAGGACCCACTATTTTGGACTTCATCCTCACCAATGGAAAGGAACTGATTGATGAGGTGATGGTGGAGAGAACTTTAGGAACAAGTGACTGTGTCCTCGTGGAGTCATGATATGGACACAGGGGAAAGCTGAGGGTAGTCTTGGACTTTAGGGAAAGACTGGACAAAATTCCACAGGCAGAAGCTGTCAAGAAGGGGGCTCAGGATGGATGGAAGTCTGCCTACAAAAGTGGTAAACTGGTGGTCTTTAGGAAGAGGGCATAAGGTTTCTAAGTTTGGAAAAGGAACTCAGTAGGACACCATCTCTAGGGGACGCACTCCAAACCTGTGAATGTGAACTTTAGGAGGTGGTATAGTTCCATTCCAGACAGATAATCTACCCCCTTGAACATCACTACCCTCTACCATCAATATTTGTCTACCTGGACTGACTTTGTGTGAATTCACCTTCCTTCAGCCTGCAAGTGTTTGAAGAGGGAATCCAGTGCCACATCTGCCTTATTCCATATCTGTGCCACATCAGCAGTGTTTCTTGACAGGACTCCATGATCAGAGATGGTAGGGAGAGGCAAATGCTGGGGGTAGTGGTGTGAAAAGGAGAAGCACTGACCCAAGCCTCTAGAATTGGCCTGGAGGCCCCAGGAACCAGCATCACAATACCCACTGACTAGTGACAGGAATCCTGGAGGTTTTAACAGGGAATTTCCTCAGCACATCATGCTGGAAAAAATATCTCCTGGAATTGCTACAGTCAGAGTTGCACCCCTAAAAGGGCATGAGCAAGGGGGCAGAGAGAAGGCAGGAAGCCAGATGCACAGGGCCCAGGGGAGTATTTGAGGCAAAGAGCCTTCCCTTGCTTTGCGTGCCTCTCCATCCTTGGTTTCATTTCAATTTTTCATTTAACTTCTGTTTTGTGCCCCCCCCACCTAGAATGGCTCCAAAGGAAGGGCGAGGGGCCACTTGTATGCTGTGGTGAAGCTCCCTGCAAAACTTAGTGCTTTGCACCTCCTCTAGCTACTCCTCTGCTTGGTGATCAAGGGGGTTGTGAACCACTGGTGGTTCTCCTGCACAAGGGTCTGATAATTCCAGAACTGGGCCACCATAACAAAGATGAAGGCGTAGTCCTTGATCTGGATGGTACGTAGCTGGTAGGTTAACTCTGGTGCCAGGGGAGGTATCGGCACGGGCCTTCCGGAAACACAGGAGAAAAGTTCTGTAAGTAAAATCTTTCCGTTATTGGGGGAGGGGGGAGACTGCATTGCTCAAACAAGAAAAGCCAACAGCCCTGGTCTCAGTGAAGGAACTGGTCTGTCCTACTTAGATAAAAATCCTTAATTATTAACCCACTTGTTCATGAAGGAGCTGCAATCTCTGGCTCTTAGCTACAACATGCTGTGACATACTATATTGGTACTTTTCTAAAATCATGCAAAGGGTTTATGATTTTTTTTGCTTGCAAAAGTCCTGTGGCTTGGCAAATTCCAAAAGCTTGGCATTTTTGCCATGTAAGACCATCGGGTACAGATGCTGATATGATGCCTGTCCCTTTAAGGGTGTATGGGTTCAAGAAAAATGGACAGAAGCCAGAAGAGTAACTGTTTAGGATGCGGAAGCCTCTCTCTGTCCTTGCCTGCCTGTAATCCAAGAGCCTTTTGGCAAAACATGGCCTTTTCTCACAAGGGCTAGAAATTTGATTATATTCAATTAACTTTTGTAAAACTGTTTGGCTTTAATGAAGTAAAGAAACTGAGAAATTCAGTCTTGGACACATAGCTCAGCATCATGAAGATCTTGGATTCCATCCATTTTGATTAAAATAAAAACAAAAACCAAGCATCTAGCCCTTATGACTGACAGGAAGCTTGAAAAGGCATTTATTCAAAAGCTTGTACCTCCTTTGCTCCTCTTCTGAAGCAGATATTTTCCAGCCCTTGCAACATGTGGGCTTTGTACAATACATGTGAGTCTTACTATGCTGGCAGGTGTTCAGGCTATACTAGATTTCCTCCTCCTGTCCCAATGCAACAGCTCTTTAGAGTGCCTCATAAGGCATACAATTGAAACTTGTGGTGCTTTGTGAAGAAATGTGTCCTGACACGTAAAATATCAGCTCTGACCCAATTTTGTGGGGCTTGCCCAGATCAGTGGCCTACACTTAAAATACAGCTGTGGATGATGTGATTGTAGATAGCCTGCTTATCTTTCACCTCCTGGGAGAATTGCTACCCAGCTTTGGCCAGCTCTCTCTCCACATTCTGATGGAACTATGATGCAGTGGTGTAGCTAGAGGGGGTACAAAGCACCGAGAAACACTGCCATACGCACTTACCTGGTCCTGATAAGCTCAGTGGGCTTACTTCTGGGTAAAAATGCATAGGATTGTGCTTACTAATCCTAAGTAAATGTGGGTGATAATTAACTGCATCTTCTTCCACCACAATCTTCCAGCTGCTTTTGCCCATCCACCCCCCCCCCCTTAAGTCTATTTTAAATTATGAGCCTTCAGGACAGGGACCCCCCTCCCCCCAGTCAGGTACGTGGATACATAATGTGCCTGTTTTCCACTTGGATCAGATTTGCTGTCTAAAGAATGCTAGATTTAAACATCAGACACAGATTGTATGGCTGCTATTCTTCAGAATGTAGAGAAGATCTCTAGAGCCAGAAAACTCTGCCCTCACTGTAGGGCTGTAATAGATCTATCACCATTTTTATTCTATGCTTTCTCCAAGGAGCTCTGGACAGCGTACACAATTTTTCCTACACTCATCTGATCCTCACAATAATCCTATGATTTAGGTTCATGAGAGTTATTGGCCCAAGGTCATCCTTGGAGCTTCACAGGTGAGCAGGGATTTGAGCTCAAGTCTCCTCAGTCCTAGTGCAACATCCAACTACCACCCTACACCAAAGACTTTTTGTGAGTTTAGTGGTTATGGATCCTTCATCACTTTTAAAGATAAACCAAGGTGGAGCCACCTGCCATTCCAGAGAAGGTGGAGAAGGCTCAGAAAGCCTTTGCCTTTCAACAGAAGAGAAACCAAGTCTCCAAACTGATAAATTTGCCTGAACTGTAGATATGGGAATGAAATGGTACCATCTCTGAGTTAGTTCAAGATTAATATATTGTCATAAAGCACAAATCTGAGGAATTGTCCCATGGCAGCAGTCATAGGCACTGATGGGAGGGCCATTTCTCCAGGTGCTTCCCTCATATAACTTGAAGGTTCAATCCACTACCTGCAGAGTTGGGACAAGGCAACCATCAGCTGCCCACTAATTGGCTGAGAACTTGTAGATGCAAAGTCTGCGCCCCTCTGATTTGAGGGAGGACATTCTCCTTTGAAGGTGCAAAGGTCCTGCTGAGCGGAGTAGGGATGTTGCTGTGGCAATGAAATCGATGATGGCAATTGCAGGGTGGGATCAAATGAACTTCTTGTGTGTTGGACAAGATACTGTTGCAGATACAATTTCTTTTCAGCGCAAGGAACTAACAGCCCAATCCAATGCTGATGCTGCACCTACTGGTGTGGTGATGATCATGCATCTCCAAAGCCTGTCCAGTGCAAAGAGGGAGGAGAAGCACCCAAGTGCAGGCAATGCCACGCTGCTGCAGCCGTCCCAGGGATGGCACCAGCATCCATGGAAACCTTGACACAGCCCAGCACCCATGGAGTGGCAGCCTGATGTCATTGCAATGTCAGCTTGACCTGCAAGAAGTCAAGCACCACATCTGCCCAGCCTCAACGCCGATGCCCAGGGAAGTGCCACCAGGGTGAACCAAGAGGCCAGCGAGATATGGCCCCCCGCCTTGCACCCTATCACTTGAGTTGTAGTCTCCCTGGTAGAGGCTAAAGTACAGTGGTTGGTGTGCTGGTCTGTATCCTATGTTCCACAGTAGAAAAGTGGACTGGTGGGAGTTGGTGCTTTCCAGTGGTTTCCCCCCCCCCCTATTCCCATTGTTCCCTAAGGGTTTTCCCCTTCCTCTACTATTGGGGAGCCTATCCATCATCTGAAAGGGTTTTTGCACAGGGTGTGTGTCGGCTCCTCCTCGTCCCACCCGTATCTCTGCTTCACCTTGATCTGTTCGTAAGTACGCATTGTGCCAGCATGTGGTCCTCCTCTGCTGTGCCACAAGAGCTGCCGTTGCGCTAGCACCCAAGGATATATGTCAGGGGTGGTCAAACTGTGGCTTGCGAGCCCCATGCAGCTCTTCAGTGGCGTAGCTGGTTGGTTGGCAACCTTCAGTCTCGAAAGACTATGGTGTAAGCCAGGGGTGCCCAAACCCCAGCCCTGGGGCCACTTGCAGCCCTCGAGGCCTCTCAATGTGGCCCTCAAGGAGCCCCCAGTCCCCAATGAGCCTCTGGCCCTCCAGAGATTTGTTGGAGCCCACACTGGCCGGACGCAACTGCTCTCAGCATGAAGGCGACTGTTTGACCTCTTGCGTGAGCCGTGGAATGAGGGCTCCCTCCACTGCTTGCTGTTTCACATCTGTGATGCAGTAGCAGCAGCAAAGGAAAGGCCAGCCTTACTTTGTGCAAAGCCTTTTTGTGCAAAGCCTTTTTATACTTTGTGCAAAGCCTTTTTATAGGCCTTGACCTATTGCAAGACATTCATCCTATTGAACTCATTCATATGAGTTCATCTTTAATATATTCATTTATGTAAACTTATGTAAATTTATTCAAAATTTAAATACAAATTAATTCTTTTTTCCCCGGCCCCCAACACAATGTCAGAGAGCTGATGTGGCCCTCCTGCCAAAAACTTTGGACACCCCTGGTGCAAGCCTACAGCACCCGGTATTCCGAGGCAGTCTCCCATCCAAGTACTAATCAGGCCTGACCCTGCTTAGCTTCCAAGATCAGACATGTGCAGGGTAAGGGTGTGCAAAGCACTCAGTTTTGCAGAGAGCCTCACCACAGTGTGCAAGCAGCCCATCCCCCCTTCAGAGCCATTCCTAGAGGCAACCACTCTTTGACATATAATGTACAGCTTGTAGAAATACATTGGCTGAGCTACTTTTTGCATCACAATGAATATAAAAGGTGAATAAGAAATGTTCAGGCTTTATCATTATTTACCGGGTATAAACTGAGTGTCTGCTGGATTAAAACATAAATTTCATGTTCATGGGGAGTAAATACATTTAAGAATTTAAATGCTTCTTAAATATTGAGATCTCAGACATCTCTCTTGTGGCTCTCAAACACCTGAAGTTTATCATATGTGGCTCTCACGTTAAGCAAGCCTGGGCACCCCTGACATATGTCACTGCTGACACTGCCCAGAATGGTGCAGCAATGGTACAGTATTGGGGGCCCAATCCCACCCAGCTTTCCAGTGCTGATGCAGCTGCAATGCAGGCCTGAGGTAAGGGAACAAACATTCCCTCACCTTGAGGACACCTCCCTGTCTGCTCCTCTACCGCAGGACGCAGCACATGCCCTGTTGCATGGCTGCATCAGGGCTGGAAAAGTGGACAGGATTGGGGCCTGGGGCACATAATCCTGTTTTGGCAGCTCGTTTGGCTTATTGTCACAAAAAGCACAAGTCCCATATGCAGTGAATGAGTGCACTGGGACAGATTAGAGGTCTTGCTATACAATGAGCAGAATTTATAATTGAACTTTATATATCATCTAGATGTTATCCTATTATTGTAATTAAGAAAGGAATGTTTGCTAACTTTGTATGCTTGATTTTACCACCTCCACATTTTTTTGCCACTTTCATACAAAATCAAGAGGAAGGCCCTCTGGGCTGATAAAGGTTTGCAATGTTTTGTAAGAGAATTCCCCAAATACGGTTTTCGTCCTTAAAGAAATACCTTTTGGGGGGCAATGTTTGTGATTGGGATGGACAGATCCCTAAAATCAAGCCAGGTTGTCTATTTTATGGGCTCACTTCTGCTCCAAAAGGCATTAGTTTGCATCATCAACCTTATGGTGTAAATTGAAAGTATTGGAGGGGTGTGTGAGAAGATAGTAGCAGAAAGTCCACAATTAGTCAAGAATTACAGCCCCAAGGCAAATAAACGAACAATCCCCTTTTATAGAACTCCATAAAGATTGACCTAAAATGCACACATCTATTTGCTGCTTTTGTTGAATCCAAACATGTAATAAACAGGAAGTATTTCTCTCAGAAGTTGTCCATAAAAAATTAGAAGGAACTTAATCTTGTGGTGGTTCTATTTTCTTCCACATTTCCACACAATTTGTTCCAAACAAATTAGCATGGGTTTCAGTCATGTGCCTTAAGACATCAACAAAAGGTATTTCAAGGCGAGGAGGGGATCTTGCTTTGGATAAGCTCAGATAACATCAATTCAGATATTTTATGAGTCATATACAAAATGAGACATTTCAACAACCATGTGCTTTATGATGGAAATCAAAGGTCCTTATTTAAAGACTGAACACCCACCAGTGGCTTAATAACAACCCAATACTATGCATGCCTATTCAGAAGTAAGGTCCATTATTGTCAGTAGGGTTTGCTCTGAAGTAAGTGTGGAGAGGATAGCCTCTTATGTTTGGCAAGGGAAGAGTAATTTGGGGGCTCTCTGTCATAGTGGCAGGGAGGTTTTCCCAAACTGGTCTCCCTTCTGTCTCAAGCTTCCTAACCTTAGGTGGTGGACCAATTGCCTGATTCAGTACAAGGCAGCTGTCTATGCAAAGAGGGGTTAAGAACATAAGAAGAGCCCCACTGGATCAGGCCAAGGGCCCATCTAGTCCAGCTTCCTGTATCTCACAGTGGCCCACCAAATGCCACATAGCTGAATAGTCTTTCATATTTTAGCTCAAGTATGATTCTGCACATAGAAACCTAGCATCACAGGAAGGATTCTAGTCCAGCCTTCTACCTGACATGCTACTTTTCTACATGCCCTGGTTTTTGTTTGCCTTTGCATGGTCTCATGCAAGAGAGCTTCAGGGCAAAACCACACATGAGACATGGGGGCCCTTTTATACATTCTGGTTTTTGGTTAAAAACAGCTCAGAAGACTTGCAGCCCAATCCTATGCATGTCTACTCAGAAGTAAGCCCCATTGTGTTCAATGAGACTTACTCTCAAGGAAGTGGGCAGTACTACAGCCTGACCCACATGATCCAAAGCAAAACTGCAGATTGGTGTGGAAAAGTGAGCATGGGGGGGAGGCTTTAATGCTTTGCCCCCCCCCTTCTGATTTGGATCTCATGCCATTTACAATAGGACAGTGTTTCCCAAACTGGGGCAGGACCCACTGGTGGATCACAACCTGAGTTTTGGTGGGCCACAAAGTACTGAGCAGTGCTTCCAAAGTAAACCCAGGTGATGACAAGATAACTAATTGCCTCAAGCCCTGATGCTATTTAAAAATCAAATAGCTACTAATTACTCTGCAAGCAGCTCAGCTCCTGGAGGTTGCAAGATAGCTGCTAATTGCCCAGCCAAAGAGCTCAGAGGCTATTTTGCAAACTGCAGAAGCTAAGTTCTTTGCAGAGCAATTATTGTATCTTGCAAACTGTAGGAGATGATGATGATGATAAGAACATAAGAACAGCCCCACTGGATCAGGCCATAGGCCCATCTAGTCCAGCTTCCTGTATCTCACAGCGGCCCCACCAAATGCCTCAGGGAGCACACAAGACAGCAAGAGACCTGCAGCCTGGTGCCCTTCCTTGCATCTGGCATTCTGACATAGCCCATTTCTAAAATCAGGAGGTTGTACATACCTACCATGACTTGTAACCCGTAATGGATTTTTTCTCCAGAAACTTGTCCAATCCCCTTTTAAAGGCAAACAGGCCAGATGCCATCACCACATCCTGTGGCAAGGAGTTCCACAGACCAACCACATGCTGAGTAAAGAAATATTTTCTTTTGTCTGTTCTAACTCTCCCAACACTCAATTTTAGCAGATGTCCCCTGGTTCTGGTGTTACGTGAGAGTAAAGAGCATCTCTAATCTATCTATCTATGATGATGATAATTGCCCTACAAAGAGCTCAGCTCCAGCAGTTTGCAAGAATGTGTAAATAGAGAGAAATGTGTCTTAGTTGATTCAACCTAATAAGGAATTTTTTAAAAAGATTTTTTATATTATTATTTTTCTAGGGAGAAATGGAAGGGGGAAGGAAGAAGAGCATTCATAAAAGTTCATTAGGGCTGCCCCATTAAAAGAAATTGATCTTTTTTTGTAAACAAAGAAATAATTTCTAGATTTTTTTTTAAGTCTTGTAAAGCTTGGTGGGTCCTGAAAGAGTGTTGTGTTACAAAGTGGGTCCCACTGCTAAAAAGTCTGGAAACCTCTGCAGTAGGAAAAAGGCTGCCACTGAAGCCAACGGAAGCTGTTTTCCTAACTATGAGCACAATCCTATGCTGGGCTACTCAGAAGTAAGCCCTATTGTCTTCAAAGGGGTTTACTCTCAGGAAAGCGTGCACAGGATTGCAGCCTGTAAAATCGAGCACCACACACCCACCTTGAATCAGTACTTGAAAGCGAAGCGGGGGGGGGGGGAGGAGTAGGATTGCAATCCTATACCCACTTTCCTGGAAGTAAGCCCCATTCAATACACTGGGACTTGCTTCAGCGCAGACACGCGCATGGGATTGGGCTCGAGATGAGGACAGCGCGAGCTGCCAGTTGAGGGTTCCCTGCCTGGCTCGTGGCGCTGCAAAGCACAGCGAGAACTTTGCCCGTCTCTTTGGCACGGCTGAGGAACGGGGCTTTGGCTCCTGGCCTGTCTTTGGAGGAAGATCCAGCGCTGCCCAGCGGCTCACGCTCCCGGTGGCGTAGCTAGAGCGGGGCAAAGCACTAAGTTTTGCAGGGAGCCTCAGCGCGGTGTGCAAGTGGCCCCTCCCTCGGAGCCAGTCCAGGTGGGGGGAGCAAAACAGAGGTCTGTGCCTGGCTCTGAAGGGGTGGGGCTCCTTGCAACACTGAGTGCTTTGCACCCTGCCGTAAGTTGCAAAACTTAGTGCTTTGCACGTGGTGAGGCTCCCTGCAACACTCAGCATGCAATGCTAGCCACATTTTCCTGGAAGTAAGCCCCGCTGACCATAATAAGACTTAGAAGAAAGTAGACGTGCATAGGATTGGGCTCTAAGTGCTTTGCACACCACAGTGAGGCTCCCTGCAACCCTATCCTCATTGACCACAGTTACTTCTGATTAGAGTGCATAGGATCGGGCTCTCAGGGCTTTACACACCACGGCGAGGCTCCCCGCAGCACTTCGTGCTTCGCCCCCTCCAGCGACGCCACTGCACCTTCTGAAGATGGCCGCTGAAGCGAGCGGCAAGAGGCCGGCTCTCCCCTCCCCGCAGCCGGAGCACCTCCTTCTGGCAGCGCACCACTGAAAAAATAATGCTCAGAAGCCACCCGCCCAGCCTCCTCCCCCTCGTAGCCCAGCCTCTCCCTGTCTACTCAGAAGCAAGTCCCATTCGAGCCAACGGGGCTTGCTCGAAGGAAAGCGCGGCTGGGTCGGAGCCCTCGAACGCGGCGACTCGCAGGGCGGACGGGCCAATCAGCGCGCGAGCCGGCTGGGGCAACATTCCATTTCCGAATGTTGATACACGCGCCGCCCAATCAGCGCGCGGCAGGCCGCGGGAATGTATCTCTTTCTGCCCAGCCCGGCGCTCTCCTGGCCCGGCCCCCGAGGGCGGGGAAGCGGCGCTGCCAGCGCGGGCAAGCGGCAGGGAAGGGGGCGTGGTGCGGGGGGCAACGCTGGCTGGAGGGAAAGTCTGGAGGCAGCGCGGGGGGCTTCGCCCGGCACGGCTTCTCCCACCCACCCCCTGGCAGCGGGGAAGGGGCCTGCCGCGCCCCCCACCCGCGATCCGCAGCCCCCCGCCATGGACCCCAAGCCGCGCCTCTTCAAGCGCTCGGCCTCCCCCTCGGGCAGGATCTGCTCCCCACCGCCCGGCTTGACGTCAGCGGGACCCTGCTGCTGCCGCCCTGACAGCAGCCCCCCGGCCGCCGGCCTGTACTGCGGGGTCGCCCCCTGCAAGCCGCCCCCCGCCGGCAACGCCGTCTACACGGTGCTGGTGGGAGACGCCGCGTCCGTCCGCAGGAGAAGCCGGCGCCGGAGCTGCGAGGACGGCGCTCAAGGCAGGCTCCCGCTCTTGCAGAAGGTACCAATCCCCTGCCTGCCTCCCCCCCGGGGGACACCAGCGGCGAGGTTTCCCCCTCCCCAGCCCCCCACTCCGTCGGATCTGCAGGCCGGCGGGTGGGTGGGTGTGTCCCAGCACTGGGGCCTGCAGGAGGAGGGATTATTCCGGGGGGAGGAGGGGGGACTAAGCTGCCATGGGAGGGGGACACGAGCTGGAGCGGGCCGAGGGGCTTCCCTGGAGATCCCGAGTCTCTGCTGGGCGGTGGCGTAGCCAGAGGGGGGGCAAAGCGCGAAGTTTGGCAGGAAGCCTCCCCGCGGCGTGCAAGCGGCCCCTCCCCTTCGGGGCCATTCCGGGCGGGGGAGCAAAACGGAGCCGTACGGAATGGCCCCGAAGGGGAGGGGCCGCTTGCACGCCGCGGGAAGGCTCCCTGCCAAACTTCGCGCCTTGCCCCCCCTCTGGCTACGCCACTGCTGCTGGGTGGGTCTCCCAAGGGGAGGGACCAGACTTTAGGAGGGGGCGATCAAAGGAAGACCCTCCCACGTGCGGCACCCAGAAGGGGGGGTCGACAGCCCTCTTTGCAGAGGTGGGGTTGGAAGAGGGGCGCCCATATATGGCCCTTCGGAAGCCGGAGTGGGGCGATGGTCGAGGGGAGGCTGGAGGGACTCCTCCAGGGAGCACCAGGCAAGCACTTGGATATGCCCAAGTCCGAGGGATGGAGCGGGGTTTCTGCGGGGCGGAGAAGGAGAAGCCTCCTTTGGCCCGACGCGTGCTGGGGGCGGGGGCCGTCCACTTCGATCGTATTGGGCGAGTGGAGTCGAGCGGGACAGCGCCGCGGGTCTTAGAGCCCGATCCTAGCCTGTCTACTCGGAAGTAAGTCCCATTCGTGTCAATGGCGCTTACTCCCAGAAAAGTGTGGATAGCGTTGCAGCCTAACAGCCCAATCCTAGGCCTGTCTACTCAGAAGTAAGTCCCATTAGAGTCAGTGGGGCTTACTCCTGGGAAAGTGGCTAAAATTGCAGCCTAATAGTCCAATCGTATCTGCCTACTCACAAGTAAGTTTTATTCGAGTCAATGGCGCTTCCAGGAAAGAGTGGATAGGGTTGCTGCCTGACAGCCCAGGCCTGTCTACCCAGGCCTGTCTACTCAGAAGTAAGTTCATTAGAATCAGTGAGCCTTACTCCCAGGAAAGTGTGGCTAGGATTGCAGCCAGCATCGCAAGCCTGTGCCTGTCTACTCAGAAGTAAGTCCCACTTTGTTCAATGAGACTTACTCCCGGTAAAGTGTAGCTAGGATGGCAGCTTGCTGCCTCTGGTAGAACTGGGGCAGGAGCGTTGCTGGAGCTCGCTGGGGAGTGGAGCCGGGCTGCAGCCGGGAGTCTCCGCCCCGGTGCGCTTGCAAAGCGGGAGAGCGCGCGCTGCAGCCGGGCAGCCTGCCTGGAGCTGGGCGGCTTGCAAGCTGCTGGGAGGGAGGAGAGAAAAGTTTCCTCCTGGCGAGAAGATGGCTGCGCTGCGAGTTCTGATCGGGGAGGGAGTTAGATGGGAGCCGCCTCCTGCTCCGCCCTGCCTGGCTGGCTGCTGGAGGGGACGGGCCGGCCTGCTCTCCGGCGGCCCAGTAGCCACTCCAGGGACGCCCTGCCTGCCGGTCTGCTGGCCCAGGGCTGGATCTGCCTGGAGTGAGGAAATGGGGGGGAGGGCGGAGAGGGTTTAGTGCAGGGCGCCTGGAGGGGAAGGCAGGCAGGGGCAGGATCCAGTGGCGTAGTTGGAGGGGATGCAGAGCACTAAGTTTTGCAGGGAGACTCGCTACAGCTGCAAGGCACTAAGGCTGCGATCCCATACTCACTTTCCTGGGAGTAAGCCCTTTGAACACAATAGAACTTACTTCTGAGAAGACATGCATAGGATTGGGCTGTAAGTTTTGCAGGGAAGCCACCCCTTAGTGTGTAAGCAACCCTTTCCCCTCTCGTTCCCCATCGGAGCTATTGGGGGGGAGCAAAACAGAGGCGAACACCTCCGTTTTGCTCCCCCTAATGGCTCTGGGGGGAGGGGCTGCTGCTGCTACCCCGCCCAGAATGGCTCCGAGGGGGAGGGGCCACTTGCATGCCACAGGGAGGCCCCCTGCAAAACTTAGCGCTTTGCACCCTGTCTAGCTATACCACTGGCAGGACTCTTGATTACTCTGGGGACATGTCCCAAGCTTTCCACCAGGCTCCCTTCGGTTTCTCTGGTTTAGAAGTGGAGCTGGCTTCACTCATGCACTCCCAAGGTAACTTCTAGGTTAGAAATCTGTGAGTAAAAAGAGTGTGCCCCCTGCCCCTTGGCTTCCTCCCAGTAACTGGGTGATAGCCCAGTCCTGTTGCCCAGTCAGTGGGGGCTGAGAGAGGGTCTGTGCCTTCTGGGCTCTTGGGATTCCCCTCTGCTCAGCAGGCCAGTTGCATTGACCCGGCCCGGCCCCCTCCCTCTGCCTGCCTTCTCCTGCCTTATAGAGAGGCTGCCCAAGGATAATTGCTGCTGACTTAACTCTAAGGTGCAATGCACAGCCCCCCATGCACATCTGGGAATTGCCTCCTTCATCAAACTAGGCAGTGCCTATTATTTGATCCATAAAGAAAGAATAGGTCATGCCAGCTGAGGAGCCATGCCGCTTCAGGACCCTGTGTGCAGACTAAAAGGGCATAGACTTAAGTGCAGCCTTGGCATCTCTTTTGTTCTCTGTCTTGGTGCATAGGGTTTTTTCCTACAAGAAGTATGTGGGGGGGGGGAGAGCTGCAAAGAAGCAAATGCAGCGCTGGGCTGCATTAACAGGGCCCAGATCTCAAGATGTAGCTGTTTTGCTCCATTTGGCACTAGTCAGGTCTTACTTGGAATACTGAGTCCAGTTTTGGGCACCTCATTTTTGTGAAGGTCCCAGGACAGATGCACATTGGGGCAAAAAATCAAAACTTTAGATATAGGCTGATGGGTTCTGAGCTGTCTGTGACAGATCAGGAGAGAGATCTTGGGGTGGTGGTGGACAGGTCGATGAAAGTGTTGACCCAATGTGCGGTGGCAGTGAAGAAGGCCAATTCTATGCTTGGGATCATTAGGAAGGGTATTGAGAACAAAACGGTTAGTATTATAATGCCGTTGTACAAATCGATGGTAAGGCCACACCTGGAGTATTGTGTCCAGTTCTGGTCGCCGCATCTCAAAAAAGACATAGTGGAAATGGAAAAGGTGCAAAAGAGAGCGACTAAGATGATTACGGGGCTGGGGCACCTTCCTTATGAGGAAAGGCTACGGCGTTTGGGCCTCTTCAGCCTAGAAAAGAGACGCTTGAGGGGGGATATGATTGAGACATACAAAATTATGCAGGGGATGGACAGAGTGGATAGGGAGATGCTCTTTACACTCTCACATAATACCAGAACCAGGGGACATCCACTAAAATTGAGTGTTGGGCGGGTTAGGACAGACAAAAGAAAATATTTCTTTACTCAGCGCATGGTCGGTCTGTGGAACTCCTTGCCACAGGATGTGGTGCTGGCGTCTAGCCTAGACGCCTTTAAAAGGGGATTGGACGAGTTTCTGGAGGAAAAATCCATTATGGGGTACAAGCCATGATGTGTATGCGCAACCTCCTGATTTTAGGAATGGGTTAAGTCAGAATGCCAGATGTAGGGGAGAGCACCAGGATGAGGTCTCTTGTTATCTGGTGTGCTCCCTGGGGCATTTGGTGGGCTGCTGTGAGATACAGGAAGCTGGACTAGATGGGCCTATGGCCTGATCCAGTGGGGCTGTTCTTATGTTTTTATGTTCTTAAGGTCATTGGTAAGCTGGGGCCAGTTCAGAGGGGCGCAACTCAGGTGAGGTGGGGTCTGGAAACCAAGTCCTTTGAGGGACAGTTATGTTTCTCCTGGAGGAGACTATGATAGCCGTCTCTTATGATTTGTGCTAACTGTCTTCAAGGGTCTGAAGGGCTGTTGCACAGAAGGATGGGCTTGTTTTTCTTGGTTCCTGAGGGCAGGACAAGAACTACCAACGGGCTGAAAATACAGGGGAATTGTTAGACTAGACATGAGGAAGACATTCCTAATGGTAAGGGCTGCCCGGCCCCGGAACAGTCTCTCTTGTTCAGTAGTGGGTTCTCCCTAGTTGGAGTTTTTAGGCAGAGGCTAGATGGTCCCCTGATAGGGATGCTGGAGTTACCTGTGCTGAGCCGGGGTCTGGACTGGATGACCTCTATGGTCCTTTCTAACTCTAACATTTGGTGGAAAAGCACATTTTACCTGCTGAAAATCCCCCACTCAACGTCGCTGTCTGTGCCAAATAGTTGCTTTAGGGAGGCAGTTTTTGGCTGGACAGTGGTGCAAAGGGAAAGTGTTTCAAGCTCCTTCCCTTCTGCCCCTTGTCTGGATCAGCTACCCTGTGGTTGCTGTTGGACAAGCAGGTAGGCTCTTCCTGTTTTAAGCCCATCTTGACATGGCAGGCTTCATGCACAGTGTTTTGCCCTTACTGTGTTCCTGGGAGCCTCTCCCTGAAGCACCTCTTTCTGAGGAGACAGCAAGATGGATGGATAGGACACTGTAACAGAGGCAGGGAGGGAGCCAGGCGGCAAGCCGAGATGATGGGCTAGGTAGGGGTGTGTGAGTCGGCCAGCTGCCAGCAGCACCTTTGGTGGTGTTTGGGGTGGGCTGGGTGTCTCGGAAACTGGCCTGTGAGGATCATCCAGGTCTTACACTGCAAGAGTTTCTAGTTGGAACAGAATTTAATGTCTTTAGAATAAGCAAGTTTAAGCAGGACATTTTAATGCTTCTATTGTGGTATTTTGTTGCGCAATAACATATTTTATTGGTTAGGAAGAGTGTTAACCCCCTCTGAGCCCTCATAGTTAGGCGGAGTTGCACATTGTGAAGTATGTCTGAGAATCTTGCAATCTCAGCTGAAGTCGGACACGCGAGGAGGAAAAGTGAGACGATCAGTATTATGATTTATGGAAGGGCACGCAATACCTTGTTTGTTGGAAGGGTGGCACTCACTGTTGTGAGGAAGATTTTTTTTTTGTAGAGATTGCAAATAGGACGGTCTGCAGTGGGGCTAGGGGAAGGAAGGTAGCTGTTGAGGGGTCAAGTGGAAAATATCGTCTTTGTGAAAGATCTTGAAGGTTATTGTGGGAGAAGATGGAATGGGACACTATTTTGGGTCATCTGGATTTCTGGCTCTTGTTGGAGAAACGATACAGGCACACAGGCTTGTTTGTCCGTGTTAATGGAGTTTTGAGTGCGTCAGTCAAGGGCAATATTGCTTTTGGAGAGCTGTGTTAGTTTCATCTTTGAGACCCAAGGTTGGTTTCTGGTCTTCTCATTTGGGGCTATTGCTGAGGTTGTGTGGGAAAAGAGGACATGTATGGAGCCTTCTGCATGCCAAACAGATATTCTGCCGCTGAGCAGGTCTCTCCCCTAGCAGACCCACTGTTTCCCAGATACTGACCAGTCTTCTGTGAGTTTACTAGCCATACATAACAAGAAGAAATTCATCAGGTGATGTCTTCCCTATCATGTCAGAAAGGAGACGCTTCACTGGTTGAATTTCTATCTTATGCAGCATTGGAAGATCTCTGGGGAAAGTGGAGATCATATTTCCTGGAATCACGGCATGGCTGGGAGGCAAATGCTTCTGCCCTTGGACTGAAGGAGCTGTATTGGACTCTCATGGGTTGGATCAGTGTATCTGCCATGTACACAGTGTATCTGCTTGTGCTACATGGTGTTCTTGAGCAGCTATAACTCGGGCCTCAATTGCTCCTCTGGCTTAAACCAGGTCTGTTTATGTCCCGGCCCAATCTCTTATTCTTCTGCAGAGAGGAAAGCTGGCTGTCACTGGTTCTGCACAGAAAAACTCTTTTCCAGTTTGCCTGACATTTTTAAGAAAAAGAAGTGGGGTAGTTCTATGGTTTTGAATAGAATTGTGAGTCAGGAAAAAAAGAGATCATATTGCGTGCATTGTTCAGGTGATCTGATTAGTTTTTTTGCTCCCCCAGCCTTTCCTGGCACATGGCCAGCAAGGAGTTC
Organism: Tiliqua scincoides; assembly: GCF_035046505.1. Lineage (NCBI taxonomy): Eukaryota > Metazoa > Chordata > Lepidosauria > Squamata > Scincidae > Tiliqua > Tiliqua scincoides. The sequence continues at coordinate 220,312,515 of NC_089824.1, read as the reverse complement.
TCATCAGCGCAGGCCTCCCTGGAAGTTTAGTAATTAGAATATTTATATGCTACTTTTCAACAACCCCAACTTCACAGTGCAGAAGCTCCCTGTGAGCTGAGAGCAGGTTGGGCTGGGATGTAGAAATCTAGTAGGCATTTGGATATATGAGCCACCAGTTTTCTGTATTGTGAGTTGCCTGGGTGTCCTGTGTAAAAGAACCAGTGCTGACTGAGCTGGAGATGGCCAGGGTGGCAGGAGGCGGTCAGAGTGTTGAACAGGACCGAGATAAATCAGGCTACTGATTCCTGCTCTGCTCAGCCCTGAAGTCCTCCCAGTGATCCTGAGCTAGTCACTCTCAGTCTAACCGATGGGATTGTTCAAGGAGGAGCAGCTTTGAGTGCTGCCCTGGGCTCCTTGGAGACATGAAAGATGGAAAGGTGCAACTCAAGCCACAGCGCTCGCGCACATACACACACTGTGTGCCTATTTTGTTGTTGTTTAACTCCCTTTAGCTGCAAACTGTACTCTGCAGTGCCCCTGTAAGTGGTGCTGTTACTGTCAGGGGTGCTGTAGAAGAATTATTCCCATGCCAGGACATGCTTATCTAGAGCTCTGCTGGCTTGGGAGAGCCTGACTGTGGAGCTGCCTGTTAGTCTGCACCTGCTCCATTTATCTAAGATAAAACCAGAGGCTCCTGATTATGAGAGCAAAGTCAAGCCCTTCCTGCCTGTCCCTGTATAGACAGGAAGTGTTCCTACTGGCCTGGAAAGAACTACTGGTGGTATCCCAAGAACATCTCCCCTTCGTGTAAGGCTGGGGATAAGGCCGGGGACAAAGGCGTCACATATAACAATGATTTTTGCTCTGGAGTTCATGTGACAAAACATGGATGCCCTTCGGGGAGAAAGGCAGAATATAAATCTAATAAATAAATAGATAAAACTAACAGGCAGTGGATTTCAAATGGCCATTGTAGTGAAGCAGTCGCTCCCTCCACCCTTTGTGTACTGTAGCATTGACCCGAGGAACTCTCTGCCACTTGACAATGTAGTGGCATGTCATGTTTCTGGGCTTAATGGAATTGAAAGCTATCACACTTTATGGCTACCACTTACTGATTTAATTACCCACATGTGGCATTACGTTTTTCTGTCTTCTTTCAGAGCCCCACTCACTGCAATGGGAAGGCCTTTCCGGGGGAAGCAGAACCAGTTAACGGCCAGACAAGACATCCCTTGGACCCCTTGGTGCTGAAGCGGCCAGAGGAAGAAGCAGTAGCACTGCGACTCCTTGACCAGAGCCCCCTGCACCATTCGGCCTACATCCCGGTGCCCAGGCAAAGGTATAACCATCTGAGTACAGTTGCTGGGGGTGGGGAATCTGATGAGCAGAATGTGTGCTGTGGCTTTCTGAGTCTCAGGCTTGGTAGTACCTGGTTGAACCTGGAAAAGGAAAATTAGGTGGTGAGTTTCTTCAGTGTGTTGAGGAACCTTTGAACTAGGTCAGTTGTTTGGCCTGGCTGCAGGAGGTTTCCCTAAAAACTAGTTCAGCAACTGTAATTGTGGTATACTTAGCAAAGGCATTCCTCCTCCACCATGGACATATTGACACCTGTCTTCCAGGAGCTGCTCTGGCTGTCTGCTAGTTGATTTTATCCCTCCAGACATTTTCTCATCTGCAGCTTAAACCTCAAGCAGCCTGGGCCCTGGCTACAGCTGTTACTGCCACGACTGGGTTAGCCTCTCTTCAGTGCTGTTGCGGTGTCAAGTTGTACAGGGTGAGCCACAGCACAAGCCTCTAGTTCAGTTGAAGCTTTTCTAGTTAAAGCCCTCCTCCCTGTGACATGCCTGGGAAAGATCTTGGGAGCTGTTGTGAATGTTGATGTAGGTGGGCTATTGCTGGAATTCGGTATAAGGCAGCCCCTTGCATTAGGATTGAACTTCAGAGGTTCAGCCTGCCCTGCCCAGTGGCCAGCTGAGCTGCTGCCTTTGCACCCCGTTATCAACAGGATTGCACCCCATTCTTGATACCTGATGAAAGTGTAATCCATGAGTGACATCTTTCTGGGCCTCCCTCTGGTGGAATTTGTTCCTTTTGATGTTGTCTGGGGCAGTGCTTTTAATGTCTGTCTTCTCACAGTGCACTGGCCTCTCTGGTCTTCGCCTCTTGTGATTTCGCTTCCGGCTTCTAGGAGATTCTGCTGGGTTCTGCAGCTCTTTCTAAGGCAAATGTATGTAGTAACAAATTGTCAGTCTGCAGAGCCCACGGAGGAAGAGGGACTGGCAATTTGTTACTACAGACAGTTGCCCTAGAAACAGCTGCTGGACCTGGAAGAGATTTTTAGTGATTTTCAACTGCTGTGCTTCCAATTCTCGTGGCATACCAGCAGCCTTTGCAGTTGAAAATCCCAGGTCCATCATGCTGTGCACGTGTCCTAGTGCTAAACTGGTATCTTCCTACTGATTTGGTTTTTGTGCATGTTGTCAATGACACATGTAGCATAAAAATATTGACCCTTTAGCAGACTGGGATTTTTCCAGCTTGCACTTGACTTGCAGCATCTTGTTGTAATTCTTGCATATCTGTCTATTTTACAAGTGTTTGAAATATGTGGGCATTTGGAAGTCATGAAGGAAAGTCTTTTTTTTTTCCCCCAAGTCAAGAAACTAGAAAAATTTAGATATAGGTAGACATATTTACTCTTTTAAATAAATCAGTATGTTTGATTAAAAGAGAAAAAACCTGTATGTGTAATGGACCCCTTAGCTAGCTTTTAACATGGTGGTGTAGTGTGTGTGCATTGTGGTTTTGCAGGGCAGAGTACATGGCCCCTATCTTGCAGGGTTCTTGCATTCAGTTAACTTGCATTCAGTTAAAATTGTTTTATTTCGTTGGTTTTGCCCTATGGATTATGGTTATTAGGTGCATGTTGTTTTGGGCTGTGTTTGCTGTTTCTTGGGTTGTTCAGCTGCTTAGATTGTGTGGTGGTTTTTGTCGATTATTTATTGTGACATTTTTCATTTTGTGTTGTACACAGCTTCGAAAACTTCTTGGTGGAAAACCAGCATATAAATAAAACTGTAGACAGCGTTGGGCTAGAAGAAGCAGTGTGGTAGAAGGCAGCACCCTATTTTTACATTCATCCACTTTCCTTCATTTCCACAGCATGGACTATAATCCTGTCAATGTCTCTGGGGGCTTGCTTCCCTCCTTCCTGTAAATAGTATGTGCAAAGGAGCAGATATGGACAGAATCATGATGGAAGATTTGGGGGCCTGTGGCAATACCAACCATCCTCTTTTCCCCATATGTGCTGTCTGCCCTGGGAGGAAAAAGGTCCCAAAAGGAATCAGTGTTGTTTTTTTCTTAGTGCAGACAGTGCATTCTGGAGGCTGTGATGGGGACTGCAGTGGAGGGAGTAGGTTTAAAGTCTCTCTACTTGTGCCATGGTCCCAGTCCAGATTTGGAGGGAGGGGTGTATTCCTGCTTGTGCTATTTACAGGGAGGGGAAAAAAGGCAAGCTTGCTGGAGCCAATGGCGTGATTCAAGTCATTCTTCTAGTTTTGGCTCCTGAGTGGGTTGGCAGCCACTGACATGCAGCGGGTTGAGCGCCTGCAGCTGGCACACGCCGTGCGCAGCGGTGCTTCTTGAGAGCTGCCCCGAGAATGTGGCACGCTGGCAAACCACGTCACTCTCGACCGGGGAAGCACCAGGCTAAAAATAAGCCTTAAATCGGGAGGCAATTATGTGTCTTTAATCTTCTTAGATTACAGCAGGGAGCTGCTGGGCGTTTGGTTGGCCTGGCCTTTCTGGGCTGTCTGGCTTGGAAGTTACTTCCTCCACCCCAGGACAATGGGGCTGCCTTGAGCTCAGGCAGTGGTGGGCTGGACAGAGCACCACCTGGCGGAGAGGTGATCCAGAACGGATCCTTTATCTGTCGTGCACACATCTGAATTTTTGTTTCCAGCATTAGTGGTGTTTGAAAACAATTTACTTTGCTCAGAAGTACGTCCATTGTGCTCAGTAAGACTTTGGCTGTAATCCTATCTTGCTCACTGGAAGCCAACACTTTCTGCCCTTACTTCTGGCTGTCAAGGATTTAGAGTGGTGTTATTGTAAGCCTCGGTGTTGAAAGCCCTGTGTACTTGCCAGTGGAAGACTGTGTCAGTTTTAGACCAGAAGTCCGGCAAAGACCTTGGTTGGGTAGTCCTAGCCAACTTACAATTCCCCTTCAGCTGTACACAGCTGTGATGCTGTGTGTTGCAATTGGTGGAGGAAGTTCTTGAAGGGAAAGATGATGCGTGGTGCCACACAACAACCCTGTGAGGCAGGATGTCTCTCATCCTAGTGTGAGGGACCCAGGGTCTCCCAGTGAGTGTTGTGGCTGAGCAGAGATTAGATCTCCCTGGTTCAAGGCCTGCATTCTAATTGCTGTACCCTATTGGGTCTGTCATGGTGTTGATGGTGGTGTAGCCCCCTTTCATTTGTAAGCCCCGTTATTGTGTCCAGGGTGAGAGAGGGTGACTTGATGAAACCCCCTCGCCTCACGAGTGAAGGTTTGAACTTGCACTGCTTGCATTTAACACACTCACAATACAATCCAGTGTGTGTTTACTCAAATCTTGTTGTGTTCAATAGGGCTTACTCCCAAGCATTCCCAGTATCTTTTTGCACACACTGTCCTGTCCTGTCCCGCCCCCTCCAGTGCACCACGTTGGCTGTCTTCATGACTGTCTTCACTGACAGTATTCAGACTGTGTGCTCTGTTGTAGGCTTGCAAACAAGCCCAAGAAAGTTCCTATTCCACAAGCACTTGTACTAGCTTGCCTGCCTTGACACAGACCTGTGTTTGTGTTTTGGTTCAAAAAGGAACATAATAACCAACTTTTGTAAAGTTTCTTTGCTTGGTCTGCTGGATATTATTCTTCGCTTGTCGTAGACAACCAGGCAGTTTGGCTATTTACAAGTCTCCTTGATCGGGCACAATTGTTTCAGCTGCGCCCCAGCAGGCCCACAATCTACAGTCCCGTTCTGGGGAAAGCCAGTCTGTTGCTCTCTACTTGCTCTGCAAATAGGTGAATTTGAGATTAGGTCATAAAACACTTGGGTGTAGCAGAGCCACGTGTGTTGTGCTGTTGTATGGTGCAAATTTAGGAATCGGTGCGTGGTGGAAGAGTCATCATTCTGAAAATGTCAGCTTTCACTAAACAAAGTTTCTAGCCCTTAAGGCTGCAGTAATAGGCTTGAAAGCATCTTGGCCAGAGGAGGCTGAGCTGAATTTTTTAATGGCTGAGGCTTCAGTGTCCTGCTTTGCACCCCCACCTGGGCAGGTGCAGAATATGCACAGTTAGGCCGTTTTACACAAGTTACCTTGGAACATGATGGAAGTCCTGCAGGAAGGAAGCCTCCTGCAGGTCAGAGGTCTGGTTGCAAAATGACTCCTGTTCTTGGAAGCCCCCTCCACCCACAGTCCCAGGCTTTGGGTGGGGGGCCCTTTTCTGCAGGCTCACAGCAGCTCGTAACAGGGGAGGCATGTGCCAGTGCAGTATGGAAGGCTGATCGCTTTGTGCACTTGGTGCCTTGAAACTCCGTCTCTTGCCAGGCGTTCCACGTGGGCCCCCGCAGTGCAGAGCAGTTGACAGAAACCTGTCCAGGCACTGCTCTCCGGGTAAACAGTGTGACTTGGCGGCTTGCCCACTTGGTGGTGTCTCTCCTGACCTGCCCAGCAGCACAGTTCTGTAGCGTGGGCTGGGCGTGTGAGCATGCATGCATTCTCCGTCTGCTGCAAACTCTGCCTTTGGAAGGTGTTTGGGTTTTTTGGCGGACAGTCTCACCTCTTCCCAGTATCCACCTTTCCCATAAAGCCTTGAACCATAATCCTCACCCCCATGCTGAAACTAAGCCGTAGTGGATGTAAGAGAGCTGAATGCACTTTCCTCCTGTTTGTCCTCCTCCTGTTTCCACTGTGTGGAATTTCAGATTGAGACCTGGGTTGGGGTTTGGGTTGTTGCCCTCTACAGTGCTAGTAACCATGTAGTTAAGCATTTTGCTAGGATGAAAAAGGAGACAAGCCGGAGGTGCTACCCCAAGCTCTTTGGCAGAAAGAGATTTGTGCATATTTTGGCTTATAAGTGGGGGGTCTTTTTCCCCCCTTCGTTTTGAGTTCAAAAGGGGAGCATGTGAGTGTTGGGGTGAGGTAGGGAGGGAGAGCCTCTTTGTCCCTTGAATTAAAACTATGAACATAATATTCTGTGGACTTTGGCAGCAGATCTTGTTTTGGACAGTCTAGTTTGACATGGGAAGCCAACCTCTGCGACTGGGTTCTAATTTTTCAGAGCAGGCACGTGCCTTTTCCGAATGGCTGCTGAACGATTACTGTTGGTGGGCTTTTTTCTCTTTGTCTAGAAAACTCTGGGCTCCATGTAGAACACAGGATGTGAAACAAGGTGGGTGCCAGCCAGTAGCGTACCTACAGGGGGGTGATGCGGTAGATATTCCAAGCGCCGCCACACAGTCTAAGCGGCCCCTCCCACTCACCGTCAGAGCCGTTCTGGGAAGTGATAGCAGTTGCCGTTGCTTCCCAGAATGGCTCTGACGGCCAGTTGGAGGGGCTGCTTACACGTCATGTGGCAGTGCCTGGAATACTTACCACACTACCCCCTGTGCAGCTACACTACTAATGCAGTTAGTGCCTTTTTATGTATTTGTCCTGTTCACCTGCTTGAGACAGAGCTGTTTGCTATGCGTAGTTTCATGTCTGTTTGAGGAAGAAGGCCTCATCCTTCCCATGCAAAGCATGCTGCCAGCAAGCCCCATAGCCAGGGACGACAGCTTCAAAGGGCTGGATTTGACCCTGAAGCTTCCAGTTGCTGATACCAGTCGCTGAACAGCGCGTAAGCTTGGAGTTGACTGGGCAGAAAGTGGCTGCACCGTCCTTCAGTGCTGTAACTGACAGTCATAATTCACTGAGCAACTGAAAGCTGAACCACCAACTGTGGATTGCCATAGAGGAGGATAATCAAAATGGGCTCCATTTGGTTCACCAGCCTAACCTTGGAGCTTGAAGTGTGCATGTGCTTCATGTTCCAAGTGCTTGGAGCAGCAGTTTTCATTTGGTGTGCCATGGCGCATTGGTGCGCCTTGGAAAGTCTGCAGGTGTGCCATGGGAGTTTGGAGCACAGTGGTTGAAAATTGCTGAAGAACTCTTACGGGTTCTGTGGCAGAGGAAGAGGGTCAATTTGTTACTACAGACAGTTGCCCTAGAAAGAGCTAGAGAACCTGGAAGAGTCTCCCGGAAGTGTCATCCCAAGAGGCGGAGACCATAGAGAAGACCGTTGAGGTCAGCGTGCCATGAGAAAGAAAACACTGAATTTCACTGGCTTGGAGGGTTGTGGACATTCTTGACATGATAACTAGGACAGAGATTATTCGTTTTGGTTGCTCCAGTGACCACAATGCTTTCTTCGATTTTTATAGATGTTTTGTTAAAGAAGAGTAGTTTGGGCTTACAGTCCTGTGCACATGTACTTGGAAGTGAGCCACATTAAATAACTGAGTAAGCATGCATTGGGTTGGACTGAGCTGTTTACTCAGGAGAGCCGTCCTTGAGGAGTTAAGTAGTGGTAGAACCCCCCTCCACTGCAATTTGGGGCAAAAGTAGAAACTTGGTGGTTGTCTGGTTCTCTGATATCTTTGATTTAAGCTGTAAGTTGCATAAAAAGCTATTGAGAATATGGTGTTTCCAGAATTCAGGATAAATGTTCAGCATTGCCATAATCATTCAGTAGGTGTCGGCTTGAAAAAAACCTAATGGCAGTGGCAGTTTGGGAAGCATTTTCTTCTAGAAAAGTCTGGCAGGCAACAAGACTTAGTTACTACTACAGAGCTAAGGGACAGTAACAGGAAGTTCCTGCTCAGATCTTTCCTTTCTCCAGTATGGATCTTTGGCAGCTATAGCTGGGCTGGAGAGAAAAGGAGTAACATATTTGTTTGCCTTTTGGGGGAATCGTGAGCTGCCACAGGAAGTTGTGTGGGAGTTGAGGGCAGAGGTTTGCCGCGCGGCTGGAATGGGGGCATGGCCATCTTTTGCACAAGGCTGTAGTTTTCATTGGGGCTGCTGTCCCCGTGGAGGTGGTGATAGGCTGTGGGCTTGGGAGGGTGGAGCACAAGTGCGATTGTTCACATTTTTATTTTTTTAAGGCAGACCATTGGCGTTTGCTGTTTGATAGCAGCCGTGGAGGCAGCTGGGGGAAGCAGCTTGTGACCTCTCTCAGTAAAGCTCACTTAGGCTGAAAAGCTCAGAGGCTTGTTATAAGCCTGGTGACTTTGCAGACTGGCGATCTAGAAGGTATGGCCAGGACAGTGTGTGTTCCGCAACTAAGAACCAAATTAAAGTAAACTCGGGTAACTTTCACTAAGCAAAGCTGGATTCTGCAGTAAATGAGTTGTATTGCTTCTTCCTCAGTATTTACTGCTTTGCTGGCTGTTTTCACAATGTGAAATTGCTGCATTTCACCCACAATCTTCTAGAGCAGCAAACAGTGTCATGGTAAACTGCAGGATTCAAATTAAGCACTGAGCAGTTGAACTACAGAAACAGTAAAAACTCAGTCAAACCTGCAGGAAGGCAGAAAAATCAGCAATTGTAATCCTTTTAATTGTCCTGCTACCAGACCTGGGCAAGTAAAGCTATTTTTGACTATACCAAAAAGACCACAGATCTGGCATTTGGCGCGTGTCTTGGGGACAGGTATTCCAGTTCTACCACAACTAAGAGGGCCCTGTTTTGGTCCCCACCCATCTAACTTCTGAAGGTGGGAGCTCCTTGGAGAAGGATTGCAGCGGATGAATGTAGTGTTTGGGAGGCGTGTTCATGAGATCCCAAGCTGTACAGACCTTTAGCATTGACAGTTGGCTTGTGGGATTGTGCCCAGAAGTGGACTGGCATCTGGTGAAAGTTTTATGACTGGTGCAATTAAGTCTTTATAACCGGTCCAAGCTGGCAGCCTTGCAGCAATCTCTGAGGGCTTCAGAGGCACTCTCGTCAACAAGGCATTGAAACAGTCTCATCTTGTCATGGGGAGGGGTCTGTAGAGCCATCCCTGCATTGCATGCAGAAAGTCTTGGGGTCATTCTCTGATGGTAGGTCAGGGGAGAGGGTCCTGCCTGAAACCCAGGAGAGACTCTGCCAGGCAGTGCTGACGGTACTAAGTTGGTGAACCTAGGGTCTGGCTCAGGACAAGTCTGCTGCAAAGGTGCTATGCAGGGCTTGGGAGTCTACCTCCACTCCTGGAAATCTTGCGGCTTCTAGGACTGCCCACGTTCTCTTATGCTGGAGGAAGAGGGATGGACAAGTTATTACTCTGCAGATAGTTGCCCTAAACACAGACCCACAGAACTTGAAGAGTTTTTAAACAAGATCTACTCCAAACTCCTGCAGCACACCCGTAGACCTTTTGTGGCACACCAGCTGAAAATTGCTGCTCTAGAAGCAAAATTCCTTGCTCAGTAGTTTTCCTGCCCTTGACGAAAGACCTGAGACAGACTCTTTTTGGCTTTGTGCTTGACCAGAGAACTGGATGGCTGACAGATCTTAAACTTTTTTGTCCAAGTGATACGGATCAGCTGCTGGATGGTATTCAGGGGGCACCTGAGTTGCAGCTTGTGCTGGCGCTGCCTTCCCCACAGTAGCCATTCATGTTTCCCCCTTAGCTGCTCCAAAGTGCTGGGAGACCTTTGGCAATGGCAGGGTGTGCTGTGAGGCCTGCAGGCAAGTGGGGGATGCAGCATTGCTGGCAGTGAGTGCGGCTCGGTTTCACTCTCAAATTATGGACAAAAAGCTGTTGGGTGGTAGAGGTGAAATAAGAACAGACCGTGTTGAATGTGTGTTTCATGCCCTTGTGAGGGAGAGAGCAGAACTTCAGCCTTGTGAGACCTACTTTGTGTTTTAGTAGGAACCCAACTCCTGAGGTCCAGTAGTGGGAGCCACGTACCAAAGAGTGCCTTTGGGTGGTGGAGAGGTGGAGCTACCTTAGAAGGAGAGACCAGATCGGTGGTCAGCGTAGGGATTTCTTTTCAGCTCCCGAACTGAGCTTACTGTCCTCTCACTCCCAAGTCTACTCCTGCTTTTCCCCATTCATTGAAGCAGTCTAATTCGTTTTGCTCTTGCTGAGCTGTCGGGTGTAGGAAACTCACACTGGCTTCTCCTAAATTACCCAGAGATCTGTCAGCTCTTCTGCTTGTGGATTATACTTGAATTTACTTGGAATATTTTTGATGTGTTGAACACAAGCTCTTTGATTTTACCTGTGCAACAAAGAAATACTGAATTGTGTCCACTGCTATATGCTACATGGTTGCTAGGTTATCTGTGGTGTGCCCACAATCTGGTGGATATGACTTGCCTCTTTTTTTCCATGCCCTGATGAACCGTTGCAGAAATTAAAGTGCTGGTGGGAGCAGACTCCAGTTCTTGTGCTCCTGGTGTGTGTTGTGGTACTACAGGTACTCGGACGTTGTGGTACTACAAGGTTGGTGGCATACCGAAGGGCAGAGCCAGCTCACTCGCTCTCTTGCTGTTGTGGCAAGAACATAAAGTGACACTTGCTGAAGTTGCAAACCCGTCTTTGTGCTTCCTGTCTTGTGACATTTGTGTGAGGAAGTGGAGGTTTTCTACCTCACCAGTTCAGTTTTCAGGCAGGCTGATCAGTTCGTGCAGAGCAAAGTGAGGGATGCTTTTTCCTTGGACTGCGTGATGATGATGATGCACTGCTTTTCAATAAACAACTTTCTCAGGGCAGTTTCTGTCACAAAAGGCAGTAGAATGTGTTTCTCTGTCCCAAAAGATTCATCCCTCCCCCCGCCCCCCCCCCCAAAAAAAAACTCCAGAGAGAGATTCCAGCAACAGCTACTGCGAAGGACTGGTGATGCAGGATAGTACACATTGTACAGCTTGCGTTGTGGGGTGGGGATGTGTTGCATGCTTGAATATTCCCTTGTATGAAGAAAGAGAGAAACCTTGCTGGGGACACATCCAATAGTGGTAGTGACAATAACAATATACTCTCCTAGCTAAGTCCCACCCTTCCACCAGAGAATTTAAGGAATCGTACAAGGTGTACGAGTGATGTGGTGTCGTGGCCAAGACCGACGTACAAATCAGGATGTCCCCAGTTTGCATCTTGCTTCTGCCATGAACGTGGTTTAGGCGGGCCCTTCCCATTCAGCCTTGGTCTTCTCCAGATGGGAATCATATTGACTTGCCTTACAGGACTGTATCGAGATAAGACACATGGAACACTTTGCACCCTCAGAAAGTGCTATGCAGATGTAAAATATTACTCTTCTTTTATCCTCTTTCATTTTGTCTTCACAACCACCCTGTAGGGTAGGTTTAGGGGAGAGAGAGTGAGTGTGACTGATCTACTGGCTGAACAGGGACTTAAGTCCAGGTCTCCCTGGGCCAGTTCCAGCCATTTTATCGCACCGGATCTTTAGCACCCTGATGGGATAATATCTGTGAGGCCTCCATAGGACATGTGGTGGGAGTATTACTAAATTAGGTAGGTTTAATTGTCACGCCCCCCCCACTTATCTGGAACCTGGAAGATTACAGTTGTGAGAAGGTGAAGTGCTTTTAACATGCTTAGTTTGTTGGTTTGTTTCCCACCTTTCTATCCAATGAGGACACTCAAGGCGGCTCACAATTAAAAACATATTAAAAACATAAAATATACATATATAAAGACATTAAAAACAATGAAACACAATAAAAACCTGGATCCCAAATTTATTGCTATTATTACTTAGTAGTTATTATTCTTAGTGTTCCCTCTTCTTCATTCTCATCCTTTGCTGTGGTCCTCACGTGCTTCGCTGCAAGCATGAGGACTAGAAACATTTTTCAAAAGAAAGAGTTGGTTTTTTAGCCACCTAGTTTTGAGTCCAGTACTAGATTTTGTACTGTGAGCCCCACTCCTAAGGACAAGTGACTACAGAAAACCACGGGTGTAGAAGGTGCTTTCGTAATGAGAACCCATGTTTGCATGGGGGAGTTTGGTCGTCTGTGCAGAAGGATGCCCTGTGCTCTGTTTCTCCCCCCCCCCCCCGCAGCTGCTGTTATGGTGTTCAAAACAAGTCCTGGCTTGTTTCCCTGAGATGAGTCTTGCGTATATGGGGTGTGGAGAGAGGATAGACAGCATGCACACACCCTTAACAATGCCTCCCTTCTCTGGCTGGGGCTGCACCCCTTCCCCCACCCCCTCTCCTAGAAACCACTGGGTCCCACGGCTCTCCAGGCAGTTCACCAGCCCAGCGATGAGGATTGCACAATGTTGTGGTTAATCGGTTACATTCCAGGGCAGTGCCGAGTTCCAGCTGGAGCAGTTCCCTTCTCTGCTCTTTTGGAGATGGAGTTCTAGGTAATTTGACCAGCCTCCGCAGCTTGTGTTTTTCCTTGGCCAATTAGTGGGACTCTTAAGGGTTTCCCTTGCCCTCTGCACTGGGTCTTTTGGCTGCCCTGGGTGAAAAGGAAAAAGGAGGTGGACTTTCTGTTTTGAACAAGGGATGTGACATCAGTGCTGCAGCTTTTTTTGCAGAGCCCCCGAAGGCCTCTCTTGAACATGTGCAACCATTTGATCCCATATTGCTTATTGCAACTAGCAGTGGCTCTCCAGGATCCGGACAGGAGATCCTTTCTGACGATGCCAAGCATTGAATTTGGGACCTATCCCTTCACAGCAGAACTCATGCTCTGAAGGGGGAAGGTTGCAGGCTCAATGGCTGGCATGTGTTGAACCTGTAAACTCCCATTTTTCAGAAGTTATGCGAGAGATGTGGCCTCCCTCCCTGGATGTTGTGTGCAAGCAGCAAGCATTGTCATGATAGGTGGAAGATGTGGGCAGAGGGTTAGCTTGCATCTTTGCAGCCAGAGACTTGCTGTACCCCCAGCAAGGGTCTGCAGCCTTATATTCATGTATATGGGAGTAGGGGCACTCATATGAGGGGGGCTGAATTTGCTCCTTCACCAGGGCGGTCCTAACCATTGACTGACCATGCCTTGCACATGCCTGATCTTGGAAGCTAAGCAGGGTTAGGCCTGGTTAGTACTTGGATGGGAGACCGCCTGGGAATACCAGGTGCTGTAGGCTTATACCATAGTCTTTCGAGACTGAAGGTTGCCAACCATCATGTGACAGAGGTTGAGAGCCAAGATTGTGTCCTCTTTGCTGGCTCCTGATCCTTCCTCAGAGACCCTGCTCCATATCCCACTACCACTAGGGTATTTCTATAGATGTTTGTTTATAGTATTTTTATCCCACCACACCAAAGCGTTCTCAAGGCAGCTAACATGGTATAAACATAAAACCAATACAGGTTTATTAAAAACAATTAAAACAATTAACACTAAAACAAACACCCAAGATGTTCTGCAGAAACAATAAGCTGTATGTATTTCTTCCAGGTTCTTCTGGTTGGTGAACCCTGGATTTGCCAGCCTCTATTAATACAGAGTCGAATAGCATTCATGATGCCTACTGAGGGTGTGAAGTGATGTCATTAAGCAGGTCATGACCAGAAAGAAACTCTTTGTTCTGACTTAGGAACTCATTCCTTACAAATAGGACAGAAGAGAAAATATGCAAATCTTGATTGTATTTTCAAGATATGGGAGAGCCCAACCATCACACTGGCTGCCCTTTAAGTAGTGACTAAGCATAGCTTAGAAACTGAGAGCAGCTGATGATGGTGCTGGGATAGCCTGGGGGCTGGATAAAGAGCTTGGGGGGGGGCTGCATCTGGCCCACGGGTGTTAGGTTTGACACTCCTGCTCTAATGGACAATTTCTGAAGTCCTCAGAGGTCCGTTAAACCCTCCCTTGAAGGTTGGCAGTGCTGGCAGAACTCTGAAAGGTATTTTAAGTGTGGAAGAGGCTCAGGAGTGGACTTGCCTACCTTCTAGGGCCCCCTCGATGCTGGCACTGTGGCTCTTCTTTCCACTCTTGGGCAGAACAGTCTAGAAATGGAGAGTTTCTCAGGAAGCACCTCAAGTCGCATCCTCACGAACCTCCTGTTCCTTGAATGGCAAAAGGACTTCTCTGTTGCTAGAGTGCCCTGTTTAGGGTTGGAAAGGAGAGCTGCAGCCCTGAGGGAGCCGTGGAAGGTAGGTGAGCCTTTCCCTGTGCCCCCTTTCACACTGATGTACCCTAGAGAGTTCTGTCAGTGCTTCTGTGCCTCCTTGTTCCTCCATTCCAAGAGCACCCTGGTGGTTGGTGGAGCAGAGCAACTCCATGCTGGATAAACTTTCTAAGGTGGAGGTTGAATGGAATAAGGGGTGCAGAATGGGGTGAGCGGATTCAACAGTCAGAATTCAACACACACACACACACACACACACACACACACACACACACACACACACACCCCTGCTGTATTGTATTGTATTGTATTGTATTGTATTGTATTGTATTGTATTGTATTGTATGTGCACTCTGGCAAGCCCAACAAAGGAGTCGGCCTGCTGGTTGGACCTCCGGAGGTGCAGGTTGTCCTTGGCTCTGTTCACCGAATCAGTAACCACGGCCCTGGAGGTCAGGTGCTCTGTTGCACTGAAACTTTCCCATTTGGTGGAACTGACTTTAACGGAGAGCCTGGTCATTTCTGGGGGAAGTTGGGGGGTGGGACAGGATACAATAATATCTGTGTGCGCATGTAGTGTTGGTTGCCTTGAGCAGTTTATTATGGAAAGACAGGATATAAATGTTTATACTAAAGTACTATTGTTTGGAGGGCATTGTCCCCTAGCATTTCAATCAAAAGGATCCATTAAAAGGATTTAATTCATTAAAAGGATTTTACGGCTCAGCCAGCGACTTGGTCACTACCTGGCAAATAGACAGTGCAGAGATCACAAGAATCTTCCTGGATGGAACTGACAGGTTCCCAAGCACCCCCTTGCTTGGGGTGTGTGTATGTTTAAAATATTTATATTATGCCTTTCTTCTCCCAATAGGATGCCTAAAGCAGCTAATAGCAATAATTTAAAATAACAATACACAATAAAATACAACAAATCACAAAACAAAGATAATAAAAGTAGTAAAAAGCAGCGCTAAAAAAAAATCCAAAGCTACAGCGAATGATAATAGTCCTATTTCTGGTGATTAAGGCCCAAATGCTAACCAATTTTCCAGCTTTCCAACTTTCCAGCTATGCTATTGGGGCGTTTGCTGCATCCTGCAGTTGGGGGGCAGCCACGGAGGCCTCCTCAAGGTGGGGGAATGTTGCCCTAGCTTCGGTGCTGGAAAGTTGGTTAGTGCCCTAAATGTCTGCTAAAAATAGCATTAAAAAGCCTAGGGAGAAAATGTAAGGCATAATGTCTTTAGCCCCTGCTAGGAGGCTGGCTGGCTGGCAGGGGGTGCTGTTGTCTCCAAAAGGAGGGGACTTCGAAGTGGAGGTGCCACTCAAAGGAAGGCCCTGCTGCTTGCGGCCATCAACCTGGGCTCAGCCAGGAAGGGAACCCACAACGGAAGGTAGACAGGGAAGGAGACGGTCCTTCAAATGCCTGGATTCCGCAAAACCACGATAAAGGGCTTTAAAGATCAAAACCACCAGCTTGAGTTGTGCTCAGAAAAGAATTTGGCAGCCACCAGAACAGCAACTTGACAGAATCAAACTGCGGTGCCCTTTCTGTGCCATGGGCCTCTGTGGTCCGCACCAGTCATAGTTTTTGGATCGTCTCCAGCCTGGAGACTTGATTGTGGCAGTTGTGTGACCGTGAATGGAAGCCGGATAATGTTCTTCACCACTTCCCTTCTCCTCTGCCCCTCAGAAAGCTGTCTGAGAAGGCCGGGATTGACGAGGTCATGGCGGCCGCAGTCCTCACCAGCCTGTCTACCAGCCCCGTTGTCCTTAACAACCCACCCAATGGATTCAGCACAGGTATGGGGGGAGAGGAGGGTAGGCGGGGCTTTGTAACAGGTCAAGCCTGCACATGTGTGCTCAGAAGTAAGTCCCATTGAATTTAGTGGCGCTTACTTCCAGGTAAGTGTGCACAGGATTGTACACTAAGAGAGCCATTCATGCAATCATGTGTGGTGGTAGCTGGCTCTGGGTCTTCCTTTAGTCCTGCGGTGGCTGGACTTGGTGGCTGCAAACATATGAAGCTGCCCGATCCTGTGTCAAACTGTGACCCATTTAGGTTGCTTGGTTTGTTTGTTCGCTCTCTTCTGTCCCAAGGCAGCTCACAAGAGCGTAGAAGCAAAATCCAGCCATTTAGAAGTCCTGGAGATGGTTCAAAACCATTCCAGCAGCAGATGCAGGGTGATGTGAGCACTGCCTTTCCTGACTGGTGGCAGCAGCTTTTCAAAGTTTCAGGTGGGGTTTTCGGCCCTACCTGGAGATGCTGCCAGGGATTGAGCCTGGGAATTTCTGCATGCAGAGCGGGTATTCTGCCCCCTCCCCATCTCCAGCATTTTGCTACCTGCACACCCCTCTGTTGCTTGACACTCTGGGGCCAACATGCTTGTGCAAGCAGGCTGTTCACCAACTGCAGGCCATCTCATGTGCATGACGGTAAGTCTGCTAGTCTAAGGACAGAAATCCTGTCAGCTTTCTCTTTAGCAGTTCACCCCTGTAGTCGATTGCCTGTAGTCGATTGCCTGCTTGTGTTTGCCACCAACAGACTGAGACGCCCTGACTCCTTTCTTCTTTGGCAGAAACCAATGGGGACACCTGGAAGGAAGGTCCAGCCATGTCCTCCAGCTGTAGCAGCAGCAGCAACAACAGCGGGGACTGGAGTTGGGACCCCCCAAGTGACGTCTCCACCCCTTCAACACCATCGCCCCCGCTCTCCACAGACGTCGCCACCAGTTTCCTCTCGTCCCTGCAGTCAGATCTTGAGGAGACGGAAGTGCCTCACTTCCTGTTTGGTGACCCCATCCCCAGGAAGAGGAAGGTAAAAGAGGATGGTGGTTGAGTTGGGGGTGAAGGGGCAGTTCAGTTTTTCAAATGTGAAGGATTGGTCAGCCTTCCATCAGTCAGTATCTGATGGAAAATAGGCTTTTTAGTCAGGGGTGCGCAAA
Organism: Tiliqua scincoides; assembly: GCF_035046505.1. Taxonomy (NCBI): domain Eukaryota; kingdom Metazoa; phylum Chordata; class Lepidosauria; order Squamata; family Scincidae; genus Tiliqua; species Tiliqua scincoides. Next base: position 220,295,453 of record NC_089824.1, on the reverse strand, counting down.
CTTTCAACTTTAGGGATGCTGGACCTTTAACAAGCGTAGAGAAGAAAGAATTTCAGCAGGTGCAGCTTGTCATCTGTGGATGACAAGCTGCACCTGCTGAAATTCTTTCTTCTCTACGCTTGTTAAAGGTCCAGCATCCGTAAAGTTGAAAGTTTGAGCACCCCTGTTTTTAGTCTTTGACTAAGCAAGCCTCAGATCAGGGCTTCTCCCAGCCCTTTCAACGGGGTAGATTTCCCTTTCTCCAGGGCAGCAGGGCTTGAGTCCTTGTTGGGACATAAGAAGCTCTGCAGTCATACTGTTGTCTGTTCCAGAACTCCACCAAGGTGATGTTCAAGTGCCTATGGAAGAACTGCGGGAAGGTGCTGAGCAGTTCCTCTGGGATGCAGAAACACATCCGGACCACCCACCTGGGGTAGGTTTGGCTTTATGGCCATTTGTGGCAGGAATTTGACAGGTTGGGTTTGGAGCACAGCTCAAGAAGGCCCTGGTGCCCGGAGGTGTCCCTGTTTTTGAAAAGGGGCGAAGAAAAGGGTGGGAAGTTAGTTGGGAAATTTCTATTCTTGGATTATAGCAGCAGCATTGCCCTAGATACAGGTGGAGTTCCTGTTCGCAAGGGTTCTGTCACATGGATGGCAAAAATTGCATTAAAGCAAATCCATTTAAAAAACAATGTCCCTTTGCCAGGCGATTTAAAAACAGCCTTGCTGAGCTTTGTGTTGTTAGACAAAGTCATTAGGCAGACAATCCATCAATCATTCTCTCTCCAGGCGCTTAGAAAGGCTTCACTCCAAGCCATCGACTCCTATCTTCATCAATGCAGAGTGATTACCTTTCTTTCATGTGCTCAGGGGGAAGGGAGGGCTTGCTTGCCTTGGAGTGAAGCTGTTCTAAGTGCCTGGAGAGAAAATGATAGATGGATTGTTAGCCAGCTCCCCATTAACGAGACTATTGTTAAACAACTTTTTCCCTTTAATTTAAAGGGCCCTTGTCATGTTGAGATAAAACCGCAGATAAAAAAAATCTGTGGATAATTAGATTATACCTGTATTCTTTCTCCAGCAGCTTTTAAAGGGTGGAGATAAGAATAGCTGGTGGCAGTAGCATAGCTGCAGAGGTGGCTGCGTGTTAAGTAGTGCAGACACTGCAACATGCTGTGTAAGCGGCTCCTCCTACTCATTCAGAGCCATTGCTTCCCAGAACGGTTCTGATGGTGAGTGGGAGGGGCAACTTACATGGCATGTTGCAGTGCCTGCAATAATTAACCACTCCACCTCTTTGGTAGCTACTCTGGTGGCTGGTGGGAGGAATGGGTGCCAAGAGGCTGGAGGGCTGAAACCCCCAGCAGCTCATCTGAATGATTTTCCTGCTGGGTGTTGGTTGTCAGCTGGACCTCAGTGAGTGATGTTTGTCTCTCCTTTGCCTCTGCCAGACGGAAGGCAGACCTGGATCAGAGCGATGGGGAAGAAGACTTCTACTACACCGAGCTGGACGTCAACGTGGACTCCCTGACGGACGGGCTGTCCAGCCTGACGCCTGTCTCTCCCACTTCCTCTGTGCCACCCGCCTTTCCTGTTCTGGAGGAGGTACAGCAAACCCCACCACTTCCAGTCAAGCCAGAGGTTACCCTGGTGTCTCACCTGAGCCAGTCGACACCCCTGACCATCCTGAGCCAGTCGGCGCCCACAAGCCTGTGCCACGTCCAAACTGACCATGCCTACCAGGTGTGTTCGGGATGTAGAGCATTGCTGGCAGTTTAGCTGGGTGGGGCCCAAATAGCAGATTGATGCTATTCCATGGTCCAACTAGGCCAGATGTTAAATGTGTCATTGTCTCCTTGGTAGCTTGTGTTTACTCCTCTGCAGCAGCTGTGCAGGGACCGGATCTGGATGGGGGCACTGGCATAGAAGCAGAAGAGTTCAGCCCTTTTCCTCAGGGCTAGTTCCCACTGAACCCTTTCCCCAGGTGCTGTGGGACCCTGAAGGTGGCCAGATGGCACCTTCAGTGGTTCATAGCAACTTTGTTGGGGGGGAAGGGATTTTCAGCAGGCAAATGGCATAGAGGGAAAGGGTTGAAAGCCTCTATGTAGTGGGCCTGATCTGGAGTGGATCCACCCCACAGCTGCTATTTTAAAACAAATCCAGAACTAGATGAAAACACATTTAACATTCTGTTTGTCACCCCCCACCCCAGAAGCCCAAAAAATGGAATTGGGGACCTCTGTGTTCAGCCCCTCAGTGGCCCTCCACAGTTTGGAGACTCTGAACACTGCTTTGTTTTCCAGGCCGCAGGTCCTACTGGTGTCCTGGCTGATCTGAAAGCTCCACCCCCTGGAATGGAAATCAGCATATCCTGGCGGCAGCAGCCGACACTTTTCCCACCGCCTCTCCCTCCAGTCCTCTTCAAAAGTCCCTCGGTAAGTAACCAGACTGTGCCTGTCCTTGATCACAAGTAGGCAGCTGGCTTGAGATCACAGTAGTGTAGCCAGAGGAGAGGGCAGTGTGGTAAGTACTGAAGGCGCTGCAGTGTGCTGTGTAAGCGGCCCCTCCTACCTGCCTTTGGAGCCATTGGAGCAGTGACTGCAAGGTGCAGGCACTCATGTCCTCACCCAACTATGTTACTTCAAGAGAGCAGTCAGTCTATAGTTAAAAGCAGCCTGAATTTGGATAACTTGTGGCTTTTGTGTCTAGGTGACGAGAACCTCCCCTCCCATCCTGGTCTTTGTTGGTGCTGCCCCCATTTCTCAGAGTGACAGAGTTGTTAGTTTGGCTGCTCAGGTTCTAGAACCAATGGTGTCTGCATAGATTGTGTTCTTCCCTCCCCCAGGGCTGCCTGACTCCCATCCGACCTGCTGACATAGGAGAGAAAGTTCCTTCCCTACCTGTTGCCAAAGCACACCCATTAGTGCCCCCTTCCATGCCAAAGCCAGCATCAGGCACTAGGTGAGTCTGTTCATGGTGTTTGTTTCTGTATCTCCCTCTCTCTACCCAGTGTCATCTCTCTACCAGGAAGTAAGTTCTGTCCTGTTAATGTTTGTTCTAGTTTTTTTCATGTATTCAGGCTGCCTGTAGCCTGCCTCCATGTCGCTATAAACTTGTATGCTTATAGTGACCTCTAAAGGAAGAACATTTTCACAGCGATAAGGATCTAAACATTAATGGGTGCAGAGATAGGGCTCCCCCATTTCCACAGTTTCTGTACCCACTGGGGGGGGGGATGCCTGTAATTTAGCTTGCTGCAGTCTTTCTGTCTATCTCTCTTTCTTTCAAAAATGCTCTATACCGAAAGCATTTTACCTGGGCAAATTAAAAACCTAAGAAAAACCCGACTTGTGGCATTTAGTTCCACAGGCCAGACAGACAAAAGAAAATATTTCTTTACTCAGCATGTGGTTGGTCTGTGGAACTCCTTGCCACAGGAAGTGGCGATGGCATCTGGCCTGGATGCCTTTAAAAGGGGATTGGACAAGTTTCTGGAGGAAAAATCCATTATGGGTTACAAGCCATGATGCGTATGTGCAACCTCCTGATTTTAGCAATGGGCTATGCCAGATGCAAGGGAGGGCACCAGGATGCAGGTTCCTTGTTATCTGGTGTGCTCCCTGGGGCATTTGGTGGGCAGCTGTGAGATACAGGAAGCTGGACTAGATGGGCCTATGGCCTGATCCAGTGGGGCTGTTCTTATGTCATGCGCTGTGTGAAGAAGTATCTCCTTTTGCCTGTCCCAAATCTTCTGCCAACCAGTTTTATTGGATAACTCTTGGTTCAAGAGGGGTCGGAAAAACCTCTCCCTTTCCACACCATGTGTAATTTTATAGGTTTCTATCACATCTACCCTCAATCACCTTGCTTTCAAGGTTTAACGCCACAAATGTAGCCTTTCCTTATAAGGAAGATGCTCTGATTGTTTCAGCTGGCCTCTTTTTGTACCCTTTCTAACTCGGCAATATTCTTTGGAGGTGTAATGTTGTCAGCATGGTCCCACACATGCTTGTGTACACATTGACCTCTACATATGTACACACAGGCAGTCTCATGTCTGGATTTGCATGGCCTAGAATTAAACACAGTTGGGAGAACTTGTTACTGGAGAGGCTGAAATGCAGAGTAGGGCTGTTTGGGGGCCACTGTTCACTCTGCTATCCAGTCAGTCTCAAAGTGCTTCTAATTAGGCTAACAGTAACCATGTGATAGATTTTATTAAGAGATGCCTCCGCTTCAGGCTAAGTCCTGACTGACTCTCAGGTCTGTTCCAAGTTCTAACCAAGGTGGTTAGGAGAGATTGCACATTTTGGAAAGTGAGGTCGTTGGCAACAGTGGTGACCAGGACTCCAGAAGGTATTTCAAATGTGGCTGCTCAGTAGATTTCTAAGGGAGCATTATAATGCTAGCAGTCCTTTCCTTGATCCCTTTCTTAACCGCTCCTGGCATGGAACTTGCCTTCTAAACTTCTGCCTGTGGGGTCAGCGATTCCATTGAGCTATCCACCATGACCCCAGATCTCTTTCCTGGTACATCACTCAAGGCTCTGGGTCCCATCAGTGTATGTGTGAAGCTAGGATTTTTTTGCCTTGGTATGCAAAACTGGAAAATGTGTGTTTCTTATTATTTTTCAGTTTTGCCATATTGTGTTTTCCTCATTGCTTCACATTTGATGAACACATGAAGCTATCTTCTATACCAAATGTTTGGTCCAATTTAGTTCAGCATTATTGACTTTAGCGACTGACAGCAGGTCTTGCAGGTTTCTGGCTGGGGAGCCTTTGCCATCTCTGACTTGGAGGTACTGGGAGTTGAACCTGGAAAGTTCATGTACCATAGTGATAGAACATGTGCTTTAGTGGTAGAGTAGTCCCTGGTACCTCCAAGTAAGAATCCCTCCCAGTCTTAAATCCAGATAAGCTGCAGCCATTCATTGTAAACCGTACTGAGCAAGGTGACAAATGCTCTGAAATGGCACAAGGCGTGTTCACTGAGCTGTGGCCCCCAAACAGAGGTGTAACTAGACGCCCCCGTGCCTGGGGAAGTGACATCATGATGTCATTTCCAGGTTCTCCCTGCAGGAGGAGGTGCTGTTGTCTTTGCATACCCTTTGCGTCCACAGGAAGAGGCTCCCCAAAGGGAAGGAATGGAGGGCTGGAAGCAGCCAGCACCGCCTCCTCCAGGAGGAACCCAGAAGTGACTGCTTTGCACATTGCGCCCTCCACATAGAACCTAAGGCAGGTGCCCCTCGGGCTGCACCCTAGTTACATGCCCCTGAAGCTTGGAAACTGCCCCCTGTGCAGGCAGGAGTGCTCCTCTTGAATGGCCTTCTCCTCTCCCTCTTTGCAGGAAGCCACGCGGTGAGGCCAAGAAATGCCGCAAAGTCTATGGGATGGAGAACCGGAACATGTGGTGCACGGCCTGTCGCTGGAAGAAGGCCTGCCAACGGTTCGTGGACTGAGCTGCCTCTTCCTCCTGCTGAGCTCCAGGACGCTGGCCGCTGCTCTCTGTTCTCGTTGCGCAGTTTGCACTTCTGTGCCTTCCAGCCCAATTGTTCTCACTGTCTGCCCCCTTCCTGGCAACTCCCCCCAAGGTTGGGGGCTCACACCTGTGCCTTCGCCCAGAGAGAGAAGTAACTGGTGTGTGGACAGTGGAGTCTGTAGCTTTGCAAAGGAGAGGAAGGAAGAGATAATTCCCTTTCCCCCTGCCATGTGACCCATGGGGAGTGCCACTTGGGACCTCTGAACCCCATGATTGAAAGTGCCCTGGCCTAGTTGGGTTATTTTTTGTTATGGTTTTAAAATGTGTCTCTGGCCTTCAGTGGGTCAATGGCAGCATCATCCATGTGCACACATGTGAAGACTTGGGCCTTCTCTCTGTCCTCTTTGGAAATAAGCTATCGTTTTTCTACTACACTTTCCCATTCCCCTTCCCTTCTGTTTAGTGTCTCGCAGGATTTGAGACAGGAAAGAGCCAGCAATGTCCTGTTTCCTGCGTGAAGGAGTTGGGTGTCTGATCTAAAGAGTTGGGTGAACCCGGGTATAAGCTAAGCTGTGACCGTCTTTTGTCTTGTTTTGAGATGGGATGGAGAGCCAAGGCTGCCTCTCAGCTAAGGGGGAACCTGGACTTCCTTATCTGTGTGTTCTTTTTCCCCCCCTTTGGTGTTTGGCTGAGGATGATGAAGAAGCAGGCACCAGAAGAAAAGGAAACCCCCTTCCTCTGACCTGTCCGCTTCTCTCCCATTGAGATATTAGTTGCAGCAAGATGTTTAAGCATGGAAGGATATTTCCCTGCTTGCTGGATTTTAATGATGCCATGTCTGACTTAGGACACAGAAGTTATTGGAAAAACTTGCCGGTACCATTGGAACCCTTGAGGTCTTCTGCTTTCCTTCTCTTGTCATGTACAGACTGTTTTTCCCCTCCTTCACCTCCCCAGTCTGTAATGCCTGAAGAAGAAGGCTTTGCTATAGAAAGCAGTCAATTGGCGGTCTGGCTTACGAATGACCCCCTCGTGTGTGGTGGGATACCTTGGTCTCTCACAAGGAACAAGCTATGCATGGGAAAGGCAGTCTGGTCTCTTTTTCTACAGAGTCGGAACAAATTTGCCATATGAGCTCCACTGATGCCACATCAAGGCACATGTCTACTTTGTTTTGATCAGATTCGCTGATGGGCCAAAGGCAGGTCTGGTTTTTGTGCTGGATCTGGGTGGCAAATGTGAACTGCAGCGACAAAGCCTAACATTTTTTTTTTGGTGATCCTGGCTGCTTTTTTTAAAGAAAGGAAAAAGCATCTGAGTTTGATGGTTTCGTATGCATGGAACCTTGCCAGATGTTGAACATTGATGTTTTCTCTAGCTCTGGTTTTCTATCTTCTTTCTCTGCCTGTCTGACATGATGTGGCTCATAGGGGGTGGGAGGGAATTTTTTGTGGGGGGGTGGGTGGGCTCAGAATCTAGTAACAGTGTGCTCTTCTGCACTTAAAACACACCAAGTGGTTGCACAAGACCATGAGCACCTCATTGGAGCCAAAAGGCTGTGGCTTTAAATGGAGTCTGTCCAATGCACCTGTGTCATTCTTGCACAAATAATAATTGGGCATCACCCCACTGGGAAATTGCTCTGTGCAAATTGTCCGGGAAAGACTGAGAGCTGCACAACAGCACTTCCCAGTATGTGTTGGGCCTTAAATTTCTTAATTTGGAAAAATGACACTTTTGGAATCCTAAGTATTGCACATGGAAAACCTGTTGATATTCTAATTCAAAGTTCATTTTCCATAGTTAGCTAGGCCCTTTTAAAATTTGTTTTTCTTTTAGAAAGAGCCAGCTCTTATCTCCCAACAAATCCCATTAAGGTGTTGAGGTTGTGGTTTGCCCATGTTAGCATGTGACATGGTTATTTTTATGGCACACAGCACACTGTCCAATACCTAGATGGTTCACATAGCTAAACCAGCTGCTCATCTGAAGAAGATAGACTTTGTGCCGTTAGGTGGATATGAATGGAAGTCCATGAAATGATATGACCATTACAGAAATAATGTTCTTCTGCCCAATCCACCATGGCAGCAAACCTGATTGAGATGAGTGCAAGAGAATACGGCTACTTTTGTGCAGCTGTCCGTGACTTTGGGGTGAGGGTGCAGAAGATGGTTCCAGTCGGCTGCGCCCAGCAACCTCTTTCTTGGGATGAGCGACTTTGGTGGGGAAATACTGCCAGCAAGTGCCTGTCCGGATCTCCAGTCTTTGCACTACGCCAAACTGCATGAGGGTTCCCATTTTTAAGATTGTGTAGTCTGTTCTTCAAGAAATCAGACGGTAGCAAAGTTGGTGTTTTTCAGGATTGCTTCCTCAGGTATACAAGAGTGACGGGGAGGAGACGGTCCTATTGCTTTCTAAAAGCACAGTTTCTGTTTTTGTAGTGTGCAGGAAACTACATTTCCCATGAAGCATTAACACTTTCCTAGATCTTTATTTTCTTAATCTCTCTTTAAGCAAACTGCACTGGCTATTGAGAAAGGAAGTTCTCCTTTCTTCACTTCAAGCTTTGCAGGCTCTTGACTGGTGGGGTGGATGAAGGCTTGAGTCTGTCATGAGCGTTAATGTTGAAAGATAATCAATCCCTCCTCCCATTCTAAGTGACCTTTTGGAGGCTGCAGTCCCATGCATGCTTACTTAAGAGTATGTCCTTTGAGCTCAGGGGATTTATTCCTGGATAAACATTGGGATTATACCGTAGGACGAGCAACTATGGGTGTGTGTTCGTTCAGGAAACTTTAGTCTATTAAAAAAAACTTTTGAATGTTTGCAGGGCTGTACTCCCCAGTACCAGAGTAAAGCTGGAATTCTATACACAATTAGGTGGGCCTAAGGCCCAGTGAACACAGTGGGACTGATTTCTGAGTAAGTATGCATAAGATTGCGCTGGTCATATGTGTGTGTACTTGAAAGTGAATGTCATTGCAATAAGTGGGACGGACTTCTGAGTCAGCACTGCTAGGTTGGGGCTGCAAGAGCCAAACGTGTTCAGCGCAATCACATGGCACAGCCTTCCCTTTGCTGTACCATTTCAGAGTGGAGTGGAGTATCAGGTTACCTATGCTTTCCCCTCAAACAGAATTTCATTGCATGTACAAAGGCAGGCTGGCTAGGAAAATGCTTAGAATCCTCTTGACCTGCTTGTTTCATGTGTTCAGGGAGTCAACTGTGGGGTCCCCCACTTAGCAGTCTGAAGTGGTAGAGACCAGCAGCAAGCTTTTAAATGGTGTGCCATCCTGTGGTTAGAAGTGGGACTGCATGGTTGTCCCAGGTTCTGTCCCAGGGCAGCAAAGCAACACTAGTACATACCTATTTTGGAGTGTAAAAAGAAGCAAGGTAAGATTAAGTTTGGATCTGTGCTTCAGAAGTAGACTCACTGCTTTGAATAGTTCTGCTAGTAGTAGAGATTTGACAAGACAGGCCTTGTCTGCCTCATTGCCCTAGTGTCAAGTCCTAGCCCAAGCCCAAGTTGCTGGTTTCTCACCTCATTCATTTTTATATGACAAATAGGACAGGCAGTGAAGTCAGGACATATCCCTGTATGCCTTGCCACTTCCACTATTAAAAAATCCAAACAAAGTGGATTCACCCCAAAACTTAATTCTCAAATTGTCAACTACCCATGTGAGGAGGAGAACCCGGCCTGACCTCCTGTGCCTCCAACACTGACTTGATCTGCAATAGGGGAAGTGTTTCACAGCATGGAGAGAAGTCTTTATGACTGGCTGCAGTACTGGCATTGGAGCAAGGGCCACTAAAAAGTTGGCAATCCTACCTCACTTTTTTATTTGGAACAAGCAGTAAGCTTCTGCTGCTATTCAAGTGTTGCCAAGTTGTCCACATTTAGTCTCTCCTTTGAAATAGAATGGATTTGTTACAGGCCATGTCCCAGAGCTGAGGAATGATGACTGTTCTAGCTCCACTTGGGGAAGGTTTGAAATTAGATACACTTCCCTTATAGTAGGAGCACATACACCACTGAATTCTGAGCAATTTAAAGTGCCAGCCAGTACATCTTTTTAAGTTTTTGGATGTTGAGTGGGGTTATTAGAGGTTTTCAGACATCTGGTGTTTACTGACAGTAGATATAGCCATAAAGCAGAATAAAAGGATAAGAGCCTTGAAGTTTTAGACTGGACAGTTCCCTTTCAGATGCGGCAGGAAGAGAATCACGTTTTTGAATGTCAATTTTCTAACTGCAGACCATCTTCACAAAGTATCATGGAGCAGGCTCCAGTGAGAGCCTCCACCCTCAGCAAAATTTCTGCTTGCGAGGTATCTCTTCATCTTGGGTACATTTTCCAGATGTCTGGCTAAGATGGGCAGGAGTGCCTACTGTTCTTGCTGGCCAAGAACCTTTGGTGGGAAGTTGCCAGAGGGGTGAAAAGGAAGAGTGACATAGAGCTTACATTGGCTGGAGTCCTCTTTTGCCCTTTATAAGGGACATTGTCCATTGGCTTGGCTGTTAGGGGTCTTCAGCAAAGTCTAGATAAGCCTAGCATCTCCAGAGATGAGGAAACAGCCATTTTTCCCCCTGATGGGCTTTTGTGCCATGAGTTGCTTGCTGTCTGAGAAGTTAAAAACCACATGTTGAATGTCACAGCATTGTGAGTTTCTTGTTGGAGAGGCAAAGTACAAAATAATCTAGAACTGAAATTAATGCATTTTAAAATATACTGCCCTGCAGCCCACTTTCGGTAGTTTTATAGTGATGCAATAATTATGGGTCATGTTGCCTGTTCAGTGGTACTGGAGCAGTTGGCCAGCAGCTCCCATGAACTGTGAAACATCCTGACTGTGTAGCAAGGGGTCCTGCTGTAAAGGAGCACTGTGTTGCCTGCCAATTTGGTCATGGCTCTGATCAGGGCTGACCGACTTCTGAAAACTTGGCAGGAAGACTAAATCAGGAAGTAGGTTGAGGGCTCGAAGTTAATTTCTCACAAAATACTCAACTCTGGGGGTGGTAAGAAAGACCTATACCTAGATTATGACCTGGTAGTCTTTCCAGGGTAGCCATTTGGCATAGAGTTTGACCAGCCTTGGTCCAGTGTGAGTGATGCACACACAGCTGCAGGGAGCTGGGCCTCTGTTAGCAAGTTCCTCTTTATAAAAATAGCAATGGAAAACATTCCCAAGTGCTGCCCAAGCAAAATAATTTTTTAAAAATTTTTTCATGAACCAACAGAAGGGGAATCAAACTAGGGTTTTATTTTTTTTCTATGCTTGGAGCTATTTTCACACAAAATGTACTGGGAGGCTGCAGAACATGTCCGGTTGCATATGGCTCAGGCTGCTCCAAGCAGTCAGTGGCTCTTCAAATAAATGTTTTATAAAACCCTTTTCTTCCAAGATGTTGTAAGTTTGGGGATGGCGCTTCTTGTGCTGACTGCATGCGTGTGCTGTGCTGTGCTCAGGTGACCTTCTTTTGTATCCGAGAAAGTGTGCCAATCAAACCAAGAGGCTTTATCAGAAAAAAAAAATTCTTTTCCCAAGAAAATGCTTGTGTTGTGGACTTTGTGCGGGAAGTGGAAGTTGTTCCTCTTCAACGGGGGAGGGGGGAATGAGTCCCTGCCAGTTCATCCTACACCATCCCCCAAAGGGTTTGCTTTGGTCCAACATCAGTTTATGAATTGGGATTTTCTCTGTTCAGATCTCACCTCTGCACTAGGTGGTCTTAGCTAAGCTGCTCCCTCTCCACCACCTACATACACCTGCAGCAGAAATATGGGCATAGTAGTACTGAGCATGCATGGAGATTGCACAAACAATGCTGAAGCACTGTCCACTCTGAGCAGTAGTATTACAGCTCGGGGGAGGGGGGGTCATCAGCCAGAATTGATAGGCAGGAGCTTCAGAGGGGAAAGCACGGAGACCTACACAATGTGTGGAATACTACAGCCATAATTTCAAAGGGGAATTGTGAAGAAAGCAGGTCTGTTAGGCTGCATTGTAGCCATAACAGCTGTAGAGCCTCCATGTTCACAGGTAGTATACAGGGCGTGCCTTGGAATCCATGGCGGATCTAACCACAGATCTCTTCCCTGCTGTTCTCCACATATGACTGGAGCTGTGTACTGCTTGCATTTGGAGGCTCTTCTGAGGCTCCTGGAAGGCCAAAAATCACTGATTTTCAGCCTTCAAGAGGCATGAGAAGGGCTCCTGAAGGCCACTTTTCAGGGTCTCCCACAGCCTGTAGGTTAGGACCCAGTGATTTATACAGAGCTCACAGAACTTCATTTGGGTGATGTTTTGGCTTCCTTGGTGGTTAGAGTTTGGCTTTGAATCTGAGAGTAGATGAGAGAGGCTGGTTATGAAATATTAACCATGATTTTTATTGCTCACTGAGGCGATGAACTAGAGTCTAAGCCAGGGGTGTCCACAAAGTTTTTGGCAGGAGGGCCACATCATCTCTCTGACACTGCTTCGGGGGCCGGGGAGAGAAATAATTAATTTACATTTAAAATTTGAATAAATTTACATAAGTTTACATAAATGAATATATTAAAGATGAACTTATGTGAATAAATGAAGGTCTTGCAATAGCTCAAGGCCTATAAAAGGCCTTGCACAAAGCAAGGCCGGCCTTTCCTTTGTTGCCGCTACTGCAGATGTGAAACAGCGAGCAGTGGAGGAAGCCCTCATCCCACAGATCACGCAAAGAGGTCAAACAGTTGCCTTCACCCTGAGAGCAGTTGTGTTGAGCCAGTGCGGGCTGCAACAAATCTCCGGAGGCCCAGAGGTTCATTGGAGACTGGGGGCTCCCTGGGGGCTGGATTGAGAGGCCTTGAGGGCCACATGTGGTCCCAGGGCAGGGTTTGGGCACCCCTGGTCTAAGCCAAGCCACTGGAATGTTCTGCATGCTCATGGGGATGTTATTTTTCTATAGGCAGGGAATTCTTGCAAGAAAAAATGACACTACTAGCCCAGGTTTCCCATCACGGTGAGAACTAGGCTGCAGCTAGTCTAAAGTTGGATTGGAGCATCCTTAAAGACCTCCCCTCATACTAATTCTCACACAGACACAGGCAGCTAGTTCTTTGTAATACAATGGAATTGTGTCTTAATCCAGGGATTATAACCTGACGTCAAGAATTGTGTACGGGTATAGTCAAAGTCACTATAATCAAGACATATCTTTAAACACTATGGGAAGCACATAAGACCTGAGATCACAGCAGTGTCACAACTTCCATCCCACCACGCTCATTCCAGGGCATATGCTCACAGAGTGAAATGGCAGTAGTGGCCTCACTAGGATTCGCGTCATCCGGTGCGAGAGGCCTGCACGTCACTCCATGTAGTGGGCAGGGCAACGCCCCAGGTGGGCGTGGTGATGTATCATCACCTCGCACCCACTGGTTCTTTGGCTGTACCTTTTGTTAGAACAGAGGTGTTTCAATGTGGATTGTTTCATTGCATTCTGCATGAAATTACACATTGATTGATATATAACATGATGGGATTATTCCTCCAAATTCTGATTTTAGCGATTTTGAAAACTTGTAGAGTCTCACACACACACACACGCACGCCCGTATCAACCTACTAACAACTTATTGCAGCAGTTCTCAAACTTGGCACCAGGACCCACTTTTTAGAATGACAGTCTGTCCAGGATCCATTGGAAGTGATGTCATGGCCAGAAGTGACAACATCAAGCAATTAAAATAATTATAATTTAAAATAAAATAATTAAATAAGGGAGAGCCAGTCCTGTTCCACCAAGTGAATCTACTCTGAAGTAAGTCCTATTGTGGTCAATGGGGCTTACTCTTGGGAAAGTGTGGGTAGGATTGCAGCCTGTGAGCCCAATCCTATGCATGTCTACTCAGAAGTAAGTCGCATAGTGGTCAATGGGGCTCACTCTGTAGTCTGCCTGCATTAACAACCCCCAAAAAGTATCAGTGAGATTTCCAGCCCACCCAGTGCCCAGTTTAAAGTTCTTCTATTTCAGGCATATCAATACAAAGACCCACCTGGCTTTGCAAGTGCAAAATAGAAAACTTTCCCCTTACCATTCAAGTCTCTTTCTTGTTCTTTATTTGGGGGGGGGGGGGAGGAGGCTGCCTTTTGTTGCACTCCAGCTCCATTGAATCAGGACCCTTCTGGTGTCCTCACATTCCCCTTTGCCTGGCCTGACCACCAGCCAAGGCACGTCTGCCTACTTGTGAGTAAACGTGACTGTGAGGCTGCTTTGCTTTCCATAAGGCTCCATAGACTAGGAGGGAGGCAGCTGGGAGGGAGGAACCTCCTTCTCTGGTGTTTTTGGGGGTTGCACTCATTGGATGAGGACCATTCTGACATCCTTGGAGGCTCTCAGCCTGCCTCAGCTAAGGTAAGTCCGCCTACTCGCAAGTAAATGTGGCCACGTGGCTTCGTTTCAGGCTCAGACTCGCAGTTGGGAGGGGGGAGCTTCTCGGGTGTTTTTTTAGGGCTGCATTCATTGCATCAGGACCGTTCTGGTGTCATTGGATTCCTCTCTGCCTGCCCTTTCCGACGGACTATGGCAAACACGCGATACGGGTCACTTTCACTTTCCATAGGACTCCATGCATTTTTTCCTTCCAGTTTTTTTGCCGTAACTTTTGAAGGAAAGGAGTGATATCAATTCAGTTTTTTGCATTGCACTCTGCTGGCCATTCCGCATCCAATGGTGTATGGCATGACGCGGTAGCTCCTACAGCTGTGAAGTTAGTGCATCCTCCCACTAGGGCGCGTCACCTGGTGTGGCCTGCACCCCCTAGTGAGGCCAGTGAAGGGCGGGCTGAATTTTCTGCACTATTTAAACTGTTGCTTTTCTTTCTTGCTCAGCATATATAGTTTAATTCCTATAAGTTAAACAAACTGAATTGTGTAAATCCACTAAATTGCAGCCCAGTTGCTCACAGGGTTGTTGGAAGGAGGAAAAATGCCTCAAAATGCCAGTCAAGATGCCTCCACTGGGGGTAATCCCCACAGAAAGGACGTGGAAGGAAGCCAGACTCCAGTCTCTTGCTCCCCAGCAACTGGTGTCCTCTGAATGAGGTGGGCTCCATGCACCTATATTCTGGCTAGCCTTATGCTGCCCCACCTCTTCAGAGGAACAGCAGGCTACAAATGCACAGTAATTTTATGCAAATCATTTGCAGGCAAGTAGTGTGGAATTTGCCTCAATTCTTTTGTGTGCTGGGGGAAACTGGGCTTCACAGTGTGCTTATCCTCCAAGCCAAATTTCTTTCTCTTCCTTTAAGCCACAGGATGGATGAAAGCAAGTGAGGCATGATTTCATGGAAGCATTGGGGCAGTGTTGCTACACAGCCTTTTACTAGCTGGAGGCTTCAAGGAAATAATTGTGTGCGTCCCCTTATTGTTCTGCAACAATGGGGAGCCCCACCTACCTTTCCTTGTTAGGCTCCAGAGGGCACCTGCACCTATATACTCCACTTTGAAAACAGAGGGAACAGTAAGTGTCCGAAAATGCCTCAAAACAGACAAGACCCCTTTAGCAGCAATATTCCAGTTTATTGAAACAGATTGATTTTTGCAAGTACTGCATGTCTAAACTAATCCCCATGACATGTAAATATATCAAATAGGCCAATCTCTGGCACACATAGACAGACTAAAGTGTGAGCATCTTGAAAATAAGGTCATAGTTACCTGAACTACACTGACAAGAGCAAAATCAGTACAACACACCGTCGTTTCCCAAAGGTACTAAAATCTCCCTGTAACCCACCCACCCCAAATATTAAACATTGCCAATACAAACACAGGTTTATAATATAGAAAGTTGGTATAATATAGAATATTCCCAGAAAAAAAAATAATCAACCATGTTCATACACTGTCCTTTTTCGTTTGCTTTTGTTATCTTTGACAGGTTTAAAATATGCTGAAAAATAAATATATATATATATTTATATTTATGAAAGCACACACACTCTCATACACCCCACACAGCACCCCTTACTATGAAGGAATCCTAAAAAAACAAGGCAGAAATCCAAACCACACAATAGAGAATCTAAAAAATAATTTTTTTAAAAAAAGAAACCACTCTGTATGGCTTTAAGAGTTGCACATATCACAGAATGAGCTAAAAGATTACCTTCGATATTGCAAACGAATTTTTCCAGTATTTGTGGTTTTTTATAGAGTTTCTCTAAATAAAAATGCAAGATGTGCAGAGTCGGAAGCATAAAACAGGTGGGTGAGGTCTTTGAAAGAGGTCATGTTTCGGCCTAATTTGCTAAATCCAATGGAGAATCAAAAGCATATAGGTTCTGAGCACAATCTTGCACATGCCTCTTTAAAACCAATGGAATTTGTGCTCAGATTGTGCACTGTGCATTACTTCAGTGAAAGAGAACATCCCAGGAGACAAACATTACCAGCCTTCCAAAAGTTACTCTTGCCTGCTTCCAAACACATCCATTTGTAGTATGGTAAATGGCATGAAAGGGAGGGAGGAAGCAACACATCCACAAGAGAGGAACTCCCCTGCCTCTTCACCTGGAGGAAACATCATTCTTCAAAGGAGTGTGGCTATTTGCAAACCTGTAAAAGATGCTTCCCCCCCACCACCACCTGGGTAAAGAGTAGGGCTGCAGAGAAAATCAACCCCAGTTATAAACAAAGCTGGCAGAAGCTTGACCAGGTGAAGGTGCAGAACAAAAAGGCATAATCCATCAGGGAGCCTCTTTGCATTGCATGACCTCACCTAGGGCTTGTGCAGGGGACCCTCCTTGCAGATTGTACCCAAAGGCATTTCTGAAGGTGCAGAACACTAAATCAAGTTTGTTTTTGCTAAAATATTTCCTTAGTCTACCCACTGATTGTTTCAATAAGTAAAAATGTAAAAAATAAAAAAACCTTCTACATCAGTGGTTCTTAAAAATTTTAGCACCAGGGTCCACTTTTGAGAATGGCAATCTGTCCAGGACCCACCAGAAGTGACATCATGGGTGGAAGTGACATGTTCAAGCAGGAAGTGCCATCATTGTGATGCTAGAGCCTGCTGCTTTCCTGAGATTGCAGGGTTATTTCGCAGCCATTTTCCAACAGCAAAGTGAAAGAAAAATAAAGCCTGTTTACCATCTTGGCACAGGCAAAATATCCTGGACAGCAGGATTGCCAAATATGCAAAGGTCAACTTGGAAGAATATCAGCGTCTCAGCTTGTCAGAGCCACACTAGCAGTAGGAAGGGCTTTCTGAAGCAGAAGCAAAAGCTGATGGACACAACACAGACAGCTGAAAACCATGACTTGCTCGCACACCAACCAGTATTTTCTCTGGTAAGTAAAAAAAAACCCAAACAAACAGCAGACTACAAAAGAGAGCCCAAGGACGAATTGCTGCCTTACATTTCAGAGGACATTACTTGCATAAGGTCAACAGGTGCACCATCCTCCCTCCATCTCTAACCAATTTCATCAGATGGACACCCAGATAAACCCCATGTGAAGTGGTTATTGGATGGAATTGCTTAGATGGAATTGCTGCTTTACATCTTTAAAAAGTTCCTGTACAAATAAGAAAAACGGGGGATGTTATTTTTCTGGAATTTTAGGTGTTTGACATGGTTCCTTCTATGCCTCTGTGTGGGGAGCCCAGGTCTCCTTCCAATGGCTCCTCTCCGCCAGGGGTTGCCGGGGGGGGGGGTGTTGGACTGCCCTGCTGCACATCTCTGCTACTGCTTCTGAGCCTACTGGAGCAGAGCCCCCCCCCCGCACTTTAACCCTTAGGGTGCCTGTGAGTAGAGAGGAAAGACTCCTTGCAGAGCATTCTTCCCAGGCTGGACCAAAGTGGATCCAAAATACGACATGCAAGGAGGGAGGCGCTTGTTGCAGTGTCTCTTCAGTCCCCCCTTTCCCTAACCTGGCTGGGATGTGAGAGTGGACCCTGCAACCCCCAGGCAGGATGGGGAAGTGCATCTCACCTGGCTGGGTGCCCCTTCCCCACGCACCAACCTGAACATGACTGGAAGCAGGGGTGGGCGGAAGGGCTGCGCGGGGCCCAACAGGGAGAAATCACCCCAATTGCCCAAAAGCTGACCCTGGCCAAGGCAACACTGAAATAAGTCAAAAGGTGAGGAAGCAGAAATTGTGACCTGAAATTATTTACAAACAATTCGCACAATACGTTTGATGTGTTTTCTGGCTGGTGACTTTCTTAGAGATAAAAGAGGACTTGAAGAGAGAGAACTTAAACGAGTTCTTTGCATCTGTCTTCATGGCAGAAGACCTGGGGCAGATACTGCTACCTGAACAGTCCCTCCTGATTAAGGAATTAAATCAGATAAAGGTTAAAAAGAGTAGAAGTTTTAAGACCTAATTGACAAACTAAAGATAAATAAGTCACTGGGTCCAGATGGCATCTACCCAAGAGATATTAAGGAACTGAGGAATGAAGTTGTTGATCTTTCAACTATTATTTGTAACTTGTCCCTGACCACAGTACCAGAGGATTGGAGGACAGCAAATGTCACACTGATCTTAAAAAAGGGAAGGAGAGGAGACTTGGGAAACTATAGGTCAGTCAGCTTAATGTCTGTTCCAGGTAAAATGATAGAAAGCTTCATTAAAATCTTAAAACGCATAAAAGAACAAGCCTTGCTGATGGAGAACCAGCATGGTTTCTGTAAGGGCAAGTCTTGCCTCACAAACCTTTTAGAATTCTTTGAAAAGGTCAACAGGCATGTGGATATAGGAGAACCTGTGGAAATTATATCTCTGGATTTTCAGAAGGTGTTTGACATGGTCCCTCACCCAAGGCTGCTGAGGAAACTCCAGTCAAGAAATTAGAGGGCAGGTCCTCTTATGGATTAAGAATTGGTTGAGGTCCAGGAAACAGAGAGTGGGTGTTAATGGTTCTTTTCACAAAGAACAAAGGTAAAAATGTGTTGTTCGCAACCTTCAGTCTCGAAAGACTATGGTACCGCGCTCTGAAAGGTGGTTCTGGAACAGCGTCTAGTGTGGCTGAAAAGGCCAATTCGGGAGTGATAAATATAAAGGTAAAAATAATGCACATGGAGAAATGATAAAAGTATGTTTCTTGATGCTAATAACTGAATACGGTGTACCTAGCTTTGGTTGTATGTGGAGTGTATTTGGTACATCTGAAGAAATCAGAAAAGGAAGGGGGTTATAGGGGAGGATTTTAGGGGTCCCTGTCCTTCTACCCCGGTTGCTAGCTAGAGATGGGGAGAGAAGGGGAGAAGGGAAAGAGAAGTGAAAGAGTTCAAGGTGCAAGATAGTTACCTGTCCTGTAGAGCAGTTGGAGGGTGGGGGAGAGAGTCCTGTGGAGAGGATCCTCTGACACAACACAAGTGTGTTGGGCCTTGGAGAGTGAGACAGAGAGAGGAAGACCTCTCTTTATAAGGGTTGGGAGATAGTGCCTACGTGCTGAGCTGGAAGGTAGCTTGATTACTGGTTGCTCAACAAAATGCTGGGTGCTTGGAGTACTGTTTCCGTATGTACAAGTATTCCTGAAGTTTGAATGGGGATCAGGACGTAAGTATCAGTTATTAGCAAAGGTCAATCAGGGAGTTGATGACTGACTTCCTAGAAAGGGAAATTTAACAAAGACTGTGTGGAAAAAATACAGGATGTAGATATGAATCAAAGAATAAAAAACATTCAACAGCAAAATACAAGATTGTCATGATTGAGACATACAAAATTATGCAGCAGAGGTATAGAGTGGATAAAGAGATATTCTTTTCCCTCTCACATAACACCAGAACCAGGGGACATCCACTAAAATTGAGTGTCGGGAGAGTTAGAACAAACAAAATATTTCTTTACTGAGCATGTAATTAGTCTGTGGAATTCCTTGCCAAAGGATGTGGTGATGGCATCTGACCTAGATGCCTTTAAGAAGGGATTGGATAGGTTTCTGGAGGAAAACTTCACAGGTTACAAGCCATGATATGTTATTGGCATCCTTCAGTCTCGGAAGACTATGGTGTCACGCTCTGAATGGTGGTTCTGGAACAGAGTGTCCTCTCCAGTGCGTGAAGCCTGGGTAAAGTAGGTATGGAGGATAGGCTGTTACCCAAGCAGCAAATCCCCCCTCTCCACGTCGCTGAAATGGTCCAATGGAAAGGCAGAGGCCAATACGGTTGGTTCCAGCGGCATCGCAGGAGTTGCCAGAACGTGACTGTGTTCAGCCATGAAATGCCTCAGGGACTCCAGCTCCGGATTTTGCCTCGAGGTTGACTCCTGAAGCCTTTTCCATAACTGGATGTAGCCACAAGGCAGTGGAGGTTTGGGATCAGAGTTTTCCTTCTCTCAGATGAGCTGCCTTCCCAGACTGACGAGTCCCATCTACCCGGTGGCTGTTTAGTCGCCTCTTATGACAAGTACAGCCAAACTGAGGGCCTATTCTTATCCCCAGCCCCCAGGGGTACATGATATGTACAGTCTGAGATTAGCTGGTTGCTTATCATGAGGGCTGGGTAGGAATTTGTTTCTGTCATCCAAATTGTCTCTGGACAATCACTCCTCACAATCACTGGTCTTCACCACTCGGAAAAGTTTGGTGTCGCCTGCAAACTTTGCAACCTCACTGCTCAACCCTGTCTCCAAGTCATTTATGAAGAGGTTGAAAAGCACCGGTCCCAGGACAGATCCTTGGGGCACACCGCTTTTCACTTCTCTCCATTGTGAAAATTGCCCACTGACACACACTCTCTGTTTCCTGGCCTTCAACCAGTTCTCAATCCATGAGAGGACCTGTCCTCTAATTCCCTGACTGTGGAGTTTTTTCAGTAGCCTTTGGTGAGGGACCGTGTCGAATGCCTTCTGAAAGTCCAGATATATAATGTCTACAGGTTCTCCCGCATCCACATGCCTGTTGACCTTTTCAAAGAATTCTATAAGGTTCGTGAGGCAAGACTTACCCTTACAGAAGCCATGCTGATTCTCCCTCAGCAAGGCCTGTTTGTCTATGTGTTTTGAGATCCTATCTTTGATGAGGCATTCCACCATCTTACTCAGTATAGATGTTAGGCTGACCGGCCTATAGTTTCCCAGGTCCCCCCTTTTTCCCTTTTTAAAGATAGGTGTGACATTTGCTATCCTCCAATCTTCTGGCACCATGGCCGTTTTGAGGGACAAGTTGCATATCTTAGTCAAGAGATCAGCAACTTCATTTTTCAATTCCTTAATAACTCTTGGGTGGATGCCATCAGGGCCTGGTGACTTATTGATCTTTAATTTATCAATTAGGTCTGAAACATCTTCTCTTTTAACCTCTATCTGACTTAATTCCTCAGTCAGGAGGGGCCGTTCGGGCAGCCGTATCTGCCCGAAGTCTTCTGCCGTGAAGACAGATGCAAAGAACTCATTTAATTTCTCTGCCATCTCTAAGTCTCCTTTTATCTCCCCTTTCCCTCCCTAACCATCCAGAGGGCCAACCGCTTCTCTGGCAGGTTTCTTGCTCAAGTTTCTTGCTCAGGTTTCTTGCTCAAGGACCCCTAAAGGTCCTGTTGAGTGTCCCTTGGAGTACATGAATCCCAGGTTGGGAACCACTGTTCTACTGGTATGTTGTTTGCAGTGCATGGATAGTGTTTACAAAAAGGTGGTGAAGACCAGAATTTAAAAAGAATAAAAATGTATCTTATGATCTTTTAGTATGTTTTTAATAAATTAGAGACTGTACAGTTCTTTGGTAACAATTAGTGGTAAGTTATTTTTCAGGATCTGGCCTCAGGTAAAATCAGTCAAAACTATAGTCAGACACCCCCTAGGTTTAACCCCCGACTTATCCGAGGGTCATAGGAAATTCCATGAATTTTTTTGCTCCAAACCTGCCCTCGACTTAACTGTGAGATGGACTTATAGGTGAGTATCTATGGTGTGTTCAGTGGCTTTCATGCATTAAAAATTGATCACTGTGTTTAATAAAGTGGCACAAGTTAAACCCAAGTACAATCTGGTGTCTTCATTGGGGGGGTGTAAAGATAAACAGAATGCCAGGTGCAGGGGAGTGGCAGCGAGAGGTAAGTATCTTGTGGTCTTGTCTGTGTTCCCTGAAGCATCTGACGGGCTGCTGTGAGATACAGGAAGCTGAACTAGATGGGCTCTGGGCCTGACCCAGCATGACTCTTCTTATGTTAGATATGAAGATCTGCTGATAGTAGCAGTTCATGTGCAGCATGCTTCAAAAGCTTCTAAACATGAAATGTGGCACATATCTGGCTGGACTTTTTCAACCCAGCAGAAGCTGCCAGAGGGAAACAAACAGCAAGAGTGGAAGGAAAGAGCAAATTTCCTGGTTGCTCAGCAGGCTTTCCCCTCTTTTAAACTGGGTATGAACAGCTCCATCAGGCAAAGAGTTGTAAAGGTGTTTTCCTTTGTGCTCCCATCCTGAAGTTGCTGGTCAGCCTTCGGAAGGCTTGCAGCCTTGAGAGAAAAGGCCCAAAGTCACTTAACAGCAGCCTAGAAAGAGGAGGTTAACACATCTCCTTCCTCAGATGCTACCCATCCAATATAGCTTTTTAAATTTTTTTTAAAGGCCATGGAAACTGAATGACATGACTAGCATCACGTGTTGCTAGCAACTCCAGTTAAAAAGATCATTGCAAAGACAGATGTGTGGGGCCTCGAGACAAGTGCTGCCCGTCAGAGCAGACAATAGTGGGAACTAGACAAGCCAACGGCCTGATTGACTCAGTACAAGGCAGCTTCAGATGTTTAAATAAACATGAATCAGCAACTGAAGGAAAGATATAACCAGGACCAACTGGAAAAGCTGAGAATAAGGTTAATGAGTAGGAATCCCAACTCTCAAACTTATTAAGACAAAATATTTAATTCAAGACAATTCAGGTTGTTAATTGCAAATTACCCCGGGGGATGCCACTAGAGTCAAATTGCATAGAAAATTCTGAAATTGTTTCCAGCACACTGGACTGAAAGAAAAACTAGCAAACCTTTACTGTTAGGGCTGCTTCTCAAATTTTTCTTAAAGCTACAAGTATCCAGTTATGATCACCTATAAAGATAATGGGGGTGGGGGTGGGGAACCACCAATGAGAGAATTACTGTGTAATCCTCAGTAAGCAGCCTCATGGTCCATCAGATCCATTAAATTTTTCCAACCTACTCACTGAGTCACTTGGCCTCCCCAGTTAGTATTTCCTCCACCTCTCCCTTGCAGTGCCTGCTGGCATCCCAAACCTGCTTGCTGTATTTCCTTTGCTGAACAAAAGCATTGTTCTATATCAGATATGCACAGCCTATGCTCCACCAAGCAGCCTACCCTGGGCTTAGTAGCCCTATTCTTACAGCCTGCCCAGGACTGCAAATGCAGGCATGAACATGTATAAAGACACACAGACCCAGTACTAGCAAGTAACAGCCAGGCTATATTTGGCTCAGCAAGTCACAAATTGTACAGCTCTAAAGATAAGCAAACAAGCAGCATCAATTAGTTTTCACAGTGCTTCTTGCGTGATCAGCATTGTGCCATTGAACCCTCTGCCAGATGAAAACCAGAGAAATAGCAACTGTGATAGGCTCAGCCTCCCCAGTCACTTCTCCTGTGCAATACCCAGTGAAATGAACACCAAAGAACATCATGGCTCTGCTGCTGCACACGAAGGTGCTGGTTCCAAGGCGTGCCTGTGTCAGAGAAATTCCTGAAAATCAACCAATGGAGACCCCCCCCCCCCCAATATTTTTCAAGGTCTTGCTTTTTATAGGAAGCAAAACATCACAGCTCCTGAAGTTTTGTCCAAGTACTGTCCAGGCTATTTGGTATATATTTACTTACAGGGCAATTCTAAACCTTCAGAACTAAGCCCCATCAAGTTCAACAGGACTTTCTCCCAGGTAAATTTGTATAGAATTGCAGCTTTACTGCATAATCCTATGCATATGTACTCAGAAGCAAGTCACCAAATATAATGGAGCTTACTCTCAGGTAAGGTTGTAGCCTTAGGGCACAATCCTAACCAACTTTCCAGCACTGACCTAGTCGCAATGCAGCTCCAAGGTAAGGTAATAAGCATGCCCTTCCCTTGAGGAGGCTCCCTTGACTGCCTCACCACTGCAGGATGCAGTGCATGCCACATTGGCACAGCTACGTCAGTGCTGGAAAGTTGGTTAGGATTGCGCCTTTAGTGTATGTAACTAACACCAAACCATCTACTTTACTGTAGTTCAAAAAGTTGCAATTTTTGCTTTTCAGGGGCCTAATATTTGTTGTGGCTTCCTTACAGCATCTTTAGCCAGAACAGGAGGGAAATGGCACTACTAAAGATGTGTAAAAACCAGAGAGCATATTGTCCCTTAGTTTTAAAAAAGCAAGCAATTAAATATATATGTTTCCAGGATGAACCTGAGACCATAGTGGGTGGGTGGGTGTGTTTAAGTTTAACCAAGGAAGTTTAGGTTAATCACACTTTCGTGTCTCGCTCTAGAAAAGTGGCTCTCAAATGCTTTGGTCTCTGGAGTCCTTTAGACTCCTAGATGATGTCTTGGGGAGCCCTGCCGGTGCATGTGCATCATCTCAAGGAACCCCAGAGCACCAGTGCACGCATGGAGTAGTGCAGCTCCAAGCAGATGGTAGCCGTTTATGGTATGCTAGTGGAGCACCTGAGAAATGCTGCTCTAGAACATGAAAGGCTCTGTATGGAAACTTGGAAATGAAGCAGGTTTGGACACACTGTATGAGAATCCACTCTGGGCCTCTGCCTCCCCTCTCTAGTCCACAATGCAGAGGGCCATTGAGGGATCAATACTGAATCTGCAGCAGCCATGCTGTTTACATGATCACAGTTACTGAGTCAGAGAGACACTAGGAGGGCTCAACACACACCAACCCCCAAAAGCACCATTTCCTTCCCCCTCCTCATAGAGTGAACCTTCTTTAATTTCTGACTGATGTGGCAAATTGGTCAGGCCAAGTACATGGGCAGCCACCACACAGAGGTGCCCAGAAATGACAGACAGGATGAAATTCAACTCTCCAGTCAGGCTGGGAGGAAAACGGAATGTTTAAGTAACTCAAGAGGATTTATCTCCTTTTTAAGAACAACCTTATGAAATACATAGCTGTTAGAACACCCCAAATCCTGACCTCCTTGGTTTCATATGCAAGAATGGAAGCTGAGTCAAGAGAAACTCACATCACCAGCACCAGCAAGTTGCCTTTTGGGCAGGCAGAAGGCAGCTGAGAAGCACAAAGATAACTGTCTTTACTTTGCATTCAGCAATGTGGGAGCCACTGTCAAAGCTTCCTACTCTCAAAAAAAGGGTGTAGAAGTCCAATGTTAAAATATTGTCTTGTACTTAAACTACAATAAGGTTTTACAACAAGCTAAAATGCAAGAAGAGTCTTCTACATCTTATTGTCCCTTGAGAATATTAGAAGATTTGGTTGGGCATGTTTTGATGGCTAAATAAAAGCACCGATTGACATTTCAAAAGGCGTTATTAATCCTGTTATAGCAAATTGGCATACCATAATCGTGTCAGAAAAAAAATCTTCCTTTTGAACTAGTTAATCATTAAGAGCATGAAGTAACTATTGAAAAACAGCATGTCTCAAACACTGCCCCCCAGTGAACATGGAGTGCTAGGAAATACAATGGAGCAAACCACAAGGGGGGCAGTGACATGCATGGGCAGAAATTTGCATAGGTACATAAAACTGGCAAAGTGTCCTTCCCAGCTCTCTTGATCTGATGTGTTTACTAGGATTTATCCTAATAAAGGAAGGTGAAAAATTAACCAAGTAAAGCAATGTGTCAAAACACCATTTCAGTGGTAGGTAAATATCTTTAGTGGAAGGTATTTTAGCACTGAAAGTGATACTACTGGGCAGGGCCTATGAGAGGAATTTTATTAGGGGGTACAAAGTTTCTTTTGGGCCCCTTCCCAAAGGGTGAGGGGTGCAATGGGGCAGCAGAACGGGGGGCAAAATAAAACGGGGGAAGGTGCTGACAGCCACAATAGTCTTTGAAGCCCAGGTCTACTAGCCTTCTTAATGCAGAGTCCATCAGCAAGTTCAGGTGAGATAGGAAAATGTCAGAGCCCAGGAACATTCTGGGCCCCCTCCTTTGGCTCCTGGACCCCCTTTCTGACCCTGGGCCCAGGTACAAATTACTCCTTTACCCCCCTCTCCTAGGCCCTGCTACTGGGGACCTCAACCATGACTACCTTCCTTGGATTCAGAAACATTGGCTTTGATGTTGTTCCCAGAGAGAAGCAAGACTTTCATGTTTACAAACAAAAGAAGAAAAACCACAGTCAATTCCTTTTTTTGCAAATTTTCTTCTTGGGCAGTGTATACATAACTGCTTTTCTAAGCCACCAAAGCAGTGTAGCAATCAACGCCCATCACATGCAGACTCATCAGTTTCCTGTCCTTCCATTGTCTCTAGTTAAAACTATTTCTTGTTCTTAACATTTTTACTGAAAGTGTCCCCAAAGTACTTTGCCGTTTTCAATAGTGCTTCAAGCAGCAGGTGCTTGGAGGCCAAAACCAGCTCTGAGCAATGTGAACAGCAATGCTACAGTAAGGCATGTGTATCTTTTGGTGCAGTGGTTGTAGGCACCCGTGGGACTCTGTCCATAGCAAATCATGCAGACACTCCAAATCCCTAGAGCAGTTTGAAATTATTTACAATAGGCCTTTAGTACATTAAGTGAGGACAACTTGCCAAATATAAAAAAGAAAAGCAGGACAGATAGTCAAGACTACTACCTTACCTGCTCTATAATGGCCAGCTAGTGGAAAAAATTGACTAGACCAGAAATTCCCTGTGCACTGGGTCCAGTTAGTTCCATCCTTCTATTGACCGATATGGAGGAAGTGGCAACAATCAGAAATCAGGGTAAGTGTTAAAAAGATCCCTCCCCTTTCCCACAACTCACAGTGATGGTCCTACAGTTCTCAAGATACCCAGTGCTGGATTATGGAACTACCACAAAGTGGTAGCCTTACAAGGGAAGGCACTTCCATTGCTACTCAGAAACGACCATCTGTACACAGTTTCAGAGGCTTCTTGGATCTGCAGCAACTTAGCACCTCTTAACAGTTTTACTGAAAGTGTCCCCAAAGTACTTTGCCGTTTTCAATAGTGCTTCAAGCAGCAGGTAAGAAACCTGGTTCAGAAGGTTGCTTCTCATGGCAGGATTCAAGCATAATCTTTAGCACACAGAGCACTCTCTATAAAAATCTGTTCTGTGGGAAACAGCAGCAAGGTTTTTGGTTTATCTTTCCTCCTCCAGCATGAGAAGCAGTGGTGAAACATACAGGAAAAACAATCAGTGGACTATTTTAAAACTTCCCTAGGAAAAGCAACAAGAACCAACTACAAGCCGTATCACCCACTTCTCAGAATCAAAACACTTCTCTGTAGATACTAAAGCCAGGTATAGCAGGTCCATGACGTACAGCAGGGGTCTCCAGACTTTTTGGCCAGAGGGCCACATCAAATAACTGGTGTGGTGCTGAGGGCCGGGGAAAAAAATTAAATATAAAATTTAAATAAATAAATTAGAGATGAAACTTAGATGAATGAATAAATGGACTCATTCATTCAACCTCTCTGGCCCTCAGAACACCCTCCAGACACAACCAGAGCACAGCTCCAGTTGTGTTCTGTTGAATGGGCTGGAGATTTTCAGGGAACAAGAGGCTGGCCGCAGGCCAGATAGGGGCTCACCATGGGCTGCATCTGGCCCTCAGGTCAGGGTTTGGAGACTCTTGATGAACAGGATCTGCTTGGTTGCTTAAACACAAAGGCTGCTTCTTCAGGTTTCAAGGCATGCAGCATGGGAACACTCCAGGCAAATAGTCAGTTGTTTAATTTGGAGTATAGACGTAGCACCTGGAAGGAAAGGCTAATATGGGCATCAGTGGAACTTTGCGCACTCACTCTCTCGGGTATGGCCACCGAATATGGGTTCCTGAGGTGAAAATCAAACAGCACCCTGCTCTTCCCTAAAGTAATAGGTAATGCTACTCCTGTGCCCTTATGTAGCATCTCTCAGATTTGAAAGAGGGCGTACAGAAGACCATGTTCTGCTGTATTACGTTGCATGGGACAGATTACCACTCTCACTCTGCCACTCAAAAATGTGTGGCCACTTCAGCTCTGATTCTTCCAGTGGACTGTGCCATTGATGAAGAACACACAGACTCCAGGTCTGCTATACAGAATACTGAGGACCAGCACAGTTGCTGCAGAATTTGCAGGATTTGGAGGCACTGAATTAGTACATCCAGGTGCTGACAAAACTGCACATATATATCCTAACAGAGATTGGCAGAACTTGGCAAGGAAAGTAGTTCCTTGGTTCCTCACATTGCCAAGACAGCCCATTCAAAAATTGCATATAATATACATATATCACTGAATAAGAAAGTCAAATGCACCAAAAGGAAAAATTAAGTGCATTTACATGACCTGACCATAGGGGGGCACTTTTGCAGCACATATTTCTGCAACTTTTTACCTCTGTGAACTAAGCTGAAGATCTGATATTAGCATGTTACAAATGCCAATGGGCTAAACAAATCCTTTGTTCAATTGACCTCTGGGCACCAAGAGTACCCTTTCCAGTGAGGGCAGCAGGCTTGAAAGTCTCTTTGATCATTCTAGCTTATTGAAAGGGATGCATTTAAGAGGCAAGTCCTCCAAAACCAACATGGCTTTGTTTATAATTGATAACCTTGTTACCATGTCCCTTGCTGCTGCGTAGAGTCATTTTAAAACATTTTGATAATGTTTGAAAAGCAAGAGTCCCCCATATTTTAAGCTAACAGTGGAGAACATCTGAGAAGAAAACTGCATGCAGTCTGCCTGGCTCCCTTCAACAGGTAGACAAGTTTTACAAAACTATAGGAAAGGCAAAGAAGTGGAACCATCAAGGGAAATGCTTACCAATACAGTATCTGGATGATATAGATAAATAACCTGTTTGCTGAAAAAAAAAAAAATCCTTCAAAAACAAGAAGTTTTTTCCACACTGGGGCAATGACAAGGCTACTTGAGCTTTTCCAAAACAACCTTCCTTTCCTTAGCACAGCCCCAATAAAGAAGACAAACAAAAATCCCTATGAAATCCAAGAAAAATCCTTGTCATTCTCTCCAGAGTTCTCATGCTCCTGTAGAGAGTCAAGACCATCTTTGTCGTCTTCCAAGATCACGTCATCTTGTGAAATTTCTATGTCATCTTCATCCCCCATATCTTCATCTCCTTCCACCTTGAGGTCATCAGGATCTTCCATATAGGCACCCTCTGTGCCATACAATTCGTCTGGCGAGCCGTCTCCTCCACTCACATCCAGGTGGCCAGCCATGCCTCGGCCAGAACAATCAGTGCAAATGCCATGGCGACGGGAGCCGTGCTTAATGCCCACACTGGCTGCTGACATGAACACTCTGCTGCACACTTTGCAGACGTATTTTTTATCTTTGCTGTGAACCTTGGAAAAGGGGGGAGAGAAGGCAAGATTAAAGCAGGTCAGTCTGTAGATCAGGAATTTCAAGAAATAGCAGCATCTAGGTGATGCTGTGACCAGTGTTGAAGCCTGGCTTTTTCTTCTTCTTTCTTTTTCTCTTTAAAAAGCAGCAGTCTCTAATTTTTCACTCTGTTCAGGCTAACTGTCTTCTACCAGCAACTGGGAATGGCTGCAGAAAAACTAAACAGTATAGAACAGGGGTGCCCAAACCCTGGCCCTGGGGCCACTTGCAGCCCTCGGGGACTCCCAATGCGGCCCTTAGGGAGCCCCCAGTCTCCAACGAGCCTCTGGCCCTCTGGAGACTTGCTGGAGCCCGCACTGGCCTGATGCAACTGTTTGACCTCTCATATGAGCTGTGGGATGAGGTCTCCCTCCACTGCTTGCTGTTTCATGTCTGTGATGTAGCAGCAGCAGCACCAAAGGAAAGGCCAGCCTTGCTTTGTGCAAGGCCTTTTAGAGGCCTTGAGCTATTGCAAGACCTTCATTCATTCATATAAGTTCATCTTTAATATATTCACTTATGTAAATTTATGTAAATTTATTCAAATTTTAAATGTAAATTAATTCTTTTTTTCCCTGGCCCCCCCAAACAGTGTCAGAGCGATGATGTGGCCCTCCTGCCAAAAACTTTGGACACTGCTGGTATAGAACATTCCAGAGTTCCTTCAGAATAGGGATATGAGCTTCACCAGCTGCATTTCATTCTTAAGCCATCCTTGTAGTTCCTATTAGAATAATTTTCTCTTCTTGTCTTTCAGGAAACTCACTGAATCAAGATTTGAACTCTGGTTTTGGAATGAACTCCCTTAAATTACGTGGCTAGCACAACTCACAACCTCATTAGAGTGAATAAAGCCAATGATCTAAAGTGGAGGTCAGCATGTTTATATACCTTCCTGAAGCACCAGAAAATTTTTGTTTTGAGTTGGGATTTGGAGGGTGAAGTTCAACTAACAGATTTTATGTTAATTTAAATTTTTTGTTTTGTTTTCAAATGAAATGGCATTATCTGGCCTGCTCATCAAGAGCAGAGCAGAATATGAATTAAACAAACTTTATATTGCTTGAAAAGCAATATATGCAGTTTTGTTTTGAAAATAACAACTTGAAGTTGATACTCTCAACAATTTTAGGGATTATTCAATTGGTACACTTAACAAAAAATGGCCGGTGAAGGATGGATGTGTGCGTGTGTTGGAACTAAACTCGAAGGCATAGGATCAGCTTACCCCAAACAATGCAAATCAAGGGACATCTCAGGGAGAAACCAGTCTCCTGACCAGATGGCTGGGCACTCATTTGAATGGACAAATATTCACTGAAGGAAGGAGAAGGCAGTGCAGTTTTGGGTACTATGGCAACAGATAAGAGAAGCCCCTTCAACATTGCCATGTACGTAGTACAGGCAAGCTGCCCATTTCATCTAAAAATGCTGCCACTTGGCAGAGTAAGATGCGGAACTCACACCTGCCATAGGCAGACAGTGGCATATTAGCTGATTATAAGACCAACTTGCCCCCAAAGGAAAGAGAGCTGCTTCAAGGAGGAAGTTGGGACAAAGACCAGCAGTCTGCAAAATGCACTGCCGAATGTACATTTTCAACACAATAGTTAAGCTTGAAAGTTGAGAGGAGGCAGTAACTAGAGAAGCAAATACTTTCCCTGCATAGTCAAAAACTTACTTAAGACATACAGTGGTGCCTCGCATAACGAAATTAATCCGTTCCGCAAGTCCTTTCGTTATGCGAGTTTTTCGTTTTGCGAAGCGCGTTTTCCCATAGGAATGCATTGAAATTAAATTAATGCGTTCCTATGGCAAGAAAAGTCAGAACAAAGTCAAATTTGGTTTACAAAGTGTTTATTAAGTGCTCTTTAAAGGCATACATACTGTACAGAGGATTTCAAAAATGGGGGGGGATGCTGAGTGGGGCGCTTGAAGGCTGTAATCCTGTGCACACTTTCCTGGGAGTAAGCACAATGGACTTACTTCTGAGGAGACATGCACAGGATTGTGCTCTAAGCTGGGGAGGACAGAGCAGCTGCACTCAATTGCTTGCTTTTGCCATGATCATGGGGGGAAAAGTGAAGGAAATGGGGCAGTGAGAGGGTGAATGAGCAATGGGGGGATGCTGAGTGGGGAGTTTGAAGGCTGTAATCCTGTGCACACTTTCCTGGGAGCAAGCACAATGGGATTTACTTACATAAACTGACATGAAGATCCTCCCCTTACTAAGGTGGACGGGATCATAAAGTGACATGAAGATCCTCCCCTTACTAGGGTGGACGGGATCATAAAGTGACATGAAGATCCGCCCCTTACTAGGGTGGACGGGATCATAAAGTGACATGAAGATCCGCCCCTTACTAGGGTGGACGGGATCATAAAGTGACATGAAGATCCCCCCCTTAAGACAAAACAAAACAAAACAAAACAAAAATTCGTTATGCGAAGCATAAGTCATAAAAATTCGTTGTGCGAGTTACCAAACTTCGCACACCGCTTTCATTCTGCGAGTTTTTCGCTGCACGAGGCATTCATTATGCGAGGCACCACTGTACTTCATACCGTACCTCCAGATCCTGCTATTGAAATGCATCAAAAATGTTGAATGTCTACCTCCTAAAAAGACACTTAAATTTGCTTCCCCTTTTCCCTCCTTTCATAAAACGTAGTTTGAAAACATTTCTGATACTGGAGGGCTTCCCTGGGCCTCCAAATGCCTTACAAGGCATTAAACACTTCTGGGGAGGGGTGGCCCCCAGATCACGGAGATGGACATTTGCCCGTATCCGCCGTTTCAGCAATCTGCAGGGGGTTCCGGAACAGAACCCCCACAGATAAGGGGGCATGCCTGCCCTCGCTAAACTAGAGATTGTATGAATTGACACCTTTCCTGAAAATGGGAAAGCCCACTGAATGTCATTGTTAAAGTAGCATCACTGCAACTGGAGCCGAGGATCACAGCATTCTGTGCCCAACTATGGACAGGGATAAATACCTCAATATTTTATATGAATTTGCAATACTTGATGGTTTTCCTAGATTTTAATGGCAATCTGGTCAAATTTGGGGGAAGCAATTATGTAGAACCAAAAGGATGATGGGAGAGGCTCTGCTCTCCCCTGAAATGTAAACATTTTACCCTGGTGAATTATGTGCTCTCTCCTTAAATCCCTAATCAGGAAGGCAAACTTGCAACATGATTTTGACTAATTAAAAGGAACAAACAATTAAATGAAGGTTTAAATTTCCCTTTTTGGGGCTACTCAGCAACTTATAAAATTATTTTTCCCCTGCTTCAATTCTGTCTGGAGTAACGTAAGAATACAAGAAGGGAATGAAGGGATTAATTTTAGGAATTTCTTTGATCCATTATGAGGAAGCATGTAACTAGCAGGCGGCTATTCTCTAAAAGCCACACGTAGATCCTCTTGCAGAACTGTATAGCATCTCTACAGTCAAGTGTCCATTCCAACTAGCAAGTCAAGTGTGCTGCCCCTCTCTCTTGCACTTAATCTTTTTATCATGCCACCCTGATAAAAACATAAGAAGAGCCCTACAGGGATCAGGCCAGGGCCCATCTAGTCCCGCTTCCTGAATCTCACAGCGACCCACCAGATGCCTCAGGGAGCACAAAACCTCAAGATACTTGCTGCCACTCCCCTGCGCCAGGCGTTCTGTTTAACCTGGCACCCCCCAACGAAGACACTAGATTGCACTTGAGTTTAACTTGGACCACCTTATTAAACACAAGTGACCAATTTTTAACACATGAACCCTACTGAACACACTTTCCCTCCCTTGCCAGTCTGGAGTAGGCAGAAAAACTGCCATCCACAGCCAATTTGGATGACTGAAAAAAATTCCTACCTGGCCCTCATGATGAGCAAACCGCTAATCTCAGACTGTACATACCCATCATGGCTCATAACCTATGATGGAGTTTTCCTCCAGAAATCTGTCCAAGCCCTTTTAAAAATGCAGACACCATCACCGTGTCCTGTAGCAAGGAGTTCCGCAGACTAATTACATGCTGGGAAAATAGTTTGTTTCCTGATGCACAATTTTAGTGGATGCCCCCTAGAAATAGCCAACCTTGGTACCTGAGGTTCATTTACGCGTAAGTGCTCAGGTACTCTGCAGAATAACTCATTGGAAAGGATAAATTCAGCAGCACAACGATGCAATTTAGTTGAACATTCTTCTTGCCCAGCAGAGAGCTTTTGGCTCCCCCTTCCCCCCTTGTTTTTATTTCTTTTTCCATACTGCCTGAATCTCATCTCAAGAGCCAACAAATGGGTAATATGGTTATTGTAACTTGGAGGTACAGCGTGCATGCATATTTTTATTAAAAAGATTTATATACAGCTTTTCAACAGTAGTTCACAAAGTGGTTCAGGTAGCAAAATAAATCAACAAATGCATGTGTGTTCCTTTTTTTTTTTTCCTATCTCCCCTTCTATTACTAGCTTGGAATGTTGTGGAACATTAATAAGTTTAGTATGTATATTGTTGTGGATACTCCAAAGCACAGATAAAATCTATTTTGATACCAAAATGTGTGGCCGTTTAGCTCATGAGGAACCCCAGGAACCCGAGGGGACGAATGTCTCCTTCCCCCAAAGAGGCCTCCAGCATCTTCCCTGGTCCTGCAGGAAAAAGTAGTGGCCATTTCTGTGCTACTGTAGCCCACGGCACTGGGAGGCACAATAATGGGCTTTAAGAGCAACATGCATTTGGCTCCAAGTTTATCATGTGCAGCAGCAAGAAAATAGTCTTTTCGTGAACTCTTTCACACAGTCAGTGTAAGCACAGTTTAGAGAACCATGGAATTGGAAGAGAGTCAGTAGGTCAGCTGACTGAATCCATAATCAAAACGGAATCTTTCCTAATTAAAAAATGCCTCCTTCTAAGGAACCAGAGTCTATACTATCTCTAAATGGCTGATAGTACTGAACTGTTCCAAATTTCTTACCATTTGAAATTTTCATCTTTCCTGCTTAGCTTAAGCTGACTGCTTCTTACCCCTCATCTTTCTGATATGCTTTGAAAAGGTATATCCTCAATATATTTTTTTCACCAAAATTTTTTTTGCTTATGCAAATACTTCAGCCCCTCTGTTGTTATGTTCTGCCTTCCAAGCTATTTGATGCCTCCATAGCTCTCCTCTAATTCTTAAGCTTATCATATACCCATCATCGTTCTACATGCAGTGTTGCAAAAATCATCATGTTTGAAGACGTTTTATAAATTCACATGCCAGCCAGCCATGTTTCATTTTCTCCTTACTATGAACCACAAATCTAGTTCTGTTCTTCCAATCAGCCTCCTGCCCCACCCCGAGCATCTCCAAAGGCTGGAAAACTTACCAAGGTGTGCCGTTTCATGTGTTCCCGGCGGGTAAATTTCTTCCCACAAATTTCACAAGGGTAAGGTCTTTCTCCTGTGTGGGACCGCATGTGTCGTTTCAAGATGCACTGATGCATGGCTGAGAAACTGCAATAGGGACACTTGAATTTCTTCCTGATCACTGTGAATTCATTTACTGGAAGAGAACCACAACACAAGTTACAGCTTTGTAGCTTCCTGTTCTTTGACAGAAGACCACTTATGTAACGGAGTATCTCGCAAAGGCACTTTGTCTTTCCTCATAATAGGACTGAGGTCTGCTTTCAGCAAAGCTTCAGGAATTTCCTTGGGAGAAGTATTCTGCAAATGCCCATTGCGCTCCCTCAAACATTCTGGCTCTATTATGCAGGAGCCTTTTTTTAATTCCCTCAGGTTGTAGCCCCATATTACTTTGGGCCCCACAAGAGAAGGGATGAAAGGGAGCAAGAAAGGCTCGATTAACATCTTGTTTCTTTTACTCTAGAGAAGCTTCAGCAACACACACATTGATTTAATAATAATAAAAAGAAAAATTGAAGACAAATTGGTCAATCCTCACAAAGAGACTGCTGAACAGCATTTAGCAGACGTGATGTTCTATTAAATGAGGGATCCTTAGATCATTGGTCTCATAAAATGTAGTATCTAATCTTATTCACTGGTCCATAACACAGTATTTTGAGATTTCCCAATATGTTTTGAGGGTTCCCAGTGAGAAGTCTAAATTTTTGTAAGTAATTTCAAGTCTACAAAGAGGTGGAATACAAACAATTTCATATGAACAAACACCAATAGCAGAATTTCCCTGGAATGCAGTATGATCTTTCCCCATAGACTGCAGCCTAGCAGAACTTCAGGTGTGTTCTAGACCACACAATGTCGAGAATATGCAGGTCAGCAGGACTGGACACTCCTTTGAATGGAAGAATTAAAAAAGAGGTTGGACGATAAACTTTGGTATTAGATGTCACTGATTTATTCTGCCCAATGCATTTTTGACCATCTGTGATCTTCAGGGCAACAGATCCTCATACCTCAAGAAGACAAACCATATCAAATGTGAACCTGCACAGCTGACATACATAAGTCTATATGGAAAGATAGAATATTTTACGCTTATAGTTCCAGAGTCCTGACCAACAAATATCACTATATCTGATCTCAGTTTAGTGTTGGTCAAATTAGGAATTTTAAGCACCAATGAGCAAAGTCAAGCTATCACCATCCAATGTCAGAAAGTTTTTGAACCGCTGGGCATGCATTAATTTAAGATGGAGGAAAGGAGAAAAATTCTTTCAGAAGCAAAGGTTTCTTCATAGTATGGTAAAGTCCCAGGCTTTAAAACACTCTACATTGATTTAAGATGCCCCAACTTCTGCGTGTTTGTATTCATTATACTCCTACACATCACTCATAATGCATCAGTACACAGAGAACACCAATGTTGCTTAGAAAAGGAACCTTTGGTTATGTGAAATATCTTATGACAACTGGAGAATAACTCAGCAGATTTCCAAGGTCTGCTGAGGCACCAATAAAAACTAGTAATCTGCTAAAGTATGTCTTAAACATTTCGTTCTAGGCATAGGTACCGAACAGTCAGGCAAAGCTTGCCTTAGCAACAATGCTCTGGTGCATGGAATCAAGCCAGAAAGAATACCCTGTGAGCTCATGAACTGTAAAGCAAAAGACCAACAGCTGGATGCAGCCTTCACTCCACATTCCTAGGCCGGCCCAACAGCGAGATGGTTGCATGCTAATATTGCTATTAACTATTCAAAGCAGAAGCACCTGTGGACTGAACAAGCGTTCAACCCTCATTTAAACAGCAGCCATCTTTAAACCATTAACCTTACTGCAAATAGAGAGTGCACACCAACAATCAGATGTAAAACTCAGTGTTAAATCACTCCTCAATATGTATTCTTGCTCACAATCCCAACACATTTTCATTCTCCACCAAACACAGTAGAGTATTTACATTTTATTTGTGACTTCTAGAATATTTTGGATGAACATGAAAACATTTTTTCCACTCTCAGCAATGCCTCTACATGTTGTCATGCTTTAAAAGGGGAAGAACACTCAGATAGACTCTAGGGAAACCAACAGTAATGACAACTCTGGGGTCTAATTTACAAGCAGAATGCACAGAGCAGCTGGGCAAATGCTTCTCTCTCCAACAAGACTGGAAGCAGAATACACACTTGCTAAGTAGGTGAAAAACAGTTCAGTTCTTATTAGAAGCCAATTGCATATTTTAGTGGTTGCCCATCCCTCTTTGTAGTATGTATCCCTGTTAAACCATAACCTGTTTAACCATTTTGGTCACCAAACCGATTTTGATACAGCCAAGGATTTAGGCTACACTAATCAAGCTCAATAGTCTGAATAATGTACATGGACACATGCCACCACTAGATTAGAAAGAAAAATACATTTAGGACTAAAGAAAACAAAGGAACTTTCGCAGCTATTCCATTGCATGCTGTGCTACCTCCCCACCCCAAAATTCACAGTGCTCCCCCTTTCAACATTTGTTGCCCTCAGCATTGGGTTGCCAAATTTAAGCACTGCAAGTATAAAAGAAAAAAGACACCCTTCTGCATAAAAACAGAGTATGAAAAACATCCCGACACCAATTCTTTGGCGTGATTAGGTGGACAGTTTAAACTGTGATACACAATAGGTCTTAACAGCTTTCGGGGGGGGGGGGATGTTATTCACACGCCACTTCAGTTCAGCAGACTGCCAAATGCAGAGCAGGGATATGTGGTTTCACCTAATTACTCACAAAAGTAATAAGGAATTCAGTGTAATGCAAGAGCTAATCTGACTGTTTAGCCTGTTCCAATTTCATGTTTAAGTGATTCATTGATGCTTTTTAAAAATCAAGCCAGAGAACTTTTTTGTTTAAAAAAAAAAAATCAACAGTCTGTATTGGGGTCACCACAGTTCTCTTCTGGTTAATCAAAAATCAATGAAATGCGTCTTCTTTTTTATTTTTTAAAGCAGCCATCAGCAAAAAAGGACAAGTTCCAGCAAGTTACACCTGTCCCTAGTTGTGCACTACAGAGGCAGAAAATTTTTTTTTTTACAGCTGCCTCATTGCTCGCAACAGCTTGTAAAGAAAAAAGTTTGTATTCCATAGGAACATGATAAACCAATTACTATAGAATCTAAACAAGCAAGTCAGAAGCACCACAGGGAAGGTGATCAAAAGTCATCTAAAATCTTGCGCTTTACAGCTATTTTCAATAACACTCAACAGCAAAAGCAACTCAAAAGAGAGAAGCTGCCAGTTAAGTGTCCTTTTTCACAGAACTTCATTATGAGGACTGAAGTTCAAGGTAGTATAATAAAGCTACTGTCATCCCTGTTCATAGATGGTCCTTGAGGCTTCAAAAAGCTTATAAAACCTGCTTGACCAGAAACAGTAGTACGTCAAGAGTCAGGCAAGTCCGCACAATGGGCAGCGGCTGCTCTCATTACAAAACCTTTAGCCACTCTCTGAAACTATTGTTAACCTCCAGTCCAGGTTTGCAATGCATCAGGCAGTTGCAGCTGTTTAAGTCAGAAACGAACATTTCTAGAAATGTTTTCTAGACAGCAATTCTTGTTGGAGCACTTTCATGTTCCTGCCTTTGCTGTTGATGCTCATGATCTTCGTATGAGAGAGACATGTTTGCTCCAAGAGTTTCTCCCATGGCTGGGTCAGTACTGACTCACAGCCCAATCCTGAGCTGCCCAGGGCGCAGGACTACAGCAGCACCGAAAATGGCTGCATGCTGCATGCTCCAGGCAGTTGCCAGCCGCTGACTTTAGTCCCCTTCCCCCAGGTGAGCAAAGTAGCTCCACAATGGGACTATTTGATTCACCGCCAACAAAAAGGTGAATCAAGAGGTGAACTGGCACTCAGCAGGTGCTAGGGCCTGCACTTGTACATTATGGCACGTTTGCAACAGTGCACCCCAGCACTACGCCAGCACGCATTGTTTGGGATTGGGCCCTCAGTCAAGTCAGAAGTAAGGAAGACATACCACAAGAAATATGTCCAAAGTATGCCTGGATTTGCAAAGATAGCTTTGCAAACCAAAGGAAGCTTTTTGATCAATAACACCCACATGAGTGCAGCTATCTCCCACGCTGCCTTATGAACTAGCAAGATCTACAAAGATCACATGTGATGTGTGTTAGGCATTGTCAATCAGCATGCCCCTGATGGGCTTCCAGTGGTGTGGAAGCAGTCTACCTAAGGCCTAGTTCATATATGCCAAAACATATCACATGTGGAGACAGTTCCACATTGCCAGTGATACATGCAAAACTCTCCTATGCGGGTTTGGGGTGGTGGAGATGGCACAACTGCAAAACAGGGGCTGAGAGAGAGAGAGAGCCTGCATGCGAGTGCAAGTGTATGAGAGAGGCTTCTACCTCAGATGAAACAGATTCCAAAAGTAAATATACAAATGAAGCCAGAAGCCTTTTTACTGGGATTGACAGAGAAGAAAAAAGTTGAAACTTTATTTTTATGTATGACTAGCGCAGTAAAAATACTTTTTGTGCAACAGTGGAAGATGTCAGAAGTACCCTCGGTGGAAGAAAGGTGGATAAAAATTTTGGACTGATGACCTTGCTTAAAGAAAAATCAGGAATTTCTCTTGTAGAAAAATGGAAACCGCTCACTGATTTTCTGAATAAGGAAAAAGATGAGACAGTGATTTGTGGTTTTGAGGAATAAGACTAGTGGAAACAAACTTGAGTATAGAGAAAAGTTTAGTGACAATGACAAGTATAAAAAGTTATGGCCAAGATTGGAATTATGTAATCTGAAGTACAGAATAGAGTAGTGATAAGTAAATAGGACATACTGCTTCATTCTTGCTGTACTTTACCTTTAGATAGTTTATGTCTATGCACTGTACATGTATTGTTTCTTTGTTATCAATTTAGTAATAAAAAATTATAAGAAGATGTTTCTACCCCATCTCTCAACTCACCAAGCACTTTACATCCAAGTCCCACACATCACAAAACAAGTGATAACATTCAGTATTCAAACACCAAAGCTAACTAAACAGTGACATGCTGGAAATTACTGGACCGATAGATATTGCTCCAACAGAACAGATTAGAAAATCTTTTAGACTGGTATTTTCATGGTTTTGGTGGTTAAATAGTTTGGATTATTTACAGTGAACCTCCTGGCCAACTCAAAAGCTTTTTCTTTAATTTTGGCAATTTACTGGTCAAAAACAGACAACACAACAACACTTTTGCAATTAAAAATTTTATTATTCAAAATATGCATATATACCTAGCTCTGTAAAATAGAGCACCACAAGAAACTATGTTCCATGGCTTGTTTATGAGTTTCACAGTATTGAAAAATATATGCCTGGAAGCTTTTAATTGATGGTGCCATAGTACAGATATACATTGTCTACCTCTTAATCTAATGGACACAATCAAAATATACAAAGCATCTGATTGCCAATGCAAAAGTTTAAATTTAACTAACATAATGAAAACAATACCAATACCTGTAACCCTACAAATGATCACTAATGACTGCAAGTGAAGGTGAAGTCAGATGTAACATTTTGAGTCATAAGCATGATTTAAAAGCACCTTTACTTTCAGTTCAAAATTCTACCCTTTATTCATCTGGTGAGGTCTAAATAAACTGGCTCAGCAAGATTTCAGCAAAACACAGGAATGGGCATCATTAATTGAGTCTGCCTGTGAAATCACCAAGAAATTACCCTCCAATCTTTAGATGCATTTAAACAAACACTTGATAATTTTTTCTTCTTCTTAAAGAAACAACTTGACTGGCACAGTGTTTCAATAAAATTGGCAGCCCATCTCTATCATGAAGTGAGAGGCAAGACCAATATCTAGAGATGTTTGTTTACAGTGAATGAGATGGGGTTACAAGCCTGAAGGCACAATCTTGAATTGCCCTTGTGCCAGCGAAAGTCCCTTGCACTGGCCCGGAGGTGTCACAGAAGTGCCATAAGAGTGGCTATGGGTGGCCCAGAGCCAGGTGGGGCCAGGAGTCAGCACTTTGGCAAGTTCCTGACTCCTGGATGACCTGGCACAGTGTTGGGCTGTTCAGATCTGTGCCACCAATTTAGATGGCACAGATCCAAGTAGCCCCATTAGGGCTGCTGCTGCATTATCCGGGATATGGGAAATTAATTCCCCTTGCCCTGGGCTGAGCCACAGCCAGCCCCAACCCTGCACTGAATACAAAACAGGTGAGCTGGCAAACCTGTTCCAGCACAGGTTAGGATTGGGCTGCAAGTCTTACTGAACTCAGTGGGCTTACTTCTGAGTAACATCATAGTTTTCAAATATCTTTACCCATAGCTGAACCAGCACTTGATTGCAGGCATGTACATCAAGTTGCAAAAAGTGGAGCAGGCCTGGCTTCCTCCCAGAGCTTGTTCATGACATTATGCCTGTCTTCACTCAGAGTTGCCTTCGCAAGCCCTAGTGAAATAAGTGTGGATATGCAAGAAGAGAATGCATTCCAATGGGGCTTGTGTGGAAGAAGATGTGCTGCTAATCCAATCTCACATTGCTTACAAGGGCTATTAACAGTGACGCCAAGGACTAACAACAGAGCAAAACTTCACAAAGAATAGCACCACAATACTGAATTTGTAAGCAGCATTGTTACCCTTGGAAAAAGTGTAACAAATTGTGTATTTCATGAATACATTCATAAAAATATTTTCTTTCATTTTTAAAAAGCGTTTTACTTATCAAAACAAAATGTCTACTTGCTCAAGTAGCACTTTCTGAGGTAAATTTTTTTAATATTAAAACCATGAAAAATTCTCCTTGGTAGATATTTTTTAAACATACTTTACTACATTCCTGCCTAGTTTGGAGCTTTATCACAAAGAAATTGTGTTTTTTTTTTCCTTTAACCACCAGCTGTACTGAACAAATATGACCCTGGCCCCCCAAATGACGCCCACTGTCAAGAGGGCGAAAACAATCTCCTTTATCGACAAGGTGGCCTCACAGCACAAGCGGTATCCAATTAATGGGATTTGTGTTTCAGAGCTAAACATCAAGACAGTTTAAAGTACAATTGATAAAGCTGAATAAACATGCATAATGGATCATATTATGGTAGGAACAGAAGCAAAGACTCTGGCATGACACACTGAAGCATTGCTATGGAGCTAGAGTGCTCACCAGCCTACCATCTTTAATGCACACCTGCTTAATTGGCTGGGGAAGCATGCAGTAAACCCCACTAGATTTGCTGTTGTGAAATAAACCCAAGAGGTATTGTGCTAACCTCAGGGACACAAAGGAAACCCGAGAAACAGATTCAGAGGTGTTATTGTTTTAGAACTCAGTTTACTTGTTCCACATTCACCCCAGCTCACTTTTTCCAGTAAGGTAATACCTGCAGTTATATACCTCACCACAGAAAAACTCATCTCATATACTATATTAAAACAAAACAGAGTCTACATCTAGCACGAAACAGCAGGTCTCCATTGTCAATTACCTGCTATACACTGGATCATGAGGACGCTAGGCAAGTCAAACAACCGCTCTAGGATTTAAGATTCAAAGTAAATGTACTGAACCACTTCAATATTAACAAACATGGTACAGTTTTCGATGTACATCAAACCAAACGGCATTAATCAAATAGGAATAGTACAACAACATTGTAGCTTAAGATCTACCTTCTCCCACAGAAACTATCAGAGGCCCTTCACAACTACTATCAGAGGTGAGACAAGCTGTGACCTGGGCTGAAGAACTCTTTCAGGTGTGGCACCTGAGCTTTGCAATTCTCTCCCTTTCTAGCACTAGCATAAGAACATTTTTATTTTCCCAGGCCTTTTATATCTGCTGGCTTTTAATTCAGTTTTATACTGGTATGTTTAACTTGTGCAACTGCACAGTAATCATTTTGTTATCTATAGTCTATGAATCATAGGTCTTCAAAGTTTTATTTGTAAGTCACTCCAAAAATCCTTTTCAGACTGAAGAATCAGGAATCACAATAAATATCACTTTAGTAGGCCTAACTAAAAACTTGCTTTAGAGTTTCACAAAATTCTTCCTCAGGGTCAATATTTTTAAAAAAAAATGGGGAAAGGTTTTAT
Organism: Tiliqua scincoides; assembly: GCF_035046505.1. Classification (NCBI taxonomy): domain Eukaryota; kingdom Metazoa; phylum Chordata; class Lepidosauria; order Squamata; family Scincidae; genus Tiliqua; species Tiliqua scincoides. The sequence continues at coordinate 220,252,934 of NC_089824.1, read as the reverse complement.
ACCAGTACACTTAGATGCAAGCTGAGGTCTTTGGACATGGCAAGTTTCAATGAGCATCTTGAAACTCCATTTTAGGGTTAACTCTTTTGCAAATAAGTCCTTTGCCCTCTACTTTGCCCTCTTTAAACAACATATCCTCCTTCACATCTTTTAAAATAATTCTATGAAACCAGTTCACTCTTTTCTTATTTTCAGTTGATTCCTAGGCTACAATACTATTCCTATTTGGAATGTTCCTCAGAAATAAAGAAGGCTGCAAGTATTATTTTGGAGGTTACTTTATGGCTTGTTATTTACTAATTTGTAAATTCCTATTGGAAACAATGTAAGCCTTTTCCATTAAAACTATTCCTTCAAGTACACTTGAAATATTCCTTTCAGGTTTGCTTCAGGTTTCAGGAGTTTTTAAAATGCAGTGAAATCACCGCCAGCAACTGTTCATTTTAAAAATGCAACCAAACTTTTTGTCAGTACAGGTCGTCCCTCATTATTCACCAGATTAAAAAAAAATGGAAAAATAGATTTAAAGACCCACTTCCAGGTTTCTTACCCTTCTGTTACTCGTAATGGAATAAAGTCGTGCCTTGACATGCGCAGGGGTTTGATTCTGGGACTCCCTGCTGATATCATAAAAAGTGTTAAATAAAAGCAGTTAAAAAAAAATAAAAAGTTTACAATTTTCAATTGTGGTTTAAAAACAGCTTTTCTTACTGTTGTAGAGAGGCAGTCAGCAATTAGAAATGTAAAGGACCCCTGCTTTTGCCTGGCTCAGCGGAAGAATGGAATGATCGCTTGCATGACTGTCTCTCTACAACAGTAAGAAAAGCTGTTTTTAAAAACTGTGATTTTAAAGGGATGCATTTTTTCCCTTCTCCAGGGATCAGCACATTCCTTCTCCTTTGCAGTGGCCATTCATGTTGAGTCAAATCCATGTATAACTAGGTTGGACCTGTACATCAGAATTAAAGAGCAGCTCAATAGTATAAACAAGGAACAGGGCTGGAGAGAGAGGCATGGACTACTGCACTGAGAAATCAGCTGCTTAACCCATTTTTGCCTGGCCCAAAGGTGTACATATTTGGTCCCTGTTGCAGATATGCAACATTGGGCAGGAATGGCTTAAGCAACTAGAGATCATGGCAGGCAGAGATAATTGGTCTAGTCAAAGTTAGAAAGAAGAATGGAAACAGCACACTTAGTGGCTATTCTAAAGAAGGTGTAAGTACACATAATAATAATAATAATAATAAAACTTTATTTTTATCCCGCCCTTCTCCCTAACGGGACCCACATATAGATAAGCAGCAATCTCATTTATCCAAAGGAAGATCAGAAGCAGAAGTGGGATAGGACTCAGGAAGTCAAAACCTAGGAAGTCAAAACCTAAGAAGTGTATACTTAGAAAAATGTTAGTGCAAAGGACTGAAAGCTTTTTAGAGGGGAAGAAGATTCTAGCCACCTTTATTTTACTTGGATTCATAATTTATTGTGAACCGCTTCAGGTTGTGCTGAAATCTTTTTTGTGGGATATGCACAGGAGACATTCATAGACATATACTCTATTTTGGCTCATCCAGCATTTATCTGCTATGTCCTTCGTAGCAACAACAATAACAAAAGTCATTTCTTCAGAGTATATAGTTTTCCCTTTTCTCTAATTTCCTATTTATTGAACTTTATCCTTCTGACTACGCTTTCTTCTCTCCTCACCTACTGTTTGGCAAAGAGCTGTGTAAATTATTTAGCAGTTGCCAGATTGTAAAATAGCAGGCTAGCTGTGCTAATTGGAAAAAAGAAAAAAAAAAAAGTACTTGCCTGCATAGTCAGTTACTTTTAAATGCAGAATTTGGCTAGTCAATAAAAAGAGAGATCGAGTTTAGGTTTTTCCTATTCAGAAGGCAAAGGTCCAAAGACAGATTTTGTTTTCAAACTGGCTTTGGTTTATGCCTGTAACACAGCAAAAGATGCAGCTGTTCCAATCCCACCCCTGGACTAGGGATCTAAAGGAATTTTTAAAAACAAAATAATAATGAAGAATCACTGGAGCAAAAATCCATAACATTCAGCTTCCACCCCCATAACTATGGCTGAGACAGGTGAAACTGATATTTAGCAGAAACACTTCTATGGAAATTGACAGATATTTCTCAGCAGATTGAGTTTCTCTGCTGACTACTTATGAATGCTTTAAAATTTTGAAAATTTTAGAGTTTCAGAGATTCTGTGAATATGGAGATCTAAAATCTCAGTTGTCTGCAGTTGTCTCAGAAATCTCAGTTGTCTGCAGAAGCCATGCTATAAAGAGCATTATTATAATTATAATTATAATAAAGAGTATTATTATAATATAATAAACCAGTAAAATAAGAGATAAAACATGTTGCCAGTCAAATTTTAAAGCATGCATAAATGGTCAACATACCCATAAATGGTCAACAAAAATGATCAACACACTCAAGTGTAGAATTTTAATATCCTCCTAACACTGAAGGTATGCCACACCTCCTCTTCTGAACGTCTGGAATCAGAACAGAAGGAAGAGAGACCACTCTTCAGCTCCATGAAAAACTCAGTTTACTTTTGTCATAAAAGATAGATCCTGGTATGGAAAACAAAAATAAATGCCTTAAACTCTGAAACGCTGCAAGTAGATATTAGTACCATTAGAAGATGTTGGGGCAGTTGGTAAAAAGAGCACAGCAACACAGGTAGAAGACAAACTACTCTTATAATAAAAAATGACTAACTACCACCAGGCTGCCTGCAACTAAAACAAGATGATGTACGTAAGGAATAAAAATTGAGGCTGATGTTAAAGCTCAAACAAATACTTACAGTTCTTAAATACTTATTTGTCAAGCATCTGGTTTAGGACCAGAGGTTCTAACAGCTTGGAACACATAGAGAACATAACCGTGTTTGCTAATTGGTCTGAGAGTACTAGAAAGAACTAACTACTGAGAGTCCAGTAGTGCCTGTCCATCTCTCTAGAAGTTCACTTAAACTGTCACAGATGATTGACAGGTTGGTAACTGCTGCATCATCAAACACTCCTACCCACAGAATGTTGCATCACTCTCTGTAGCTCCTGTAGCCAATGTTGTCTTTATTTCTAATAGAAGAAGTGCTTAAGCGGACTTTTACATAGAGACTGGTGAAGAAAATTGAGCACTCCATACAATGCATTGTGAACCACTTGTATGGTACAAGTCTGCAGCAGATGGTTATTAAAGTGGAGTTGCAGGATTTCTGACAATACTGTAGGCAGGGATAACGGAAATGATAAAAGAATCTGAACTAATAGCATCAAAAGCCTGAGGGGAAAAAGAGGCTAACTTGCAACAGTTGCTCAGGTTCTTCTCCTTTGACCCTAGGATAATTCCACAGCTTTCTTTGTTCAGGGAACAAGACATTTCCCTTCAGACACTTCTGTGTCATCTTTTCTCTTCTGAAAAACTACTGGAGGTGAATGGACTGTGGCCATCACCACACTTTGCAGTGGAAGAGTAGATGATCACCAGTGGAAGAGAAGTTGATCACCAGAACCTCCTATTGTGGTTTGGGAGGGGGTAAGGTGCAGCACATCCCAGGGTGTTTTATCTCTTCAGGAAGTAGGCCACAGGACCTCTATAAATCAGAACCATCTTCCCCATGTTTTTTTTGTGCTGAGTGACACTTGAGAGGGTAATTACCCGTATGTCTTTAAGATGCCTAACCCTTTAAGGAACAGGAAGGAAGGTAGCAACGTTAAACTTAAGATTGCACTGGTGCTGGGAATGGGATGGTTGTTTTTTTGTTTTTTGTTTTAACTTGCCTATAGCCAGTGCTGCAGTCTTAAGGGGTCCATGGAGCACTCTAAGAAAAAGAGTAACAAAGTAAAAAATGGGCACTTTTGGTTTGTGCAATGAAATAGAAAGTGACCTTTTTTCCTTTCTGTTAGACTTTTGCAGGCACAACGAATCCTGCAGAGGGCTCCCTGGACCTCCCAGGACTGCAGCACTGGCTACAGGTAAGTAAAAAAAATCCTCCCAACCCTGGCAGCCTCCCCCCCCCCCCCAAAAAAAAAAAACAACTTACAGTGCTCCCAACTCCCTTGTAGGAGTTTGGGAAGCACTAGTCTAGACTTCTGGGAAAGAAGGATCCCCTCCCCTGAGGTGTTCATGATACAAAAAAGTTAACTAATTTAGAGGATGGGTACTTAATATATGTTTAATATACCTTCCTAGTTCTGCTATAATGAAAACAAAGCACAGTCCTGTTATTCTCTGCATAGCACAATCTTAAGCAAGGACAGATTATTGGCACATGCATGCATCAGGTCAGTGGTTCTCACACATTTAGCACCAGCACCCACATTTAGAATGAGAATCTGTCATGACCCACAAGAAATGATGTCATGACCAGAAGTAACATTATCAAGCAGGGAAATTTTTAACAATCCTAGGCTGCAATCCTACCTATGCATACCCAGGAGTAAGTCCCATTTACCATGATTGTTAAAAAAATATACATAGTAGCTTGTTCAAAGTACAGGTCTGTAACATTTCCCCAAATGCAGTCACATGCCATAATAGCATCAAATATGATATGATATATGATATGATATGAAATGTTATGAACAAATACATTTCATGTTCTCACACACATTTGCACAGGTACGTGAAGAACCCTGTCAGCCCTGTGTAGCTTAACAGAACACACAGCATCCTCACTAGTAGACCCACTTTCAAGGAAGCTGCTCAGTCTGCTGAGTGAGAAATGCTTTGTGTAGAGAAAGAAGAGTCATGCAGAATCTCACAAAGCCCTATTCCATCTGTTAATATTTCTTCTTCAGCAGCAACCATTTTCTCTTTCATCAGTTATGGGCATATAGTGCGACCACTTCCTAGTGTTACAATGTCACATTCAGTGAAACATGCTATGTTTGTTTGGAAAGACAAGCCTGGCATGCTGCGGAGAGGTCAGCCTTTTGGGCAAGTTTCTAAGTATGCCTGCGTTTGTTTGCTTGGGGAAACATTTTCACAGACTGGCTAATCCCTGAGATGTCCTGCAGAAAAGTAGTTTAACAATGCTCGCTTCCCATCGGAGCTTCATTCTGCTATCTCTGCTATTTCCTTGTATGCACAAGTCCCGTGCCTGTCTGCTAATAAGACAAAAGTGAGCCATAATCCCAACAGCCCATTTATACATGCTACAGGGCTGTACATACATGTGACAGAGCTCACTATCGGCTCTTCCGAACTATACTTCCCACAAAAGGAAAGTATGAGCAACTCTGAAACTACTGAGGAATATTAAAATCCGTTTGTAGCATGACATTGCCTTTCGGTAAGGAAAGGCACGTCTTTTAAACAGTAGGAGTTGTATGACAATAAAAATATCTGCTTAACCCAATTTTGCCCAGGTGTACACATTTGATCCCTGTTGCGTATATGCAACGTTGGGCAGAAATGGCTTAATGTGTAGATCTGGCTATGTTGCCTGCAATTAATTCAGTCAGGGTCTTGGAAAATAACTTCAAAACACAATTTGCAGCATAAGATGCCTTTTCTATGATCCATCACAGCCTTATGTAATACGTATACCATGACAAATTAAATATGCAAGTATTTATTATTGAAATGATGCAGAAGACAGCCATCTTTACAAAAGGTTTGTGATGCATCATTTTTGTTAAGTAGCTCTTCTGGTCCAGAGTGGGAATAAGCTAAAGTTTTGACAGCAGAGAGAGTAGGCTACAACAGCTTTGCAAATTATTTCAGTAATGATCACCTTCCTTCTGCTTCACAAGTCTGTGCTCACTCATGCCATGATGCTGCATAGTGATTCTGCCTTCTTTAGTATCTCACAGCTATTAGCTCTAACATTACAAAGAAAATAAGAAATTCTCAGTGCTGCAATGTACTAAACATAGAAAACCACTCAGTTGTCCATGGGGCTTGGGCTATCTCCCTACCATCTTATCTTAAAAGGGCTACAAAAGCCTCATATGCACTTGCCCAAATTCTGTTGTCTGTATGAAGACATCATAGTGCAGGGAGTCTGCAAGTGCAGGTCCCCACAGAGGGAGAGAGAGAGTGTACAAGCAAGCGTGAGTATTCACTCCTCCCTCACAGGTCTTCATAACAAGTGCACTTTGCCACTTGGGTCTGCATAACTGCTAATTACCCAGTTAAGAAAACCCAGGCAAGGTTGCTTTAATTCAAATGCACCCACAAATATCTTTAAGTGCAGATAAAACAAATGGCAAATACTTATTTAGATCCTTTGAAACTACTTTTCAAACATGCTGGATTTTGCTATTTCAGCAGGACCATACCAGGACTTTGGGATTTCTATGATACACAGCTCTAAGTTACTGTCTATAAAAACTAATTTTAAACAAGATATTACAAAAATATTTAATGCTGTCATCTATATACTGTCTATATACTAATATATAGATATAGATATAGATATATACTAATAGCAAACTCACAAAATTGAGTGCCTATCAGTTTGAACACAGGGTCACCTACAGATAATGGGTTTTGCACACTTGAGGGGCTCTGTAAGTTCAGTGAAGCAGATATGTTTGTAAATTAAAAAGGACCTAACTCCCCCAATAAAAAACCAAACAAAAAAGTTTACAATTCTCTGCTCACTTTTCTGGGAGTAAGCCCCACTGAGCACAGTGAGACTGACTTCTAAGTAAACATGCAGAAGAATGTGCTGTGAGAATGCTCAATAGCCTCTACAAGCCACAATCTTGACATGTCAGCTGGAAAACACTATAGCAACTACATAATGAAGGGAGGAGAGGAAATTGACCTGCTTGAACCAATTGGGTATTTGGGTTCAAAATACATCATTCAAATATTAAACGCCTAATAAAATATGAAGCCTACAAATAATTCAAGATGCTATTACAAAATGCCCACAGGCACACAAAACTGTATCTACATAGTAGATGCTTCAAGTTATATAGGCTTGGATCCAGAAAGCAGCTTTGGCTCATGCAAGGAGCTCATACTAGCCCAGTGGAATCCCTTGATCTGTTCTGTCTGAGCAGTCAATGATGATGCATATAAATATAAAACAACCTACATCTCGCATTTACTTCACTTTCAAACATGGTTTTTGCCACATGGAAAAGGGTATTGCTTTCAAGACAAAACAAGTCTAAAGCCTCCTTCAATTATGATCTTGGTCCCCATGCTGCCTGATCCCCACCTCGCACATTTGGAGGCCTTCTCAGGGTCTTAGAGGTTGTACATGGTATCCCCAGCCTCCAGAAGGCCTTCTGAGGCCTCAGAAAGGCCTAAAAAGGTCATTTCTGGTTTTCAGCTAAAAACTGGAAGCGACGTTACCAGAGGCCTTCCACAGACCTCAGAAGGCCTGGGGGGGGGGGAAGGGTGGTGGTGGAGGGAAGAGGGTTGCAGTGGTGCCCCCAGGTGATGCCCTGCAGCATTCCACCACCACCACCCCGACTCCCTTGGTACTCCAGTGGCCTTCTTGCTTCCACAGTGCTTTGGCTCCTGGCCATAGAAAGCTGGAGGTGAAGAGAGCTGTGATTTGAAAACATAACTTAAAATATTGTTTGAGTCTTTAAGCCACAGATTAAAATATATTGTAGGATCTAGTCCCAACATTTCACTTTCACCTGTGGAAAGCTTCTTTAGGGGGTTATAAAGAATTTGTATCCTTTCATTTGTTAGCTGGCCACCTGCTTAACTGCCATCTCCTGCTTGAATTTTTAAAGGCATGCTAATACTCTTTTGCCTGTTCAACATCACCACCATTTCTTACATAGGTTTCTCCTCAAAGTTTTTTATTCTATTATATTTGAATCCTAGAAGCCAGGCATTAGTTATACTGAGAGTCTCTTCTTTTTTTGTTCATATTGTTTTTGAATTTGAATGGCCTCTCTATAGATTCTAGTATGTTATTGTTGCACTGTAGAAAGATCCTGAGTCTGATTAAAATTTATTTGGTGACCAATTCTCACAGCATGCTCTGCCACTGCTGATTTTTCATTTTGCTCTAAACGGTAGTGGCATTCTGTGTTCCTTTAGTAATCATACTCCTATTTGATATGAGTTATGATTCTTTCACTCCCTTAGCAGATGGTCAGCATTCAGTACTGCATTGTGCACTGGGATTGGTGACAAAGTATTACTCCAAGTAGAACATGGAGCTAACCCAACAAATTTCTGATTTTCTTACTCATCATCAGATTCCTGATTTTGTTCAATACTACTCAGCAGTTCTTCAGCTACTGGCTTACAACCCAGATAGCAAACTTTCACATGAGTATTGAGATTTTTTTGGGTACCAAAGCCTTTACCACAGAACAGACACATGAACAAACGGTCACTGGAGTGCACAGACATAAGATGCCGGTTTAAGTCAGTCTTGTCTCGAAACAGTTTCAGGCAATGAGGACATTGCATCTTCTTCCAGTTGAAGTGAATTGTTTTTTCATGCCTGTCCATGTTGGATTTTAGTGTGAAGCTTGCAGGACACTTTGGGCACTGGAAACGGGCAAAGTGACCAGGAGTGATGTGCTCAGTCAGCCCAGTCAACACTGGCTGAGAATAGTCAATCACATCAAAAGGTGCAATCATCGGAAAAGTATGCTCATGAATGTGTTCTTTCAGCTTTTCCACACATTCAAACATTTTCCTGCAGAAAGCACAAGTCAGTCTCTTGGGAACAGAAGACTCCAAAAGCAAGCAATCATGGCCCAGGTCCAGATCTTCAGTCTGTACAATGTTTATATCTAGAACCAGAATGCACAAAAGTTAATTTTAAATTATATACTTCAACCATTAATGCTCAAGTGATGTTATTTTCACTTACCTGTGTCAGAGCTGTCTAACTGCCACAATGCTAAAAAACCATCATAGGTGACCTGCAAAGGAAAAATGCAATCAAGTTAATTAACACTCAGGATTACTTTTTAACAGTATATTAGAACGGTGTTTGAAAGACTGGAGTCGATTAGACATCTCAACGTTCCACTAATGTTACAATGAATGCACCATTAACAATTACTAATTTTTTTAATCACTATAAGAGATATAAAACAGAATATAAAAAGATATCCCTGCACTCTACTGTAGACAGGCTAAATTACCCCCCCCCATCTCTAAAAATTAAATTCTGGTGCTGTGTCTTTGTTTCCTCCCCCCCCCCCAGTGGTCTGTATTTTATTGCAATTCTAGATAGTGAACAGATGATGAAATTAAGTCATTTTCAGAATTTGGATGGGATGAAGGAGCATTTATCAGTGAAAACTTTAACCATGACAAATTGACCTTTTCTCTTTTTCTAAATAGGGAATCAAATTTTACTTTTTAAAAATGAATTGTGAATATTTTAAGCTACAGTTTACAAGATCAAACACATGGGCATCCCCAAAAACTATTTTTCTACAATGTTATTTCACATTTAGAATAGTAAAACCAGAACTGGAATAATTTCAGACACCCTATTGCTCAGGCTCCCTGAACACTAGTGCTTAAAAACCTCTCAGTTATGTACAGTTTGGCTCTCAAACACACATAGTTCTGACTACTAAGAATTTGAAGGGTAGTTTTTGTTTTTTGCCCTGAACCACATATGCTTTTGACTATATCCAATACTTTAGAAGAGTATTCATTCCATCAAAAGGTTAGAAAGGATCTGAAGTTCATCTTGACCAAAAACAGTTTTACTGCAAGATTGACACTGCAGATTTCAATTCTATTTTGTGAAGAAAGGCACCAAATTGCTTTCTGCAGTTTTGTATTTTGGCACAGTTCCATGGAGCAGGGTAGGAGGGTCAGGTGATGGACAGACAGCATTATGGAAAGGACAAATAAACCTAATCCAGGTGCAAATTTGATTAATTCTGAATTTTTAAATATGTTAGCAATTGAAAATTTAACTATCAGGAGCACAAATGTTTACATGCACAAGCATTACCTTAATCAACTGTGATCTTACCTGAGATGAAGACATTACTCTTTTTATAGCTTCTGGAGATGCATCACCAGAAGTGGTGATAATGGCAAGGGGGCTCTGAGTGGCAAGGTGTGATGAAGGCAGCAGAGGAGGTGGTGCTTCCACTTTGCCATCACATTCACCCCTTGACCGATTCAAGTTGGTGCCAGGCCCTGAGGAACACAGGAAACGAGTCTCACCCACATGAACTAGCACCAGCTAGTGGTTTTTTACAAAAGGCTGGGAATCAAAAGTTGCAGCTTAATCTTCTGTCAGTGGGGAGGGAACGTAGCAGTGCAGAGATTCCAGGCACATTGTTTATTTTAAATAGTCTCCCCACCCAAAACTGTGGCAGGATTCTATCACATAGCAGCAAAACGGTCACTAAAGAAAGTCAAACAGGAAAGAGAACACAAGGCAGCACAAACATGACAGCAACACTCCAAAAATACAATGATTTGATAACTGTATTTGATTAACCCATAGCCAGCTCTCCTGAAGAGTTTAGTCACACATACAAGATGTTTTTCATCCGCACCCATTTTCAGAAGGTCTCTCAAATTTTTTGAAAATCAAGAGTTTAAATCATAGCAATGATTTTAAAATACCTCACTTTTACATACTGTACTGCCCTTCATACAGAAGGCACAAATGTAACCTTGACCTAAAGGAATGAAGACTGCTCTAAAAATACTAGTGAAGATATACCTAATTACATAGTTAAACCAAAAATTTCATAGTAATTTGAAAAATTTCTTTAAAAAGAAAAACATATACATCAAAACAGAGTCAAAGACATTATTTTGCTTCAACCATTATATAAGCTGCCCCATTTGCAGCTACATAAGAGGAAAAGAACCCATGTCCCACTTATGAAGTTCTGGTATGCCCAGCATTGGAAGCTCCCATCACACATTTAGTTTATTTAGGGTTGGACCATAAATAGCATCTTTGCAGTGATGGTGGGGTGTGAAAGACAACATAAAACAAGACATACCCCACAATTTCTGAAAATGTGAATCAATTATATAGAAATCAAAATCACTAAGACTATGTGTTTTACTTGTAACCAATAGTTGCTATTACTACAAGAAATTCCTATATAGAGAACATTACAGTTGGAAGCATTTAACAAAGAAGATCTATTACAGCACAAAAACAGTCTTGTCATAGTGGGTCAATTCAGAGTTATGAGAACGCTACTGAAAGACAGCAATATACATGATCTTGAAGGTAAAACTCTCTAAATGTACAAGTAGCAAATAGTGTATATTCTGTTGCCAAGAGCATGCATGATAGCCCAATGCATCGAACTTATAAAACAGGGATCCCCAGATTCTGGCCCATGGGCTAGATCCAGTGCCCTGCTTTTCCCTCCCCTCATGTGAACAGTGTTTACTATTCCACAGGGGAGCCTTCCTTCCCCACCACTGATCTCCCCCAACTGCGCTCTGGCCTGCTACTTCTGGATTCTGTTGTCCCAGCAGTCACTCTGCCCCGATTTCCAGGCAGACACAGATAGCCGGGTGAAGTTTGGGGGAGACTGGCTGTGGGGAAGAAAGGCTTCCCAAAGGTGTGTGCCGGGGACACCTTTCCTGCTGTGCAGCAGTGTCCAGTTTGGAGACTGCCAAAATAAAACATCACTACAGTGAGAATTGGTCAGGAACTGCTTAGACATGAACAAAACAGATTATACTTGACTGAAATGGTTTATGAGAGCTTCTTATGATGTGACTGAAAGACTTGCAATGCCATCAAAAAGAGTAATGTGTACAGTGCCAAATGGAGTGTATAGTTGTTGACAAAAAGGAAGTTGGAACTCTGGTTAGCTCTATATGCAAAGAACATCAGTCCCAACATGGTTCATCATGCTGATGCTGAAAGGGATTAGGAGAAACCATATAGCAGAAGGGAGGAATGCATTGGCCCATAGTCTGTTCTCAATTCCTTAACCAAGCTCACCATGCAAATAAAATTTGTTTAAAAGTTATTGACACTTGTATTGATAGTTTTCCTGGCTTCAAGAGTGGTAAAGTGTAATTTCCTTTTGTGTGTGTAGCACCATATCTAAATGACAAGGTTTTAGAGCAAAAATTATATTCAACATTTATCTTGAGAGAAAAATGTGGTTAGTGCTAAATTGTAGCTAAATAGTAGCAGTACTCAAAATGTTTACTGCCATAAATTATAAACACTTGAAATAAAATTATGAACTGTGGCAAATTTATGGAGAAAGCGTTATCCTAAGCTAGTTTTAATGTGATGTCAGCACACAATTTCACCTTCAGGAACACATTTGTTTTCAAACTGTGTTCCAGGGAAAATCAGTAATGACACAAAACTTCAGGAGAAGGACTATAGCTCTGGAGTAGAACATGTTTTGCATGCAGAAGGTTCTAAGTTCAATTTCTGACATATCCAGGCAGGGCTGGGAGAAAGAGAGAGTCTGGAGAGCTACTGTTCAGTGTAGACCAGCAATTTTCAATTTTTAATCTCACAGCACACTGACAAGGTGCTAAACTGACAAGGCACAACGTCAGTTTTTTAAGGATTCTATTTTATCATTTTAAAAAAATGTACTAGGATTGTATTTAAAGTACATTAACTAAAATTTTACTTGTTGAGTGTTTCACTTTCAGCCCTATTATTTCTGATTCTGTCAACTTATCTTCTTCTGCAACAGTTAACTCAGTTGATTCACACACACTTAACACAAACTAATCTCTCACCCATGCCAACAAAGACGCATCATGATGGGAAATACTCAATGCTGAAAATACTTTGCAGTGTTTTTACTCAGCAATAACAAACTTTATAGATTTAAATTGTTAAGATTTTTGTCCATTCAATGGAACTAACCTCCTCCAAAAAGCCACAACCATGACTCTTTGGGGTTTTTGATTGGTCTGCTTAGCTGTCACTTGTGCATTTCCTGCCTAACACACACGTTGCCTACTCCCTTCTGCTACAACAGGCAACCGTGTGATTGTAAGGGTCTCCAACTTCCACATACTAATCAGTCTGGACCTGAATGAACCCAAAGTCTTCCAACATCAGTAACAGAAGGGTAATTTATTTCCATACAGGAAAACTCAGCTTCTCCCTTACTAGCTGGGGGAGATTTTATAAGTAACATAACTCCCTCCTCCCCATTTAGCCTCACAGATGCTTTGAAGTTCCCAATTATAGGCTCAATCACCCCAGGTCAAGAGAGAAGAAACAGTTAATATTTAAAGTAAAACAGCCCTAATTCTTACTTTTCCATGACACAGACTTCAGTTGGTGTATATTAAATAGCTCCACCTCTCACTATTTGAACAGGAAGCTTGGGATTGCTGAGACATTCAGAGTTTCACTCAGGTACAGAAATAACACAGTGAGATAAAGAAGTTGAACAGGTCAAAACATGTATATGTTTTGGAAAGGCCACAGAATACTAATAAGTGACTCTTTCCCAAATTCCCAAAGTAACCTTTAGACCATCGATGGTACACCAATGTGCTATGACACAGCAGCTGAAAATCACTGGTGAAGACCAGTGGTTCTCATACATTTAGCACCAGGACCCACTTTTTAGAATGAGACTCTGTCAAGACCCACCGGAAGTGATGTCATGACCGAAAGTGACATCAACAAGCAGGAACATGTATAACAATCCTAGGATGCAATCCTGCCCATACTTACCCAGGAGTAAGTCCCATTGACTACCATTGTTAAAAATATACATAGTAGCTTGCCTTTTCAGCCACAATAGATGCTGTTCCAGAACCACCATTCAGAGCACGATACTATAATCTTCCGAGACAGAAGGTTGCCAACAACAGTAATAAGGCCCATAGCCAGGGAGACAGACCAGGGACAGACTACACTTGCTCCCAGTGTGGAAGGGATTGTCACTCCCGAATCGGCCTTTTCAGCCACACTAGACGCTGCTCCAGAACCACCATTCAGTGCGCGATATCATAGTCTTCCAAGACTGAAGGTTGCCAACAAGCTTGTTAGAAGTACAGATCTATAACATTTCCCCAGATGCAGTCACATACCAGTGTAGCATCAAGTCTAATAGATTAAAAATAAAATATTGAAATGAATGGGGACCCACCTGAAATTGGCTCCTGACCCACAGTTTAAGAAACACTGGTGTAGACTACACTGCGCTAAGTGGATTAATGGCCCAACTGAATATAAGGCAGCTGCATAACTGCATATATGCTCAGGTTTTTCAGGAAGGCAGGTTTGTCAGCCAATACCCATCTGTAGGATAGTGGTGGTGATATTTCAGTTCAAGCAGGACAACAGGACTGGCCATCAGTGCTCCAGCCTAGAACACGACTTAAAACTCATGGCAGTAACTAGGGCTTCATAGCAGGTGTCAATCTGAAACAAATTCTCTGAAGGCAGGAACTGAAAGCCATGGACCTACAGCATCAGAAGATTTATCTCTATAATGGGAAATTATAATTTTATAATTACATAAAAGAATTATCTATATTATGGGAAAAATCAGAGATATAATGTTTCCAGAAAATGAGTCATGTGGAAACATTTTTTATTTAGAATATTTATATACTGTCTTCTCTCCTATAAAAGTGGGGTGCCTAGTGTGGTTAACAGAGATTAAAATAGAGAAATTATAAAAATGATTCATATTAAAATGGATAATATAAGCAAGAAAAACAACAGAACAATTAAAAAAGAGCAGCACATGATAAAAACATAAAAACCTAGTCCCTCACTTTACAGTACTGAACAGCAGCAGCCAAAAACTCTGGGGACGGGGGAAAGAACACTAAGCAGAAAACAACATCTTCAGCACCAGCAGGAAGTTAACAGAGCTGGTGCTGATCTTAGCTGAAAAGGTTGAGCGTTCCAAAGTTGAGATGCTATTAAAGCAACAATCCTACCCCCTTTGGTCATCAACCTGACCTCAGCTAGGGATGGCATGCACCGCAGGGTCCCCTCTGATGACCTTAGTGGAAGAACCAGTTGATATGACTTTCTTTTTCCCTTCTTTGAGACAAGTTATGATTTGAAGGAAAAGTGAAATACATGCAATTTTGTTATCAGATCTAAATTTACTTAACAATTTTTAGAATATACCCTGCATTATGTATTGCGTAACATACAAAATTATACCATGGTATAAATATACATGCCGTAAGTTTTATTCAATTGATAATTATAAATCTAGCTTATACTGGAAATGAAACAAGCCATTGTAGCTCTAAGGTGTGTAAACCTCTTAGTTTTTGCCAGCTCGGAATATAGCAAAAAATAAAAGTGGGGAAAGAAAAACACAAAATCCAGTCAGTTAGCACTGCAGCAAACAGGAGGATGCTTTTTATTATTTTGACTTAGAAACAGTCTTCTCTCCATGCAGGATAACGTCAGTGTTATTTAAAGGAAATATAAAAGCCTTTAACCAGAGATGACAGGGGCAAGTGCATTCACCATAAGCAAGACTCTACAAACTGTTTCCAACCTACTGTCTGCCTTCAACATAATAAAGCTGAGGTTCATTATGGGGAAAAAGGCAGGGCAAAATACTGCAAATAAATAAATAAATAAATAAATAAATAAATAAATAAATAAATAATCACATTATCAAGGACTATCAGTATATACAGATACCAAGTTAAATTGTAACATGACACTGTGAACTTTTCGTTTCAATAATGCATCACCACCACCACACAGTGGGTGCAGACTCAATGCAAGGACTTGGTCAGGTTGGGCAAATGAACAAGAGTGCATGCTTGACAGGCAATGTAGTTAACCTCCCCAAAAAAGAGGGTTACTGCCTACTCACGCTATAAGCCTCCCCTCTGGGACCTGTTCCCTGGCAAGACATTTGCTGCTGTTGTCCACAACTGCCCAGTAAGCTTGCTGGGATAGGGCTAATGGGGGCTGACAATCATGGGTTCAATCCAGGAAATCAAAATGGCACCACACACTTATTGCAGTGGATGCCCCCCTAAAGTACTGCCAATTTGAAACTTAAGACACAATTGCAGTGATATCCTTTTTTAAAAATTTTTATTTGACATACATTAATGTGATGAACAAAAGGAACAGCATAAAAATTACAAAATCACTAATAACTATAGACAATTTTATTAAGATAAACATAATTAAAAAATTAACTCAAAGAAAAAAAAACTGCTAAGCACAAAGAGCTCCCCTCACATACACTCGTAACTCTTTCTTTTTGGGGGGCATTTATTCTCTTACCACAATTGTAGTGATATCCAAACTCAACATATTGAGGTTGAGGCGATCCCTCAAATCTGTTCTGAAAAATCAGTTCTGAAAATCAGTTCTGAAAGATCAATAGCTTCTAACACTGAATTTTCATTGTTATTTCCATGGACGAGAGAACTGAAGATTTGCGCAGATTGAAACAAACCTCTACTTTTTCACAGATTAAGTACATTTTAGCTTAAGTACAGATCCCTGAAATGTTACTTAAGTAGGGGGACTGGCAGGAAACTCCTAATCATGTCTACTCAGAAGTTCCACTGAATTCAATGGGACTTACTCCTAGGTAAGATTGCAGCCTTAGTGTGCAATCCTAAAACATTTTCCAGTACCAACATAAGGACAATGCAGCTCTGAGGTAAGGGAACAAACATACTCTTACTTTGAGGAGGCCTCCGTGAGTGCCACCCAACTGCAGGATATAGCACACATCCCATTAGCACAGCTATGCCAGTGCTGGAAAGTAGATTAGGATTTGGGCTTTAGTGTACTCATTACTTCCCTTTCTTCAAGTAACCTAGAATCTCTCCCTAGAACAGGGGTGGGCAAATTTTGAGCTTTAGGGCTCCTGGACCTTTAACAATTGTATAAAAGAGGGAATTTCAGCAGATGCCACTTGACATCTCAAAGATAACAAGCTACACCTGCTGAAATTCCCTCCTCTACACAACTGTTAAAGGTCCAGGATCCCTAAAGCTGAACGTTTGTCCTCCCCTGCCCTAGAGGAGCCATAATTAGGGCAGAGCTTGAGGGGCACCCACCCTTGGAGTTCCACCAAGCAGGGGTGCATGACTGCCCCAGGCTCTGCCCTAATTATGGAGAAGGTGTTGTGCCCAGTCTCTCATACCCGATTCCCTCTCCTGTGGAAGCTGAGAGCCTCCATGGAGAGGGAGTGGGGAGTGCAAAACAGCTTCAGTGAGTGCCCCTCCCATGGGGAGAACCCAAAGTGATCACCCCCATGTTGCAAGGCAATCACCTCCAGGCTCTCCCCTTAGGGTGCGCTGGTTTCATGCACCCCTCTCTCTCCCCATTGCAGACTCCCAGCCTCCACGGAGAAGGAACAAGGCATGAGAAGGGGCTGCAGTATGCTTCCCCTTCTCCATGGAGAACCTGGAAGCAACGTCTCAGGACATCAAAGCCCCAAGCACTGCTCCCTCCGCCCCCTTCCCTGTGGAGGCTCCCAGCTTCCATGGGAGATGGTACAGGGTGCATGAGGCTACCCACAGTGCCTTCTCCAAAACTAGGGCAGAGCCTGGGGAACAGTCACGCATCTCCACTTGGTGGAGCATCTGTGGCAGATGCCCCTCAGGCTCCAACCTAGTTACAGCTCTGCTAGGGAGTCTGGCACCAGGGCAGTCTGTTATGGCTCTGCTCCCTAGAATGCACCAAATATACAGTCAACTGTGATGGTGGCTGCTCATTTTGAGAAGCAGAAAAGGATTTGCAACAGTAAATTTCTCCCTAATTAATTACAAAGTTGGTTTAATGAGAGTTGAAACTGAGTACACAGGCTAATTCTACTCAAGCTTGGGTTACTACACTAGGGTCATGATTAACTAAAAATGCATGTTCTTTTATTAAAAATGTTGAGACCAATGTAAGTATCAAAATGCTTGCACCACACAATTTTGCTGTGGATGCTCCCTCTTGTCCAGCACATCAAATTTGAAAACTTCAGACACAAGTGCAGCGATATCCAAATCAACAAACTCTGCATTCAGCAATCTCTCCCTGATAGCTTACATAGGCTATCAGATAGTTTCTGAAGGAAAAAAAAGTGTCTTGCTATGTAAACGCAGATTATAAATCACAGATACAAAGAACTCTTACTGAAAAAGCATAATCCTACTGCAGGATAGATTGAAATATCAGTATCATAGTAACAGGACATAAAGTCTTTGTTGAAGGTATAAAATTAATGCATAGCATGAAAAACCTATAACTACACAGAAGAAATTATCGCAGCTAACCTATTCTTACAGTTTTGAAAGTATGTTAGTGAATTTCACTTAATTTTTATACAAGAACTGAGGCCCAAATACACTATATGAACACTTATATAAGCTGTTGCTGTGAGCAGTTGGAGTGCATGCATGTATTATGAACACAAATTGCTAAATTCATATTCAAAATTTATTCTAGAAAATCAATAAAGTATTTAAAAGATCAACTGGCAACATTATTTCCTTAGTTCATTTCACAACCGTTCTGTGAGCTGGATTTGTTCAATTTTACAGCTATCAGCTAAGAAGAGGCGGCTTACCTGAGGCCAGCCAGTATGGGTGAGATCAGCCATAACTTAGAAGTTTGGTCTCCCGAGTTCACAACTCTAGTTATTAGAATAAAGTATACAACATCCATGGTAACAAGTTCCAAAGAATTTACAAACATATTGCAATTTCCATGTGTTTTAACCTTATGTAATGTGTTGCAAGTACAAATTTATGTAAGAGTTCAAATTTCATGTTCAAATTTCAACCTAAGATAAATCCCTTGGAGTTTTATGGTGTATGTGTGTGTGTTTAACTTCTTCTGTGCCATGCTATCAGGCCCATTATCAACTTCTCCATGTAGCCACAATTAATGTTTAATGTCTTTTGATGTCCATCTAGTGGCCTTTTTGATATAATACATGGTATCAGACAATTCCCTGAAGACAAGAGTATCCACAAGATTAACAATAAGAAACAAGGTTCATTAAAACAACCATCCCTCAAATGTAACTTGTTTCAGAGGATAAAAGTATGATAAAACAACTCCATCTGGATAGCTTTAAGGGTAAAGAAATAATACAAGTGTTTCTCAAGACATCACCAAAATCAACACAGGAACTGATCAGAGACTAGCACAGAGATCATAAATCAAGAAAGTCATCCAAAGCATTCCCCCTTCTCCTACAATTAAACAAAAATCTGCCAAGTACCTTCTTAGTTTATTTATAGTACTTACAACTACAAATTGCCTACATATTTCTTTCTCCTGTCTGGAAAGCTCTAGTTCTACTGTTTGCCTTCTGTAACATCGCTACAATTTCTTCCTTCCACATCCAGTCCCTGGATCCATCGTAACAGAGCAGCAGTCAATATTTACAGCATAATCCTATACATGTCTAGTCAGAAGTTAGTCTCAGTTCATGAGGCTTACTCCCAGATAAGTGCATACAGGATTACAGCCTTACTGTTTAAAATCCAAGGACTTGGCAATGGGAGACACAAGACACAAAACTGCCCTGCATGCCCAAGGAGTCTGCCTAATGTGACACACACAAGCAAATAGCAGAATCATTCTATTTGCCCCAAAGTATTCTCAAAGCTGCAACACGAATATGGACATCTTTTTATTGTATTTGTGCTGAACAAGGGTTTTTGAAGTTTGTGGGGATGGAGTGGGAAGGTAAAGTATTCTGCATTAGATTCATTATTCAGGCAAGCTTGTGCAGGCAGATCATCTCTCATTTTCCTCAGTAACAGAAGCACAAACTCTGCAGAAGAAGTTAAATTCATGGAGCAGAATCCTACACCAATGATCAACACTGCACGTAACTTCAGTCCCTGTTATATACTTCGAGCCTGCAGAAGGAAAGCTGTATGTATGAAAACACATACTGAAATGCTATTTGAATTTTTTTTGGCTACACAGGCTACCATCATCTCCCCTGCATGACACCACTGTGGGGGGGGGGGAAGAGAGGCGTTTTGCTTATATTTTCAATACTTAGCAATCAGAATGCCCCAGTTCTTTCTTTGCTCATGCAGGAAGCAGAAACCTTCATTTGGGACACACTGCACACACAGACCTTAGTCTTCAATTGGTCATTATAGCTTTCTGCTAGTTTATGATCCCTTGTTCAAGAGAATTTAATAACAGTGCTATTAAGAAAATGCCCTATCCAATAACTAAAGCAGTATTCAGGCATTCATTTTCCTGAGGAGGCAAACACATGAGAACTTTTTGAATAGGCCAGCAGATATGCATTTTATTAGCTAGCATTATTAGGTAGGAGCATTTCAAAGGCAAACAGCCAGATGCCCTGTGTTTAGACTCGCATTCTAGATCCATATTCTTAACATGATTTCCCAGAAGAAGCCAATTAATTAAGTTGGGCACCAAAGGTGCCTTCTATAGACACAAAATACATCCATTTGCCCAAGGCCATTAAGTGCTTATTTTACATAAAGCTGTTTGACACAAAATGTAGTTTTTGTGCATTTATAATTCGCTTGCTTATAATCTTATCCTAGAAGACAATACTTAAGCTATCCATCATGACACATACAATGCAATTCTACACCTTGCGACATGCTGCTGGGTTCAAGACATGCCAGGGTTCAAGAAAAAAGTGTTGTAGAACTAGATAGTGAATACATTCCAATTACTGTCCACCTGGGAATGTCACTATCTTATAAGCACCCACCAAAAAACAGAGTACCAGTTTTCATAAAATGCAGATGGGGCAGTAAACCTATGTGCTGACTGTTACCATTTTGGACTAGGATGAGGACATGCATGATTGAACAATTTCACATGAAAAAAGGATTCCCATATATGAAAAACCAAGTTGTCAGGAGAAGTCTTGGATAGAAGCCTCACAACCTACATTTCTATCTGCAAGGAATGTTTTTCATATGAAGAATCATTTAATCGTGCAAGTCCCCAAATTGCATTGTGAAATGGTGCAGGTGAGAACAGGTTTACAACCTCACCTGTATTTTTCAAGAAGTAGACTTGAGCACCCCAACCAAACAGTCCCTTGTTATGAGTCTATGTGCATAACAAAATAATTATGATTGCATTGCTTTTGGATGCACAGTATATGAAATCTAGAACAACCTGAATTTTATGTTTTTAATATCTCTTTTATGAATGCCATTAACCTTCAAGCAACAGATTTAGGAACAGGAACTTACAAGATAATGAATGCGTGCCTTTAGGTAAGTATTCAAAGAGCAGAGAACTCTCTTCTCCCAGCATGTCAGCTTTCAGGGACAGCAGGCTGTTCTTACTCATAAGGGCTGCCCGCAGGTTAGCAACTGCCACAGCCTGAAGTGCATCCTCCTTCTCTGGAGTGAGAGGCTGAGCAAGATAACCAGTTTCACCTCCCAGGAGTGCTTCATCCATATTTGCATAAAAGTCCACTCTCTCTATTCTGCTCTCAGAGTTGTTGGGTTCTGCCCCAGTCAGATCCACACCTAAATAAAACAAAACAACATAGTAAATACATAAGAATTGACGACTTCATCACATATAGGGCTCCCCCATCCTAAACCATTAGCCTCAGTCTAATTGCTAAAAGAAAGGAAAGAGCCTAGATTACTTGCTTTCTCACATTAAATTCCACACCTCATTTTATGGTGTCATCACCATGATGCTGATATTTCACACAGTGCACCCTCTTATTCAGCAACTGATACAATGGAATACATACTTTCTATTTTGGAAGTAAGGGCATCATTCCCTGAGGATCTGGCTGCCTCTAAGCCTCTCTGTGCTAGTATACTGTTGTGCAAAAGTGTCGCCAACAAGCAGGACCTTAACCCATTGTTCCCATTTTACTTGTTTAGCTGCATTTTATTCAAGGAACATTTTGCTGCTTTACAAAAATTCTGAATATCCTTAAAGACATTACATTTTCTTTCTAAGCAGAGTTGCAGAAAAAATACTGCCTTCATATAGAAGGTGATGTTATAAGCAGCTCTCTCAAACAAAATTTATTCCCCTCATTCTCTGTATAGAATGAAAATGTATTTTGTTCTGTGAAAGTCATTGCAAGGCCCAAGTAATAATGTTTACACTTGTTAAGTACAGGTGCTGACAATTTCCAAAACAAGTTATTGCATTCTATGCATGACTATTAAACTGCCAAAAATATAGAGTAATCAGATTCACAAAACAGATATTAAATGTTCATCGAAAGCCATGTTTAGAGGAAGGGCGCAATTCTAACCCCTTAGGTCAGTGCTTTCCAGCACTGGCATAGCGGTGGCAATGGGATGTATGCTGCATCCTGCAGTTGGGTGTCACTCACGCAGGCCTCCTCTGTGAGTGAATGTTTGTTCCCCTACCTCAGAGCTGCACTGACATAAGGGATTAGGATTGCGCCCAAAGTCAGTTAAGCAGGCAAGTTAAGATTACTTAATTTACAGTCCAGTTCTGAGTTCCCCAGTACCCAGAGGAATAGCAGCCCAAAAATGGCAATTGCTGTATCCTGCAGGTGCCAGGAAGCCACCAGAGGTCTCCTCAGGGGAAGGGGACTTGCATCTCCTTCCCCCAAGGAAAGCACCAGGCTCCAAAAGGAGCTTCTCACACCTATACTGGGTATTTTACCAGTACAGATAAAAGAACCTCTGCCAGGCCGGTTCCTCCCTGCCCTAGTACATCACCCCCCACCTGAAATGCTTGCACCACTGCTTGGAGCTCTTACCCAGCTCCAGGTGGCGACTGTCCTGTGTTGGACCCAACTCCAAATAGTGCTGGCCCAATGCCAGCACTCCCACAGTGCAATAAACATGCTGTACTGTTACGTGAAAATCCCCTTTCCCCTTCCAAGTTGTGTTTTTATATCTAGTTATGTATTTTGGACTATACAGACCAAGCAAGCAGGCCACTCCTCCCCCAGCACATGTTTCTAAGGGCCATGGCCAAGCTACAAGCACATGAATTACACAACCCCCAATTCCTTGCAGGTCAATGTAGAACCTAATCACTGTGTCTCCTGATTATGCAAAACAAGCATGCACCTACTGAGGAGGAAGTCTATTGTTCTTTTGTTGTAGCTTTAACACTCTTAAGCACCTTATGCAAATTGCCTCCCTCCCCCAGAGTCAAGCTTTGCTGATAACTGAGTTCTGGACCCTTCCACCTTTTCTTTACATACTCCAAGTGTTACTGAGCATGCCCACAGCTCTGGGATACTTCCGGTCAGTTTGGATTGACTTCCAGGTCACAGACAACTCTTAAGAGAGAACTCAGAGCACATGCGGTCTCTCTCTGATTGCTCTCTTGCGAGAGTGGTCCTGCAGGACTCTTCCTCCAACTGCCCCCCCCCAGGTAAATATATTGTGCGTCTAAACTTCCCCCCCTTCCTCCCTACCTATTCCTCCCTTCTCCCCCCCATCTTTAGTCAGCAACTGGGTTTAGCAGATTAAGGAACCCCTAAAATACCTTCCTACACCCTAACCATTTCTGTCTCTTTTTCGGATGCACTCAAATACATAGCACATGCATCCACCACGAGTTAGGTACACCAGACAAGTATATACTTATCAATTCTCCATGTGTATTATGTTACCTTTGTGTGTTTTTGCAATAAAAATATAATCCTTTGATTGAAAGTTACCTTCCTCCCAGTCTCCTCATTAAGCTAAACAAGGGATTTCTTTGCTCTACGCTGCCTTGTATCCAGCCTATGGTCCCAAAAGTTTCCAGAAGGCTAATATAAATAAATCCCCTAAACAAAACAGCCTTTTTGGTAACATTATTATTGGTGGAGAAAGCTGGGCAGGCATGTGTTGGTGATGCCAGTGTGACAGAGCTAACACAGGATCAGACAGTAGTTCTGCAAAGATCCTTTTGGAGATGCTAGGAAAAACCTTGCTGAATGTTAAAGGAAGAAAAAGCATAGGGAGTAGGAACATAGATTTGAGAAACGCTAGACTCACAGATTTGTGATTTTTGGAGTTGGGTGGACTACCTGAATGCAGACCAGGAAAATTTTACACCCGTGGCTCTGGTTACAGGCATGTTTATAACACCTAGCACTGGCGCTGGAGCTCAGTGCCAGTTCTTAAGGTCCACAGGATTGGGCCTTCAGTTAAATTAGAATAGAAATTTATTGATCTTTGAGGAACTGATTCTGATTAGAAAAAGAAAGAAGTTTAATTATGCTATTTTCCAAGGCAACTTTATTTATTGCTCTAATTTCACGTGGTTAATTTTATTCAGTAACTGTGACATTCACCGCATGGGACAATGAAACTACAGAAGACGTCAATGTTGTTATGTATAATGTTTATTTCTAGCAAGCTACAGGTGTCCAGTCCACTTGTATCTGCGGGTCACATAACCACGGTTCTCAAATTGTCCCACTGTGCTCATGAGTTGCCTCTCATCATTTGCAAATGTTTTGCAAAAGGCAACTTTTCCTTCCTTTCTACTTTGAAACAGGGAGTAAGTAATTAGAACCTAGATTCATAGCTGCTATAGGAAGGCTACAGAAGGCAATAGTAAGAATGTGAACAGGAAATCCTCTACTGTATGGTAGCAGAAGGAATTGATACACCATAGATATGGGGGGCACACCTGTATATCTAAATATGTGTTTAGAAGGCAAGCTTCTTTCTTTACACAAAAACAGCTTTCAAAGGCCCCAAGGCCTACACACACGGGTAGGAAGGGGCTAGCCATTTTCTTCCCCCAGCTTTAAGGATGCAAATCTCTATCGACCTCCCAACTACCTCAACTATTCCCCCGCATTTTCATACAGGATGGGAGACAAGATAAACCTCTGCAAGCCAAGGGCCATAAAGATGAGTGGTATTGCCCCAGCACCACTTTCTGAAGCCTGACACAGTTGAAAACTTCTGAAAGCTGCTGAGAGGAGTCCAGTAGAACCAAGAGGGATCCACCTTTAGTTCTAGGTCATCCAACAAGGCAGCCAAGGCCTTCAAAGCCCCATAATGAGGCTGGAATCCAGATTGAAGAGATGTTAAATAATCACTCAGTAAGGTATGCCTGAACCATCTCATAGCCTTTTGCAATCCTCTCAGCAAATAGGGAGCAAAGTGTTTTCCAATCATAAAGGCATGGCAACAAAATGGTTTTAAGCGGTTTGTTATTCTGTCTCAGCATTCTTCTTTCACACCCACATCATGAAGCTCATGAAACAAGGACCACACTGTCCAAGATTAAATTTACTGCTGCAATATGAAAAAGGGCAAGTCCATGAACTATGATACGGTGCTGATAGAAGTTGACACAGATAAATGAAAAACGTAATTAAATTGTGGGAGTAGTATCTGAGCCATGGCAAGAATATGAATTGAAAGCCCTCCTCCATCTGCTGCAATAAAGGGTCTGGGCAGTTATTACCAGTAACTCAGATTTAATCATATTAAAACAAAACTCAATTTTTTTTAAGCCATTCAGAAAACTGCACTTCTACTTACTACCAAATTAAAAACAAAAATGTAATTCAGTAATACTGAAAGTACTATTACAATAGAAGAAACCACTAACCTACAAGAGATTGTTTTTCTGGCACTGGAAAACTGTGATGGGTGGTGGGGAATGCTCAGGGGAGGGCATGTTACATTATTGCTTTTCTGTGTTTTAGGAAGCACCACGCAAAGAGTTAATTTTTATATCAAGCAGACCAGCCCCAAGAACACCTCCTTGTCCAGACCATCCGAAAGTCTCTGAAAGGTGAGCTAACTGCTTATATCAGTGTTTCCCAAAGTGTGTGCCGTGACATCTCAATGCACCGCAGAAAGCAGCCAGGGCATAGCAACATCTTCCTGTTACTTCGTGAATTGCTTCTTTTTAGCTTCACACAACGTTAGCAGGTTGAAGGGGTGCACTCAATGTGTCGCTAACAGGAAGCGGACAGTGCAGGACACAGTGAGACACAGGAGACAGCGACAGGAGGGCTACAAACGGATAATTTGTGTTATGGGAGGGGATTGAGGTGCATAAATGACCTGGAGACAGGGTTGAGCAGTGAAGTGGCTAAGTTTGCAGACGACACCAAACTTTTCCGAGTGGTGAAGACCAGAAGTGATTGTGAGGAGCTCCAGAAGGATCTCTCCAGACTGGCAGAATGGGCAGCAAAATGGCAGATGCGCTTCAATGTCAGTAAGTGTAAAGTCATGCACATTGGGGCAAAAAAATCAAAACTTTAGATATAGGCTGATGGGTTCTGAGCTGTCTGTGACAGATCAGGAGAGAGATCTTGGGGTGGTGGTGGACAGGTCGATGAAAGTGTCGACACAATGTGCGGCGGCAGTGAAGAAGGCCAATTCTATGCTTGGGATCATTAGGAAGGGTATTGAGAACAAAACGGTTAGTATTATAATGCCGTTGTACAAATCGATGGTAAGGCCACACCTGGAGTATTGTGTCCAGTTCTGGTCGCCGCATCTCAAAAAAGACATAGTGGAAATGGAAAAGGTGCAAAAGAGAGCGACTAAGATGATTGCGGGGCTGGGGCACCTTCCTTATGAGGAAAGGCTACGGCGTTTGGGCCTCTTCAGCCTAGAAAAGAGACGCCTGAGGGGGGACATGATTGAGACATACAAAATTATGCAGGGGATGGACAGAGTGGATAGGGAGATGCTCTTTACACTCTCACATAATACCAGAACCACGGGACATCCACTAAAATTGAGTGTTGGGGGGGTTAGGACAGACAAAAGAAAATATTTCTTTACTCAGTGTGTGGTCGGTCTGTGGAACTCCTTGCCACAGGATGTGGTGCTGGCGTCTAGCCTAGACACCTTTGAAAGGGGATTGGACTAGTTTCTGGAGGAAAAATCCATTACGGGGTACAAGCCATGATGTGTATGCGCAACCTCCTGATTTTAGAAATGGGTTATGTCAAAATGCCAGATGCAAGGGAGGGCACCAGGATGAGGTCTCTTGTTATCTGGTGTGCTCCCTGGGGCATTTGGTGGGGCCGATGTGAGATACAGGAAGCTGGACTAGATGGGCCTATGGCCTGATCCAGTGGGGCTGTTCTTATGGGATTTCCTTCCTTCCTTCCCTCTATTTTCAGAGAAGCACAGGAAGTCCAGACTCATTTTAACATCATGCTGCACCATGGGAGAGTTTTGTATATATATATACAAATACCCATAAGAAAGGGTGCCTCTGAGTGCGTAAAGAATACCTGTCTCTTAAGTGTACTGCCCGTTTTCCACTCCCTTGCTTGGTTCTGCAGAGCTACAGCCAACGACGAGTAGGTCAAGGGAGCCACAGGTCAAAAAAGTTTGGAAACCACTGATAGAAGAGGCAACATATAAAAATTGTTGAAATTCCATTTCTGGAACTGTATATATGTTAACTCAGTCCAGTCTCCTACAACAACTCAAAACTTACATCACCACATGGTGTATATATATACAAAACACATGGTGTTCAGAGGCCAATTCAAGTCTGGAAGGAAACACCAAAATATTGCCTTTTGACTTTAGAAGCTGTAGATTGTAAAGTCAAAAGGCAATATTTTGGTGTTTCCTACCATCCTTTTGCTTACCATATGCCTCATGAAAAGTTCTGTGCTGCTTGATACTCTGAGGCCTTTACTAGGAGCAAACAAAAAAGAGTTACCCTACTTTGGATGGTAGATTATTACATTAGTTATTTGATTTTTCTCTGTAAACTGCTTTGTGAACTTTTCACTGAAAATTGGTATATAAATATTATTATTATTATTATTATTATTATTAATATGGGAAGGTTTTTATAAACAAACATACACCCTCAAGGAAGCAATCCTGACCTGGGGCTGGGTCAGTATAAGGTCACAAACGTTTGTGCCTCCTCGTGAGTCAGCTGGGCCCGAAGTGGTGGGAGGGAGGCATTCCAGGGCAGGGGGAAGGAGGGTGGGTGAGAAGTAGGAGGTGGGGCTGGGACTCAGCTCTTATGCCAGATCCCAATCCCTGTTCCCAAGCAGCACAGAGCAGCTTCAAGCTGCTCTGCTCTCCTAGACTTATGCCACCAACTACCACCAACCACTATATACCACCAACTATATGCCACCAACTGGAACTATAAGCCAGTCAGCCTAACGTCTGTTCCAGGTAAGATGGTGGAATGCCTAATCAAAGATAGAATCTTAAAACACATAGACAAACAAACCTTGCTGAGAGAGAATCAGCATGGCTTTTGTAAGGGCAAGTCTTGCCTCACAAACCTTTTAGAATTCTTTGAAAAGGTCAATAGGTATGTGGATGCAGGAGAACCTGTGGATATTATATATCTGGATTTTCAGAAGGTATTTGACAAGGTCCCTCATTAAAGGCTGCTGAGAAAACTCCACAGTCAGGGAATTAGAGGACAGTTCCTCTCATGGATTAGGAACTGGTTGAGGATCAGGAAACAGGGAGTGGGAGTTAATGGGCAATTTTCACAATGGAGACGTGAAAAGCGGTGCGCCTCAAGGGTCAGCCCTGGGACTGGTGCTTTTCAACCTTTTCATAAATGACCTGAAGACAGGGTTAACAGCGAGGTGGCCAAGTTTGCAGATGACACCAAACTTTTTGGGTGGTGAAGAGATCGTGAGGCACTCCAGAAGGATCTCTCCACACTGGGAGAATGGGCAGATGCCCTTCAATGTAAGTAAGTGTACAGTAATGCACATTGGGGCAAAATATCAAAAATTCACAAAGAGGCTAAAGGGTTCTGAGTTGTCTGTGGCAGTTAAGGAAAGGGATCTTGGGTTGCTGGTGGACAGCTCGATGAGCGTGTCATCCCAATGTGCAGCAGCGGTGAAGAAGGCTAATTCTATGCTGGTGATCATTAGAAAAGGTATTGAGAATAAAATGGTTAATATTATAATGCTGTTGTACAAATAAATGGCAAGGCCACACCTGGAGTATTACGTCCAGTTCTAGTCATCAAGTCTCAAAAAAAGGTATAGTGGAAATGGAAAAGGTACATAGGTGAGCGACCAAAATGATTATTGGGCTGAGCCACCTCCCGTACCAGGAAAGGCTACAGTGTTTGGGGCTCTTCAGTCTAGAAAAGAGGCGCCTGAGGAGGAACATGATTGAGACACACAAAATTATGCAGGGGATGGATAGAGTGGCTAGAAATATTCTCTTTTCTCTCTCACACAATACCAGCACTCAATCCACTAAAACTGAGTGTTGGGAGAGTAAGGATAGACAAAAGAAAATACTTCTTTACCCAAAGAGTAATTAGTTTGTGGAACTCCTTGCCACAGGATGTGGTGATGGCAACTGGTCTGGAAGCCTTTAAAAAGGGATTGGACAAATTTCTGGAGGAAAAGTCCATCACAGGATATAAGCCATGATGGGCATGTACAACCTCCTTTTTAGAAGTAGGCTACCTCAGAATGCCAGATGCAAGGGAGGGCACCAGGATGCAGGTCTCTTGTTCTCTTGTATGCTCCCTAAGGCATTTGGTGGGCCACAGTGAAATACATGAAACTGGACTAAATGGGCCTATGGCCTGGTCCAGTGGGGCTCTTCTTATGAATATTCACAGGGGTGGGGAGAGCCCATGGTTTGAAGGCCTCAGAGACCTTCCAGATGTGACCAGAAGTGCCTTCCAGTTGCACCCAATACACACACAGCCTCCTCATGCCTCAGAAGGCATCCTGAAAGGCACTTTCGATTTTCCAGCGAGGCCCCCCTCCCAGATTTCACTATCCACAGAATTCAGATGGGTGGAACGGATTCCCCCCCCCCCCCCCCCCCGCACAAACTGAGGGCCCTCAGTATTTTAGTCAGATGATCAGCAATTTCCCACTGGAGTTTAACAACTATTGGGTGGGTACCATCTGGGCCCAATGATTTGTTAGTATTTGTGAATAAGTTCTGAAACGTTCTCTCTCTTAACCTCTATTTGACTTGATTTTTTGGTCATTCTGAACAGGAAACTATTCCACCAGTGGCATCTACCCGAGTTGTTCTGCCATGAAGATGCAAAGACCTAATATAATTTCTATGCAATCTCCCATTCTCCTTTTATAAAATATTATTTTTCAAATACCTCTGTATTGTGTGTCTGTAACTTGCATGTTTATAAAACAAGCCAAAAAAATAATAATCTCAACACACTGCATTTTAGCCTCCCTGTCAACTCACTCTGCCAGTGGCTCCTTAGGGAAGCATACCAGAAAGCACATTTTTAACATCCCAGTCACATTTAAGAATTGTGTGTGTTTCAGCCTTATTGCAGGGCCTTATTTATACCAAAGTTGAAATGCATCACATGAGCTACCCAGTTTCTTTGGTCATGGAAGATCACTGACTAACAGGACAAACTGTATAGTGAATACTAACAAAAACTAGAAGTCAAAATATAAGAGTTGTATAAAACTAAAGCATTCTGTTTGCCTTCAAAATTGGTTAAGATAATGTTGCAAACAGCAGCTCTTTTGTTTAGTACTAACTCTGAGCACATGTGAGAGATACACAAATCACCACTTTATGAACAGATTACCACAAGCCAATGTATGATATCAGAGTGTAAGGTAAGAATACAAAAGAGGTGAGAGGATGCCTAGAAGTTTTAATTATTAACATTTGTCAAGACTTTAATAAAGCAGGAGGAGGCTATAATTAAAAACAGCTGGATTAAAGCAGGCCTTCTTTATCCATGGGTTCAGCACCTGCGGATTTGACTCAATGTGGGTGCCGACAGGAGGGGCTTCACATGATCTCCTGAATGTGACTGGAAGTACCTTCCATGCACAGCCTCCTTGGGCCTCAGAAAGCCTCTGAGGTATCTGGAAGGCAGTTCTGTTTTTTTTCCTGCCAAAACTGAATTGCATTTCAGAATGCTCCAGTGGGCCTCCTGAGGGATGGGGAGGTCGCATGTGGCCTTCCTGCCCCTCAGAAAGCCTGCCAGAAATCTTGAAAGGCCCTTCAGGTTTTTTTCTGGCTGAGCCTCTCTGCAAATTCCATTATCCATGGAAATCGGTATCCACAGGTGTGTGTGTGTGTCTGGGAACAGATCCCCACAGATACCAAGGGTCCACTAGAGTGGACAGTAGCAGTTTCTTTCAAAAAGGGACATGTGAACAATCAGGGAGCCTTGTCACCAGCACCTGAGAAACCATCAAAGGCCTGAAGGGACTGTTTAAGTAGCCCCCTCCCCGCATTCCCAGGGTCCACTTGTGTCCACAAGTCTTGTGTCCTGAAGGAAGGCAAGAAAAGAGAGGCCCAGGCCACAAAACTCAGCTCAGCTCTTGAGGGCTTTAGACAACATTCCGTGTTAAATCTCCTTATGTAACAGGTTTGCTTGCATTAATATTGACAACTGCCTTGAATGTCTTTGCCAAAGCAGAAAGGTAGTACACAAATAGTGATTATAGTCTCAACTCAGGTGAACAATTAAAGCAAGAGAAAGAGGCACTCAAAGTAGAGGGCAAGGGAACTCCAATATATAGGGTTAAGTTGATTATAACAGAAAGGGCTGCGTCTATACTGAAGACAATGATGAGAATGATAGGACTGGAGCCTAGGGAAAAAGGAAAGCAGGGTGGAGAAGGGAAACAAACACATAGTTAAAAGTTGGGTTAGGGTGGAACCATCTTAAAACCAGGGTGTAGCCAGGGAGAAGCCTGAGCTTCTCCCCAACAATCAATTCAGTTTCCCAAAACACTTTAAAAATAACTTGATCTAACCCTTTAATAAAGGAACCTCAAAACACACAACCACTCCCATAATCTCATAGCTGTACAGTTAACCTGTAACTGTTGTGTGGAACCTAAACATTATAGTCCACTGATCAATTCTGTACAATTACTTAGGGCCAGTTCCCTTCATTTTGCTAGAGCCAAAAGCTACTTAGTACAACTTTGAACAAACTGCCAATAAATATCAAGTACATGGGAAGATCTGGTCCTAAATTCTACTGATTTAAAACAAAGATTAAGTTGCTTTAAATTTCAAGTAAAGAATCCTTGGAGCAATAGTAGAGCAACAGATGGATTCCATAAGAAGTTAAACAGTTACACAAGTTTACCTATACAGTATATTTATAAAAGTGATAGCCCTGACTCAGTAGATCTCCTATTTTCAGTTCAAAGCTGAAATTTGGCATGGTTGTTGCTTATGGATCAACCAATAAAAAACAGTCTGCCTCACAGTGTATGTTTTGTGCAGAAGATGGTAAAACCACCCATGCAGCATTCAGCTAATATAGTGATAAACATTTATGAAACGGTGAATTACCCTGTTCAATTCCTCAACACACTGAATCTCCCTGGAATACCAGTCCATGCTCTTACTTAAAGCTTGGTGCACCTGTAATATTACGTGATTTCAATCTGCCAAAACATTGTAATTGTGCAAGACTTCAAATCAAGGTCTTCACGAACAATGTAGTCAAGGCAGCAGCTACACACCTACCCATTACTGAATAAAGGGAGGTTGATAGGCTCCCCATCAACAAGGGGGAGGTGCCCCATCCCTTCAGTTTGGCATGCTTGCCCTCCTGCACTCCCTCCTCTTTGCTGCTGCTCTTTCAAATGACCAGAACCAGAACTCTGGAGGGAGAAAGGGGTTGCCACAATCCTCATTCAACCCACTCTCAGCCCCAAGAGGGTGGTAAGCAGATGACCTAGGGGCTAATTAGTTTGCTACCACTCCATATGATGGTTTCATATTGCTTCATGAACAGGCCAGCCTAGGTGGAAGAGGAAAATAGCTTCTTATCCACTTTCCCACACCACGCCTATTTTTGTGTCTCAGTCATGTTCCACATAAATTGCTTCCCCTCCCAAGCTAAAAAACCTCAAATGTTGTAGTCTTTCCTCATAAGGAGGGCGCTCCAGCTCTGATCATTTTGGTTGCCACCTTTTACACCTTTTCCAACTCTACTCCTTGAAACATGGTAATCAGATTTGGACGCTGTAGTCCAAAAATGACCGCACCCTAGTCTTATATAGGGACATTTATTTATTTATTTATTTGCACAATTTGTACCCTGCTTTTCTCCATGAAGGGCACCCAAAGCTCTTCAGAGAAAAACCATGAAATCACATTTAAAACAGTAATTTACAATACAGACATTAAAATTTCCTAACCGTTAACATCTTAAAAATAACACGATAACACAAAAGATTAGCAGGCACCTCTTAAGAAAAGGCAAAGCAATAGCAGTAGTTGTCTTATAAAACTAAGGTTTATAGGTTTAAATTTCATTTACCTCTGCCAAGTAATACAGTTTTAAATATCAAGTTATAAATGATACATTTTACCACTTTTGCAGCATACAAAGTTTAAGCTTGATATAAAAATAACTACTGCATATATTTCAATTTTTCCCAAAATTTCAATTAAAAAAAATCCAGAAACCAGTTTTTCCCCATGGCCTCCAAATTTTGCATCTCTAGCATCAACTGCAAGCTTGGGCATCTCACTGTTCGAAGACAACTCCAGGTCATTTAGGCGCAAGGGTCTAAATACAGATCTTTGTTGGAAACCCATTTCCCACTTTTCCCCACTGTGAAAATTACCTCTTTACTCTTTCTCGCCATTTCTTGTTCTTTATGCGGAAACTACTCTGCATAATTTCACACAGCTGGCCCACATGATTTTTCCAATTTCATTCTGATAAAACACAGTACCCTATTGTAATGGAAATGAGTAAAATCCCTCAAGGAGATTGGGTATGGTGCCAACAGTGGCCCCTTGCTCTGGCAGGCAAGCATGGAGTTAACACCAGGGATTTAGATTGCAATGAGTGTGTTGCACAGCTGCAGCCACTTGGAGGCAGAAAGGCACTCAGGGTTAAAGCAGCACCTGCAGGAAGGAAAAGGGGTGTGGGTAGTAGAAGCATAGGTACTCTAGGTGAAGTTTGAACTGGGAAGTTGGCAAAACACCTACCATAGGCAGGTTGGAATTTCAGGGGGTGCATAAAAGATTAGGCAGTGGTAAAGGGTCCATGCCCATCAGTTGGGCACACCCAGAACACCACCCTACAGCAGTGGCAAAAGTTAGCCAAGAGACTCACACCCCTGCTGTACCCATTACCCCTCCCCCTACAAATGGCAGCAAGAATCATTGTGTGGCCTCTAAGGGTAGGTGCAGAGGACCCTTTTGGGACAGCGAGCCATTAGTTATTTGATTTTTTTTTCTGTAAACCGCTTTGTGAACTTTTTGTTGAAAAGCGGTATATAAATATTGTTAACAACAACAACACCAGGCATGTCTCATAACATGGCAGCTCCTCCTTCTCCCGTCATCCCACAAGTACTTACTTTCTCCCTGTAGTGATCCCGAGAGACCACAACAGTTCTTGGTGTGGTGACATGGGAGGGAAAAAAAAGGCATACAACCTATACACCTGATCATCTCATGTATCTTTGGGTGCTTCCTAATCCATCAAAAAGGGATACATTTGCTGCCACTAGAAAGAAAAAAACAAAGATGATTTTGATCATCCCATCTGGGCTACTCCCAATTACTGGACTTCCCTCAGCACAGGAGCCAATTGCTGTAGGAGAAAAGCAGGAAGCCAAAACAGACCTGGTCTTCCCAACTCTTTTGCACCCACACTTGTCCTGGGCAGCACTAACCCTGCATGATCCATCAGGGAGCAAAGGGCAATCTCTGTTGCTCTGGACCAGCATTTTTCAACTGGTGGTGTATGTACCACTGATGGTACTTGACATGTTGTCCAGCGGTACACACAGCTGCCAGGGGTCCTCTGCAGCCTGGCAGTGACACCGCAACTCAATGCTACAAACAGTGGTAGGAGGCTAATTCCAGCATGCAGTTTTTGCATGCTAGAAAAAGCCCACCTGGTTACCTGAGTCTCTTACCACTGTTTGTAGCATCGTATCTGGTCATCACCAGTTACTTCCAGATTGGAAGACATTATTGCCAGTTGTCCAGTGGTACTTAAGATAGACCATAAAGTGATACATCAGGGACAAAGGATAGACTTTGGATAGACACTGCTTTGGATAGACCAAGAGGCAAGTAACTAGTAAAAACAAACTTATTGAAAAAGGAAAAGGCTAAACAGGAAATGGGAAAAGGCAAATGAAAACAATAAATGCCAACTCAAGTTTCCTGGAATGCAACCCTATCTGTCAGTTCATAAGATGTTCTCCTATGTAACACAGGATGTTCTGTGGACCACCTTTCAGCCACAAAGGGACATGTTCTAATAATGAAACGCTGGAACAAAGCATGCACTGGTTCAAACTATATACAGAATGCATATATATACAGAATGCATATAGTCTATATACAGAATGCAAGAGTTTACCCTTCTGATTGTCTAATCAGATGGCAGGCTTGCCTGCCAGATGCAGAAAATTCAGGGTTAACAAACCTCCCCATGATCATGGTCATGCAGATGGTTTTAACCACAGCCTGTTTGGCTGTGGCCCTTTGTTTCACCTAGGCCAAGTGCAGACTCTCTGGTATACATAATACACACCCTAGCTGAGCTGAATTCACTGTGAATACAAGGGCCAGGATGGCAGTGATGCACAAACCAGTTCATCCTAGTCAGTATCACATTACAGGTCCCCATGTACCTGCAAGGATGCAAAGGGCAGGAAGCAACAGTGGCTCCTCTCTGAAGGTGGGGAGGAAAAGCTGTCACCACTGAAAATTTCCTTCATTTGCTAATGGAAGGGGTAGCGGGAGCAGCTACCTGCTGCTGGCAAGCTTGGGAAGCCATGGGGGCCCAATACAACAGATGACCCAATGCAGGACTTCACACCAGGTCCCCAACAACCTGGCAATGCTCCTGAGGAACACTATGCATACAGCGTTGTGGACAAATTTTCAACTTTAGGGATCCTGAACCTTGAACAATTGCGTAGGAGAGATAATTACAGTAGGTACAGCTTGTTATCTTGAGATGACAAGCTGCAGTTGCTGAAATTCCCTCTTCTGGTTGGTTGGCAACCTTGAGTCTCGAAAGACTATGGTATAAGCCTACAGCACCCGGTATTCCCAAGCAGTCTCCCATCCAAGTACTAACCAGGCCTGACCCTGTTTAGCTTCCAAGATCAGACGAGATTGGGCATGTGCAGGGTAACAGTTAAAAGTCTAGGATCCCTAAATTTGAAAGTTTGCCCACCCCTGGTGTAAAGCTAGGTACCATATAAATCTATCAGTGAGCTTTCAGATTCACCTCTCTTCAAAAAGACAAATCATAACACACTCCCAATTACTTGGGTAAAGAAGTAAACTTTTGCAGACATTCAATTCATATACTGTACTGTCTGCACAGATCCAATGCATGTATATGAAGGGAAATTCTGTAAAAAGCTGGCTTCCTGATTGCACACACACAAACCTATAAACTCCGGGTCTATGAACAGTACACAGACAGGGCAGAGGTTGATGAAAGTTGATGAAAGTGTCAATCCAATGTGCTGCAGCCAGAGGCATAGCTAGGTCATTTGACATCCATGGCACATAAATTTTTGTCACCCCATATGACACAATTAATTAATTATATTATTAATTAATTAATGAAATTCTGCATTAAATGGTATATAACACGATGCTATTATTCCTAAAAGCCACGATTTCCAGTTTGGGTCACTAGGGTGTCAGCCCCCCTTGATGTCTCATTGGCCTGTTTTGAGTTAAGGCGGTGGTTCTCAAACTTTTAACACTGGGACCCACTTTTTAGAATGACAATCTGTCCGGGGCCCACCAGAAGTGATCTCATGGCTGGAAGTGACATCATCAAGCAAAATAAAATAATTATAAATAAAAGAAAAACAGATTATTAAATAAGGGGAAGTTAACCCTGTTTCACCAAGTGAATTTTCTCTGTAGCCTGCCTGCAGTAACACCCCCCTCCCACAAAAAATCAGTGAGATTTTCAGCCCTCCCAAGTGCCCACCTTACCAGCTCAAGTCTCTGTTTTATTCTTGGGGGGGGGGGTGTGCTGCCTTCTGGAGCAGTTGTTCTGGAGCACTTTTATCAAATTGGGACCATACAGCCAGCCTTGCATTCTCCTTTGCCTGACTTGACCAGCAGCCAAGGCACATTTGCTTACTCACAAGTAAACACAACCATGTGGCTTACTTTCGCTTTTCATAGGGCTCAATACATTCGCCTGCTTGGAGGGAGGGACTTCCTTCTTGGGTGTTTTTTGGGGGTAGCTTTCATTGGATAGGGACCATTCTGGTGTTGTTGGATTCCTCTCAGCCTGCCCTTTCTGATGGAGTAAGGCATGTTCGCCTACTCACGAATAAATGCACGATATGGCTCGGTTTCATTTTCCATAGGGCTCCATGCATTTTTTGGTTTCTGGGTTGTTGGCTATAACTTTTGATGGAAAGGAGACAATGTCCTCCAGTTTTTTGCATTGCATTCAGCTGGAAATTCCACATTCAACAGTTTTTAGCATGATGGGGTTTCTCGTAACCTCCGTGATGCTAGTGATGTTGGGTAATTTGTGGTGACACCCCCCCCAAGGTTGGTACCTGGGGTGGACCACCCCCTGCCCCTTGCCCCCCCCCCAGCTGCAGTGCTGAAGGAAACTAATTCTATGCTGGGGATCATTAAGAAAGGTATTGAGAATAAAATAACTAATACTATAATGCCGTTATACAACTCAATGGTAAGGCCATGCCTAGAGCACTGCATCCAGTTCTGGTTGTCACATCTCAAAAAGGATATTGTGGAAATGGAAAAGGTACAGAGGTGAGACCCCAAAATGATTACTGAGCTGGGGCACCTCCTGAACGAGGAAAGGCTACAGTGTTTGGACTCCTCAGTCTTGAAAAAAGGCACCAGAGGGGAGTAATGATTGAGACATACAAAATTATGCAGGGGATGGATAGAGAGATGTTCTTTTCCCTCTTGTACAACACCAGAACCAGGGGACATCCACTAAAATTGAGTGTTGGGGGAGTTAGGACAGACAAATGAAAATATTTCTTTACCTAGAGTGTAATTAATCTGTGGAACTCCTTGCCACAAAATGTGTGATGGCATCTGGCCTGGATGCCTTTAAAAGGGTATTTGACAAATTTCTGGAGGAAATGTCCATCACGGGTTACAAGCCATGATGGGTATGTGCAACCTCTTGATTTTAGGCTACCTCAGATGCAAGGGATGCAGGTCTTTTGTGCCTTAAGTGTTCCCTGCGGCATCTGATAGGCCACTCTGAGATTCAGGAAACTGGACTGGATTGGCCTATGGCAGGGGTGCCCAAACACCGGCACTGGGCCACATGTGGCCCTCGAGGCCTCTCAATGCAGCCCTCAGGGAGCCCCCAGTCTCCAATGAGCCTCTGACCCTCCAGAGATTTGTTGGAGCCCACACTGGCCCAACACAACTGCTGTCAGCGTGAGGGCAACTGTTTGACCTCTCGTGTGAGCTGTGGGATGAAGGCTCCCTCCACTGCTTGTTGTTTCATGTCTGTGATGCAGTAGCGGCAGCAAAGGAAAGGCCGGCCTTGCTTTGTGCAAGGCCTTTTATAGGCCTTGAGCTATTGCAAGACCTTCATTCATTCATATAAGTTCATCTTTAATATATTCATTTATGTATGCTTATGTAAATGTATTCAAATTTTAAATGTAAATTAATTCGTTTTTTCCCCCGGCCCCGAACACAGTGTCAGAGAGATGCGGTGGCCCTCCTGCCAAAAACTTTGGACACCCCTGGCGTATGTATGGCCTGATTCAGCAGGGCTCTTCTTACGATCTTGGTTGGGGATGGGCCTGCTGCCCCTTTCTTCACTTGCATGTTTAGTGTACACACACTGCAGACATTCAAAAGAATAAAGGGTTCCCCTGCCTGCTAACTTTTTAAATAGTGGTCCTCTTATATTTAGCCGAAGAGCAACTGTCCTTATTCATTCCCGCACAGCATCTCTTCGAATGGCTGTTACAGGTATCTCTCTCCCCTCTTTTTTTAAGACTGAAAGCCTTTTTGGCAGAGATTCCCCAAGTGTGTGCCATGGTGTACTCACTAGGAAGCCGCGTGGTCTCTTCTTCCTGGCTCATCAGGCCAACATCATGCAAAATATCACACTATTCTCATAAGATCTTGCGCTATGCTGGCCAGCCAGCTGGGAAGAAGAGGCTACATGGCACTGTTAGTTCAAAGGGTGCCACAGCTCCGGTGAGTTTGGAGACCACTGCCCTTGGGTTAGAGCAGGGGCATCCAAAGTTTTTGGCAGGAAGGCCATATCGTCTCTCTGACACTGTGTCAGAGGCCGGGGGGGGGGAGAATTGATTTACATTTAAAATTTGAATACATTTACATAAGTTTTCATAAATGAATATATTAAAGGTGTACTTATATGAATGAATGAAGGTCTTGCAATAGCTCAAGGCCTATAAAAGGCCTTGCACAAAGCAAGGCCGGCCTTTCCTTTGCTGCCGCTACTGCATCACAGACATGAAACAACAAGCAGTGGAGGGAGCCTTCATCCCACAGTTCACACGAGAGGTCAAACAGTTGCCCTCACGCTGACAGCAGTTGTGTTGGGCCAGTGTGGGCTCCAACAAATCTCTGGAGGGTCAGAGGCTCATTGGAGACTGGGGGCTCCCTGAGGGCTGCATTGAGAGGCCTCGAGGGCCACAAGTGGCAAGGGTTTGGGCACCCCTGGGTTAGAGAATCATTTTCTCACTCCTTTTACCACATGAACTGCTTTAAGAACTTTTTCCATCACAACACAATATATATAATACTCTCAAATAATAAGCAGCTTCTGGAATTCCCACAACTTCCACAACACTGTCACAACTTGTTCTGTATTGTATTCATCTTATTTAGAATTGGAATATTATCTTGTGACATTTTTATTTAATTACATAGTGTCATCTATGGGCAGTCACATCTTACTAGTTCAAAAGAGACATTTTGAAAGTAATTTGGCATCTATAAAAAATCCAGCAGGGCTTCATTCGAGTCTAGAGTCACTGCCCCCCACCACTCAACCTGATAAAGAGTCATAACAGGGCACTTGCCGAGTTGCTGAGTCACCCCTTTACAACTCTAAAGGACTTGAGTCAAGTCACACACAAACACCCCCCCCTAAAAAACCCACCATGGTAAAAAACAAGGCTGCTGCCAGGCTCTGTGTGTGCATGTACGTGTGGGTGTTCATTTTAAACACTCCCCTGCTGCCTCATCCCCTCTGTAAAGAGGGCAGGAGGGGTGGGAGGGACAGTGAGAGAGCAGGGACAGAAGCAGCAAGAGGAAGGAGGTCACATGCAGCAGCAGCAAGGCTTACCAGGATGACCCAACCCTTTGCAAATCTACTCAGAAGTAATTCCAGTACAGCTGGTCATTCAATGAGGTTTCTTCTACCCAAGTAACAACAAAGCTTACAGCAGCAATGCCATGCTGTTGGCAAGTGTGATCACTACGAACTGCCTCCCTCCTACTCCCTGGGCTTCTCCAGTCAATCATAAGCAAAAACTCCCTGGGCTTCTCCAGTCAATCATGGGCTCCTTCTCCAATGATCATTGACCTGCTCCTTCCTCCCCCTTCTATTCATTGTAAGAGGAAAACATTAACTCTTCCCTGCCTCAAGGTTGGAACTCCCTGCTGCTCACCTGGTCTGAATGATGGCCCCATGAGGTTTATCAGGCTGCAAAAACAGTAAGCAAGCACACCCAGACAAGGCAGACTCAAGTCTGCATGTGTGGGGATGAGTGCCAAGTCAGGGGACTCAAGTGTTTTTCAGAGACTTCCATGTGCACAACTCAACAAAGTCACTGAAAAAATGCACATTTACATGACAAGTCTTTTTTTCTAATGGAATGGAAGGGGGACGGAGTTCCGGCACCTTTTTACAGGGGCCCCTCCCCTTCGGAGGCATTCCAGGAGGGGGGAGCAAAACAGAGGCATTCGCTGGGTGGGTGCAGGGTGGGCAGGTGCCTGGCCCCTGCCGGACCACACAATGACCCCCTCCTGCCCCCATCTCCAAGCTCTCGCCTGAGCCCAGCCCACCTCCCCTCCCCCCGCGCTCTGCTTCCCCGCACAGCTTCCAAGCCGGTGGAGGGTGCGGGGGACGCGCCAACGCTGAGGAGGACGACGGCCAGCCAATCAGGGAGACGGGCTGTGGCACCCACAGAACGCCCAGGTACTGGCTTGGCGGAGGAGGAGGGGCTGGTTGGTGCAGCCCCCGTGACAATCTGCAGCACAAGCCTAGGCGTGTCTACTCAGAAGTAAGTTCCATTGTGTTCAATGGGGCTTATTCCTGGGAAAGTGTCATAGCCTTGCAGCCTGAGAGCCCTAGCCTATGCATGTCTACTCAGAAGTAAGTTCCATTGAGTTCAATGGGGCTTGCTCCCAGGAAAGTGTCATAGCCTTGCAGCCTGAGTAGAAAGGCAGAGGATTGGGCTCTTAGGCTGCAGTCCTCTCCACACCTTCCTGGGAGGAAGCTCCATTGACTAGACCAAGAATTACTTCAGAGTAGACATACCTAGGACTGGGCTCTTAATCCTGGCAGAGATATATATCTGCACCCGTTTTCAAATGCTAAGGGCAGGTGAAAAGGGATTCTACGTGTGTACAACGTGCTGTCCAGCCTTGCCAGAGATCCTCCTCTTCCTCCCCCACAAGCATGCCCTCCACCAGCCAGCATTTGCAGCTCCTCTCCAGCAATGCACAGCAGCTACTCAGGGCAGCAGAGAACATACAATTGCATGCCAAGCGCCTTCCCAAAGACACAGAGTATTCTGATACCTGAATTAAACCACATTTAATCCCCTGCATAATTTTGTATGTCTCAATCAAGACCCCCCTAGGCAACTTCTTTCAAGACTAAAGAGCCCTAAAATGCTGTAGCCTTTCCTTGTAACAGAGGTGTCCCAGCCGAGTAATCATTTTGGTCGTCACCTATGTACCTTTTCCATTTCCACAGTATCCTTTTTGAGATGTGGCAACCAGAGCTGGACACAATACTCCAGGCATGGCCTTAACATCAATTTGTACAACGGCATTATAATATTCCCTGTTTTATTCTCAACACCTTTTCTAACGATCACCAGCATAGAATTAGCCTTCTTGGGTTTATTAGCCAAGAAATAGCCACACATTGTGTTGACACTTTCATTCAGCACCCCAAGATCTCTCTCCTGATCTGTCACAGACAGCTCAGAACCCATTAGCCTATATGTGAAGTTTTGATTCTTTGCCCCAATGTGCATGACTTTACACTTACTTATATTGAAATGCATCTGCCATTTTGCTGCCCATTCTGGCAGTTTGGAGCGATCCTTCTGGAGTTCCTCACAATCTCTTCTGTTTTTCATCACTTGGAAAAGTTTGGTAAACTGTTTAGGCCCTGGATACTGGTTAGAACAGCGATTTTCAACCTTTTTCATCTCATGGCACACTGACAAGGCCACTAAAATTGTCAAGGCACACCATCAGGTTTTTTTTTTTTTACAATTGACAAGGTACGCCATGCTGCCAGTGGGGGGCTCACATCCCCATTGGCCCTACTAATAAATGACCTTCCCCCAAATTCCAGTGGCACAACTGTGGACCACTCGCGATACACCAGTGTGCCACCGCACAGTGGCTGAAAATGGCTGGGTTAGACTCTTTTTGTCCAGTAGAGATGGCAGCTGGCATACCAGTCTAAACTGATAAAAGGTGCCCCCAGCTTTTAGCCACATCTTATGCCAGAGAAGTTCTCTATGTTCTATAGAGAAGCAATATTGTATTGGCAACCTTCAGTCTCGAAAGACTATGGTATCGCGCTCTGAAAGGTGGTTCTGGCACAGCGTCTAGTGTGGCTGAAAAGGCCAATCCGGGAGTGACAATCCCTTCCACACCGGGAGCAAGTGCAGTCTGTCCCTGGTCTGTCTCCCTGGCTATGGGCCTTCCTTCTTTGCCTCTTAGCCTCAGACTGTTGGCCAAGTGTCTCTTCAAACTGGGAAAGGCCATGCTGCACAGCCTGCCTCCAAGCGGGCCGCTCAGAGGCCAGGGTTTCCCACTTGTTGAGGTCCATCCCTAAGGCCTTCAGATCCCTCTTGCAGATGTCCTTGTATCGCAGCTGTGGTCTACCTGTAGGGCGCTTTCCTTGCACGAGTTCTCCATAGAGGAGATCCTTTGTGATCCGGCCATCATCCATTCTCACGACATGACCGAGCCAACGCAGGCGTCTCTGTTTCAGCAGTGAATACATGCTAGGGATTCCAGCACGTTCCAGGACTGTGTTGTTTGGAACTTTGTCCAATAACAAAGAGAAGCA
This sequence comes from Tiliqua scincoides, assembly GCF_035046505.1. Classification (NCBI taxonomy): domain Eukaryota; kingdom Metazoa; phylum Chordata; class Lepidosauria; order Squamata; family Scincidae; genus Tiliqua; species Tiliqua scincoides. The sequence goes on along the minus strand of NC_089824.1, from coordinate 220,209,818 downwards.
ATAACATGAAACTGATTTACTGAGACAGTGTAGAATACTGTTTTTCAACTGATATAGCATACATAACTCCTGTGGGATTCCTCCTTTGGTCAGCTGAAAATCTAAAACCCTTTCCCAGTAGTGTTTGTAAATATTATCCTAACTAACTAAGAGCAACATTTAAGACTTCTTTCTGTAATGAAAGGAGAATGGAGTTTCAAAAAAGCTTTCACCCTAATTAAGGTAATAAATTAAGAACAAGAGGGGCTGAGATGTTGTTATAATGGAATTATATACTTGACAGCAATTAGGACAAGACACAATATATGCATGGGGTAAAAATCTCCTTGCTCTTTTAAAAATACGTGTTCTAGCTTGAGCCCGGTTTTTGTTATCTCTCTGAAGTGCCTAGCTCACACATTTTAAAAACTCAAATTATTTGTTCTTGACAACAAACCATCCTTGACCACTACCAAAAGTTTTGTGTCATCAGTTCAAACTGGAAGAAAGCATTCTACTAAGTAAGCTCTGTCACTTATGTTCTTTTAAGGGCCATGGTGAAACATTTACTGCACAGAATTGCATCACTATTCTTGGTATTTTATACAAACATCTCACAAGAACCATGTGTAATCAGATGAAATTTGGTCTTCAAGCAACAATATGGCAGCCATAGTGTAATAAAACGATAAACACCTCACATCAGACTTGCAAATTGCACAAATGGAACAAAGCTACAGAAATACAGATACAAGCACATTATACAGAATTTGAAAAAATTGTCAACTGAGATGTTGCTTGCTATATAGTTGTAACCCCTGCTAATTGGGTAAGAGGCACTTTTTCAAGTGGGTGCTCCTTTTTTTAGCAGGGGGAGAGTAACTGGCCCATCTCACCCCAGCAGTGTCTGTTCTAGTGGCTGTCTGCTGGTATTCTTTTGCATCTTTTTAGACTGTGAGCCCTTTTGGGACAGGGAGCCATTTAGTTATTTGATTTTTCTCTGTAAACCGCTTTGTGAACTTTTCGTTGAAAAGCGGTATATAAATACTGTTAATAATAATAATAATGATAATAGTTGGAAAGTTCCTCATTCTATATAAATGAATTTTCACAACAATCTTTGGTTTTCGAAAGCTTTTCTCTAGTGCTTCAGAACTGAATTAGGTGCACCTCATTAATTTCTCTATTTGAGTCCTAATATGGTTTCATAAGTACTCATGGGTTTCAACAATACAACCTTCAGGGATGAAATCAGAGTACTTATTTGCATGACCCAAAGCATTTCCCAACCACTTTTTGTCCATTCCACATCTACGTTTTGCACTCAAGCCATCAACATTTGTCTGCACCATGGCAATGCAAGCTCATTAAGTGGGTGGTTCCCACTGGCAGGGAAACAGCCTTGTTTTGGTTCATAATTCTTCATCCCTGCCCTGTAATCCCTGCATTGCTGCAATCCACACACTCCATCCCTTGATATGTGCTTTGAGCTACCAGAGGAAGAAACAGATGTTAAAATATTCAGTTCAGAAATTCAGTTAACCTCTCCCTCTAAATTCACTCCCTAAACTCTGTACCAGCAGCTCTGTATCCTAGATTTTCAGCTCTGTATTTTCATTGGCAGCTGAACTAAATGCTAGGTGACCCACCTGGTGGGTCCCAACCCACAATTTGAGAAACACTGCTCTAAGCTATTTGCATTATGTATCTCATGTTTCAAAGACAAGGGAATGGAAGATACGATTCGAAAGCATTCTTTGTGAGCTGTAGGCAGTGTATCTTATATTGCCTCACCCATCAATTTCAGAGAATGATATGATATCCTATCACAGATCTCCTGCCTCTTATTTTTATTTTAAACAAAGGTGTGTGGGGGGGATGCATGTGCTCCCAATTTAACTTGTAGCAGCAGTGCTGAGGGATAAAATGTTACTCTCTCACACACACTTCCTCCCCCCATCCCATGCTACACTTCTTACACACACATAGGTTAACAGCAGATTTGGAGAGGTAGAGGCAATTTAGATTAGGATAGGGAGTTCCACCAGCACAACTGCTCCATATTCAGAGTCCAAAGTGCCCATTCTAAAGTAACAACAACAACAAAAAAAAACAGCAGAAACAATCACAAAACCCCTACTGCTTTAGAACCAGACCATACATGAGGTAGAAGACTTTAGTTGGAAGAGGGAAGGAGAGGAATTGGAGTAAGAGAGAGAGAACCAAATCAGAGGAATGAAAGGGGAAAGCCATCCATCCCTCCCTATTGTGCACATGCCCAGATCATTAAAATTGGTGGACTTGTAACACATTTTACAAGATATTTTCATATCATATAATTTTACAGATACAGAAACAAAACATTCTTACTTGCTTCTTGACTACTGTATGGCCATCCAGACACAGACAGAAAAGGTGGCACTGGAGAGCCTGCCCTGCTGTCATCTCCCAGTTGCTGTGTAATATGCCGCACAGTATCCTTATTTTTTCTATTCTTTCTGCGTCCTGTAGGCTGCCATCCATCTGCTGCACCTTGTTCTGAGAAAGCATTCTGCATTGCACTCTCTTTCACAGACTGCAGCTCATTCCCTCCATAATGAGATGGAGAGATCTGCTCTTCTTTGATACGCAAGGATCCATAACCTGTATCACTGGGCCACAGAGACTGGGATGAAATGTCATCATGGCTATCAGTTTTGGGTTCTTGATCCTCTTTCCCATATGTACTTCCTCCCTCATGACAGCTAGCAATGGCTGAATCACCAGAGGAGTTTGCTGGACTTGTCCTCCGAGCTAGCCAGGGAGATATGCTCCTACCAGATACTACTGCAGAAATTAAAGCATTTGTACTACTGCTGGAGGGAGTTCCAAGTTCATATTCAATAAGATCGTCTGATGCATCAGACTTTATACTTATGTCAAGAGCAGCCTTTATGAAATTGTGACAAGCTTGTACAATATCAGTCATCTGGAGATAGCTAGCAGCTGACATCACCTCAATGACATTCCTGCTAGTCAATGAAAGGTGTGCCGAGTACATAAAGTCAATGATTGCTTTAAAGCCCTGTGCTGTTACAATATCTAGATGAGTGACTGTTGCCTGGTCAGAAGTTTTCTGCACCTGGCAGTACAGCGTCTTGAAGTAGCGGCTGCTCCCAAGGAGAATGTTCTTGTGAGCCTTGAAAATCTTTCCCTCTACTATAATGCAAACATCACAGAGGATGCCATGTTGTCTTTGTTCATTGAGTTCTTGAAGCAGACGACGATAATGGGAGGCAATCTCCATGTCTTCCTTTCGATTATTCATTTAGGAATATTTGCACGACAGCTTCCACACAGTCTGCAAGGGAGAATTAGATACATTATCATTATAAGTTAATTATCATACTATGTATCTTAATTCCAAGAAGGCATTTAACAGTCTTCCCAAGATCAGTGTCCCCGAATTTATTTCATGAGAAATAGGTTTCCACTGATAATTCAGTATAACCAGCACTGATTTTGTAAATTTCTCATGAAAATGCCATCATTTATCAACAGGCCTATGACTGACTATTAAAAACTAGCACCACTGAACTCTATTCCTATATCCACCATAACGGATAAATATCTGGAAAAATATTCCCAATATTACAGGCAATTAGCCTTAAGGTATAATAAAAATTGATCTTAGAAAGTTCTCTTTTTATATCATACTATCATATTACATTTTCAAGCCTAAGAAAAAGTATAATGTAGTTTCTACAACTGCCTTGAAACAAGTTATTAATTTACATTGTACAAATGCATTCAGTTTCAAAGTCACATCCAGTTAGCACCAGAAGTATGTTTGCATGTTCATTTGAAAGCATTCTATAACAGTAGTTCCAGAAGACAGAAATTGGCCTTAGGCCAGTGGTTCTCAAACTTTTTAGCATTAAGACCCACTTTTTAGAATGACAATCCTTTGGGACTCAATGAAAGTGATGTCATTAACCTGGAAGCGATATCATGGCCAGAAGTGACAAAATAAAGCTGGAAAATTTTTAACACCACCCCAAACAACAAAATCCAATCAATTAAGCAAATTAAAAGTTAATAGTAAGTTTAAAAATTTAAAACAAAGAAGAACCCTCCTGATATAGAAGAACCCTCCTAACAAGCAGTTGCTGATCTGTTTTAAAAAAAATTCCCCAAACATCTCTCAGGCTGCAATTCTATCCAAATTTACCCAGGAGAAAGCCCTACTAACTATAATTGTTAAAAGCATGTTTATGTTAAAAATACAGATATGTAACATATCCCCAGATGCAGTCACATACCATGGTATTTGTATTGGCAACCTTCAGTCTCGAAAGACTATGGTATCGCGCTCTGAAAGGTGGTTCTGGCACAGCATGGTAGCAGTCTATTAAAAATAAAATACAGGAGGGCCCCCATTTCTGTGGGGGTTCGGTTTCAGAACACCCTGCATATATTTTAATCCACGGATATGTAGGGACACCCCCAGGAGCCATGCTCCCTTCACATCCAGAGGGTCTTCTGAGCACAACAGTGGCTGCGCGTATCCACCAGTGGCGTCTGCCAGGTTCAGAATGACTGACAGAGAGAAAAAAAAATTAATTCCAGTTATTCATCAAAAATGGAAGTGACGTCTTTACGCCTTTAAAAGGCAAAATGAGGGATGGAGAAGCCTCCTTTGTGTCGATGTCTAAATTATTAACCCCTTGAGTCTTTTTGTCCTCTGTAAAGCACCATGTACAGTGATAGCACTATATAAATAATAAGCCGCATCTGCAAATATAGTAGTGACTGGAACCTCCTTCACACTACAGAAATCCCTTATTCCAGTGGTTCTCACACATTTACCACCGGGACCCACTTTTTAGAATGAGAGTCTTTCAGGACCCACCAGAAGTGATGTCATGACTGGAAGAGACATAATTAAGCAAGAATATTTTTGACAATCCTAGGCTGCAATCCTACCCACACTTACCCAGGAGCAAGTTCCACTTACTTTCCTGTATCTCACAGTGGCCCACCAAATGCCTCAGGGAGCACACAAGACAACAGACAATCTGCATCCCAGTGCCTTCCCCTGCATCTGGTAATCAGAGGCAGCCGACCTCTAAAACCAAGAGCTTGCATATACCTACTGTGACTTGTAACCCGTAATGAACTTCTCCTCCAGAAATTTGTCCAATTCCCTCTTAAAGGCATCCAGGCAAGATGCCATCACTACTTCCTGTGGCAAAGAGTTCCACAAACTAATTACATGCTGGGTAAAGAAATATTTTCTTCTGTCTCTCCTAACTTTCCCAACACTCAACTTTCGTGGATGTCCTCTGGTTCTGGTGTTATGTGAGAGGGAAAAGAGTGTCTCTCTATCTACTCTGTCCATCCCCTGCATGATTTTGTATGTCTCAATCATGCCCCCCCTCAGGCACCTCTTTTCCAGACTGAAGAGGCCCAAATGCTGTAGCCTTTCCTCATAGGGAAGGTGCCCCAGCCCAGTAATCATTTTGGTTGCTCTCTTTTGCACCTTTTCCATCTCCCCTATATCCTTTTTGAGATGTGGCGACCAGAACTGGACGCAATACTCCAGGTGTAGCCTTACCATCGATTTGTACAACAACATTACAGTAATAGCTGTCTTATTCTCAATGCCTTTCCTAATGATCCCAAGCATGGAATTAGCCCTTTTCACTGCTGCTGCACATTGGGTCGACACTTTCATTGAGCTCCCCACAAGGACCCCAAGATCTCTCTCCTGATCTGTCTCAGACAGCTCAGAACCCATTAGAACCCATTAACTATCATTGTTAAAAGAATATACATAGTAGCTTGTTAAAACTACCGGTCTGTAACATTTCCCCAAATGCAGTCACATACCATGGTGGCATCAAGTTTAATACATTAAAAACAAAATATTGAAATGAATGAGGACCCACCTGAAACTGACTCGAGACCCACCTAGTGGGTTCCAACCCACAGTCGAAAAACACTTATACATATATAACACATTGGTTTGAATATTACCTGACAACACTTTTTAAATGAAGCACGCTGAGATACACATGTACATGTTGCACTGGGTGCCTGCTAAGCAAGTATGACCCAGACCAGTCTTGATCTTCTGAGGAGGAACTGGACAGTGCTTAACTGGATTCGTACTAACCATGGCAGGTGCCAAAATCGGACATAAAAATGGGAGCTGGTTGATAATCCTAATTGTGACTACAGAAATGTTCCACAAACTTTACATCACAGGTTCTGGACCTTTAACAATTGTACAGGAGAGAGAATTTCAGCAGGTGCAAACTTGCTGAAATTCCTTCTTCTATACAATTGTTAAAGGTACAGGCTCTCTAAAGTTGAAAGTTTGTCCACCTCTGGGTTAAGCAGGCAAAGACAGCTAAAGAAGCAAATCCATAAACACCTTCAGATAGTATGTTTCAGCATTGCTATCAGTGCTTGATTTCAGGTCAGGGCCTCCAAGAGGAATTCTATCAGGGGGTACAAAGTTTCTTTGGGGCCCCTTCCCAAAGAGGGAGGGCATGAAACAGAGTGGGGGAGGAATGGGGGGGCACCACTTCTGCAGCAGCTGTAGCCCCGCAGCTGTGTCTCTCAACTCCCATCCATTCTAAGCAGATCCACAAGCCAAAGAGCTCCTGGATCAGGCCAGCTTCCTCCCAGATGTGACACTGTTAAGGAATGTATGCATTGCTGGGCCTGGTGCGTGTGGCTTCCGGCAGTAGTTGCTGCCATGTGCATCCCGTGTGGGCAGTGAGTCTGAGTGAGATTGGAAAATGTAAGATCCCAGGAAATTTCTGGGGCCCCTCCTTTGGCTCCTGGGCCCCCTTTCTGACCCTGGGCCCAGGTACAAATTACCCCCTTTACCCCCCTCTCCTAGGCCCTGTCTCAGGTAAAGGAAGTTTGATCATGCTAGCTGGCTAATAATAATAATAATAATAACTTTATTTTTTACCCCGCCTTTCTCCCCGAAGGGACTCAAGGTGGCTTACAACATATTAAAAACATAATTTAAAAACAAATAAAAACATATTAACACATCATAAAAAACAGCAGTCAGAGTAAAAAATAGGTAAAAAGAGCATAGAGCAGCAGCAAGTCATAAAAGAATCAGGCCTGTAAAAAAAAAAATTAAAAGATGTTAAAAAGGCCAAGAACTCAAAAGGCTTGTTTAAACAGAAGGGTCTTCTACTGTAGGCCAGATGCAACTGTGGGACTGGTACATTCTCAGGCATGAGGCAATGATTGTATTGTGTGACCAGTTGGTTGTGTTTTCTATGAAAAAATATCTACAGAGAGGAAAACACCCACTGTTTTAAACATCAAGAAATAATTATCTGAAGACATTGGAAGGACACTGTACCTCTGATGGAACCTGAATTAACAACAAGCTTAACTCTCAGCAGTGTAATAGAAAAATAAATTGGATCCTAAAGCTGTACTGTGTGGAAGGAACTGCATTCATATGTTTGATATGGTGTAAATTTGGGAGTAATATGCTGCCTATGTGTTTTACTTTTCCACAGCATAGGTATTAACTTTAGCAGGTGAAGTATTTTAGTAAATCTTCTTATGAAGAATCAGCTCGTGAAGATAGCTTTTAGCAAGAAGTTTCTACAGACTGTTGATCTCTGAACATTGTTATTTTGTTGGGACCTGCAACTAGATGCTTTATAACTGGAAAAACCACAAAGTGCCATTCCCCAAATCTGCAATTTCCAAAGTCTCCAACCATGCAGGAAAAACAGGAGATTAGGGTGAACTTAGTGTTCCTACTGCTGGCCCCTCATCAGGTTACATCTATACCGGGCAAGATGGTGGAATGCCTCATCAAAGATAGGATCTCAAAACACATAGACAAACAGGCCTTGCTGAGGGAGAATCAGCGTGGCTTCTGTAAGGGTATGTCCTGCCTCACAAACTTTTTAGAATTCTTTGAAAAGGTCAACAGGCATATGGATGCGGGAGAACCCGTGGGCATTATATATCTGGACTTTCAGAAGGCGTTCGCCATAGTCCCTCACCAAAGGCTACTGAAAAAACTCCACAGTCAGGGAATTAGAGGGCAGGTCCTCTCCTGGATTAGGAACTGGTTGAAGACCAGGAAACAGAGTGGGTATCAATGAGCAATTTTCACAATGGAGAGAGGTGGAAAGTGGTGTGCCCCAAGGATCTGCCCTGGGACCGGTGCTTTTCAACCTCTTCATAAATGACCTGGAGACAGGGGTGAGCAGTGAGGTGGCAAAGTTTGCAGACGACATCAAACTTCTCCGAGTGGTGAAGACCAGAAGTGATTGTGAGGAGCTCCAGAAGGATCCCTCCAAACTGGCAGAATGGGCAGCAAAATGGCAGATGCGTTTCAATGTAAGTAAGTGTATGCACATTGGGGCAAAAAAGCAAAACTTCACATATAGGCTGATGGGCTCTGAGCTGTCTGTGACAGATCAGGAGAGAGATCTTAGGGTGGTGGTGGACAGGTCGATGAAAGTGTCGAGCCAATGTGCGGCAGCAGTAAAGAAGGCCAATTCCATGCTTGGGATCATTAGAAAAGTTACAGAGAACAAAATGGCTAATATTATAATGCCGTTGTACAAATCGATGGTAAGGCCACACCTGGAGTATTGTGTCCAGGTCTGGTCGCCGCATCTCAAAAAAGACATAGTGGAAATGGAAAAGGTGCAAAAGAGACCGACTAAGACGATTACTGGGCTGGGGCAACTTCCTTATGAGGAAAGGCTACGGCGTTTGGGCCTCTTCAGCCTAGAAAAGAGACGTCTGAGGGGGGACATGATTGAGACATACAAAATTATGCACGGGAAGGATAAAGTGGATAGAGAGATGCTCTTTACACTCTCACATAACACCAGAACCAGGGAACATCTACTAAAATTGAGTGTTGGGAGAGTTAGGAGAGACAGAAGAAAATATTTCTTTACTCAGCATGTGGTTGGTCTGTGGACCACCTCCCTGCATTACAATCTCTGAGCATGAACTGGAGGTTGTCCATGACTTTGTGTACCTTGGCTCAACGATCTCCGACACTCATTCTCTCGATGCCGAGCTAAACAGGCGCATCGGTAAAGCAGCTACCACGTTTTCCAGACTCACAAAGAGAGTCTGGTCCAACAAGAAGCTGACGGAACATACCAAGATCCAGGTCTACAGAGCTTGCGTCCTGAGTACACTTCTGTACTGCAGCGAGTCATGGACTCTTCGCTCACAACAGGAGAGGAAACTGAGCGCTTTCCACATGCGCTGCCTCCGACGCATCCTCGGCATCACCTGGCAGGACAAAGTTCCAAACAACACAGGCCTGGAACGTGCTGGAATCCCTAGCATGTATTCACTGCTGAAACAGAGACGCCTGCGTTGGCTTGGTCATGTCGTGAGAATGGATGATGGCCGGATCCCAAAGGATCTCCTCTATGGAGAACTTGTGCAAGGAAAGCGCCCTACAGGTAGACCACAGCTGCGATACAAGGACATCTGCAAGAGGGATCTGAAGGCCTTAGGGATGGACCTCAACAAGTGGGAAACCCTGGCCTCTGAGCGGCCCGCTTGGAGGCAGGCTGTGCAGCATGGCCTTTCCCAGTTTGAAGAGACACTTTGCCAACAGTCTGAGGCTAAGAGGCAAAGAAGGAAGGCCCATAGCCAGGGAGACAGACCAGGGACAGACTGCACTTGCTCCCGGTGTGGAAGGGATTGTCACTCCCGGATTGGCCTTTTCAGCCACACTAGACGCTGTGCCAGAACCACCTTTCAGAGCGCGATACCATAGTCTTTCGAGACTGAAGGTTGCCAATACATACATACATATGGTTGGTCTGTGGAACTCCTTGCCACAGGAAGTGGTGACAGCATCTGGCCTGGATGCCTTTAAAAGGGGGTTGGACAAGTTTCTGGAGGAAAGATCCATTACGGGTTACAAGCCATGATGTGTATGTGCCACCTCCTGATTTTAGAAATGGGCTATGTCAGATGCAAGGGAGGGCAACAGGATGCAGGTCTCTTGTTAACTGGTGTGCTCCCTGGGACATTTGGTGGGGCCGCTGTGAGATACAGGAAGCTGGACTAGATGGGCCTATGGCCTGACCCAGTGGGGCTGTTCTTATGTTCTTAAAGAAAGCCTGTGTCCTATGCCCCGGTTGACACCTATATAGTATGTTAAAAATATCTGGAACAACAGAACTTGTTAAAGCTGTACTCACTTGCATCGCTAGTGGGGTGCGGGCCGCACCAGGTGACGCGCTGGGTGGGTGACGTGCCCTGGGGGGACGATGCACGAACATCGCGGGGTTAGGAGCTGCCGCATCATGCCATACACCGTTGGATGCGGAATGGCCAGCGGAGTGCAATACAAAAAACCGAATTGAAATCGCTCCTTTTGTTCAAAAGTTATGGCCAAAAACCCAGAAGGAAAAAATGCATGGAGTCCTCTGGAAAGTGAAAGTGAGCCGTATCATGCGTTTACTCGTGAGTAGGCGGACTTGCCATAGTCCGTTGGAAAGGGCAGGCTGAGAGGAATTCAACGACACTACAATGGTCCCAATCTAATGAAGGCAGCCCCCCAAAAACACCGGAAAAGCTCTCCCCTCCCAGCTGCGAGTCTGAGCCCGAAACAAAGCCAGATGGTCGCCTTTACTCACAAATAGACAGACTTGCCTTAGTCAAGGCAGGCTGAGAGGCTCCAAGGACGTCAGAATGGTCCTCATTCAATGAGTGCAGCCCTCAAAAAAACCGGAAAAGGAGGTTCCTCCCTCCCTCCCAATCTTTGCAGCCTTATGGAAAGCAAAGCAGCCTCACAGTTGCGTTTACTCACGAGTAGGCAGACATGCCTTGGCTGGTGGTCAGGCCAGGCAAAGAGGAATGTGAGGACACCAGAAGGGTCCTGATCCAATGGAGCTGGAGTGCAACAGAAGGCAGCCACCCCCCTCCTAAAAAGAACAAAAAAGAGGCTTGAATGCTAAGGGGAAAGTTTTCTGTTTTGCACTTGTGAAGCCAGGTGTGTCTTTAATCTGATGGGCCTGAAGTAGAAGAACTTTAAACTGGGCACTGGGAGGGCTGAAGAGCTCACTGATTCTTTTTGGGGGGTTATTATTGCAGACAGACTACAGAGTAAGCTCCATTGACCACTATGGGACTTACTTCTGAGTAGACATGCATAGGCTTGGGCTCACAGGCTGCAATCCTACCCACACTTTCCTGAGAGTAAGCCCCATTGACCACTATGGGACTTACTTCACAGTAGATTCACTTGGTGGAACAGGACTGGCTCCCCCTTATTTTATTATTTTATTTTAATTTAATTATTTATAATTATTTATTTTAATTTGCTTGATGATGTCACTTCTGGCCATGACATCACTTCCAATGGGTACTGGACAGATTGTCCTTCTAAAAAGTGGGTCCCGGTGCTAAAAGTTTGAGAACTGCTGCAATAAGGTATTAGTAAGTTGACATGGGGTAGGTGTGTGTGTGTGTGTGTGAGTGTGAGTGTGTGTGTGAGAGAGAGAGAGAGAGAGAGAGAGAGAGAGAGAGACTCTACAAGTTTTCAAAATCACTAAAATCAGAATTTGAAGGAATAAGACCATCATGTTATATATCCATCAATGCGTAATTTCATGCAGAATGCAATGAAACAAGCCACATCGAAATATCTGTGTTCTAACAAAAGGTACAGCCAAAAAACCAGTGGGGGAGGGGCAATGGTATATCACCATGCCCACCTGGGGCGTTGTCCCACCCACTACATGGATGACGCACAGGCCTCCTGCACTGGGTGACGCGAATCCTAGTGACGCCACTGGCTGTACTATGGAAGATAGTAGAATATTTCCAACACTGCAATTTAACACCTCCTTTTCACCCTCCAAGTAATGTGCCTCCTAGACCTTCTGGATATGAAAAAGTAAGCAATGCAGAGAGTGATGCTGATAAGGGAGATGTGAAATACAGTAAGTTGGTGGTTCCCACATTGTGGGTTCATGGCCCATTAGTGGATCATGACCCAATTTTTGGTGGGTCATGAAACGAACAAAGCAGGTAAGGCTACGTGCATCAAGGGTTAAATAACCTGCTACTTGGGAGGAGAGGTATAAACAAGACCAAATAAAACTGGAATAATTAAGATGTTAGGAAATTCACATGCAGAAAGCAAACCACAACAACCTCTCACAAAAAGGTAAGAGAAGTTACCCAAGAAGAGAGTATATATGCACAGAACGCCCAGCTGGAAATACACTTGTACACAGGTCCTACTGGACATCTAAGCAGGGTACAACAAATATTATACCACCTTTGTTTCCACACTGATATCTAGGATTAATTCCATTTCTTAAACCATTACAAAAAAAATTACTCAGAGATACTCAATTGTTTGTGCTAGTGGAGTGTCTCTCAGAGAATTATAGCAGGCAAGCAATTGCAGGTTAGGATTGCAGCCCACATTTGATTGAATTTAAGAGTCAAAATTGGAAGTAACCCCTTAGTTTAGATATATGAAACATAAAGTATAAAAATATTGAAATAAGATACCTTTTAAAAGGAACAAAATTGTCCAATAATCCTCTAACTATTAAATCAGTGTTCCCAAACCTTTTTGTCTGGCAGCTCCCTTGAGTTACTGGGCCATTGGCCATGGCTCAAATTCTATACTTGGAATAGGGTGACATGTTTTTCACAAGGATTCTGTGGTTCCCCTGGCTGGTTTCTGCAGCTCCCATGGGGCCACAGGGCACAGTTTGGAACCACTATATTAGACACCTACTCCAAAAGTAAGCAAGAATTACATTACCATGTAGCTTGAGACAAAATTTATGGAAAGAAGTTATGTTTTTCTTAATACTTCAGCATGTATTCAGTTCGTGGAAGGCATAATCAACAATTTTCTATCACTGTCACACAATCTGCACATGAGAAGCAGGAGATGGTAGCCACTAAGGTACATAGATCTCAATGTGTCAAGGCTTTATAACAGGTTTTAAACTGCTACACCGCTAGTTGCCTGTGGCACATAACAATGGTTTTCACAGTATTCTCCACTCTCTTCAGGTCTACATAGATCTCCTCAGATCTAATAGCACCTTCAGGAATGGGCTGATTTTGACCAGGAGAATAGCATGGGAAAAGTGGAGGAATCTCCTGCGGCTGCATTAGAGTAAGATATTGTAAGATCCAGTCATGGCTCTCACACCTAACACATAGTTTGCTACTCTGTGCAGCATATCTAGCTGCAACAGACTAGAAAAAGTGGCAACACTGGTATCATACAGCTTTGAATCCTGGGAAAGAGTAAGCAACATAGAACATAGTGTAGACCAGGGCTGTCAAACATAAGGCCCAGTGGCCAGATGCGGTCCCTGGAAGCTTTTTAGGCTCTCAGCTGCTGAGCAGTGCTGAGGTGTTACCACTGAAACAGTGGCCCACATGAAAATTGGGCTTTCCCATATCTTGAAATATGATCAAGATTTCTGTATTTTCTCTTATGTCATTTGCAGTAATGAACTTCTATATAAGAGCAAGGTGCTGATTTCTGGCCATCAGCTGCTTAATGATGTTACTTTCTGCTTAATGACATCACTTCCGGCCCTCAACATGTGCCCTGAATGCTAACTTTGGCCCTCTGTATGAAATGAGTTTGACACCCCTGATGTAGACATTCTCCCTTCCCCACCCCATGCTGCTGATGGGGGTGGGGGCTTCTTTGAGGTGGAATGATTGACAAACAATATTTGGAACTCTCCTAGCAGCCGCAAGTTGTCAAGAAGGAGCTTCAATCAGCCCACGTGCCTTTTACAAGAAAGACCTGTCTAATGATATTCACGCAAGGTAGCCTAATAGCATGCAAAAAAGCTACTTAGAGCATTTATGACATGCTCCCTGTGACCAATAATAATATTTATTAATAGTCAACTTTCTACCTATAATATCTGCAAGGGGATTCATAATCTAGGACAGACAAATTTGAATAAATAATTTTCTGTGTTAAACATGACTAAGCAGTAAAAAGACCACAACATCACTATCCAAGAACTCTGAAAAATAAAATAACTTTCACCTGATGCCTAAACATAAGAACAGGTGCCAAACACACATTTCTGAGGTGTATCATAGCTGCCACAACAGAGAAGGCCCTATCCCTAGACAACATCCACTTTTACACCTGATGGAAGACAGATTGAAACCAGGAACTCAGATGATTCTCTGAATCAACTGCAAGGTTATTTTGCACTACATGTGGAAAAACAGGCCCTTCCCATAACTTCACAATCGACAAGGACAGCTTAAAGGAAAGTGTGACAAAGAAAAAGAAAGGAAGATTATCCATCAGGAAAAGATTCATGTAAAGTACTTCATATGGGATTTGTCATCTAACCTATGCCAAGAGCACAGCATTCCAAAATAACGGAAAAGAAAGCACAGGAAGACAGAGGTATGGGTCAAGCTCCACATTCTGCACCAGATTCAGCCCCCACAGATGCATCTCAAAATCATTTCTGCAGAGCATACTACTACAGTAATTAAGAATCAAAGTTTAAACGTGAGTTACCATTACCCCAGCCTGGGAAAAAAATTATTGTAGTCTTCTTACCCAAGGAATTGGAGGCTCGTTCTACTACTGCAGCCTAGCAATTCCAGCACAGGGATGGATCCAGAAACCATCTCAGGACTACAAGTGCAGTATTCATAACCAAAAGCAAAGAGACATCAGTGATTTAAGAGTCTGCTGTCTCCAAGGCTTAAGACAAGACCACAAAAGCACCATCATTAGCCAAGCAACATCATTAGCCTTGCTTAGACTAAGCCTCAATCAACATTCACAAGTTCAGTTTTTAACCATGGCCTGACTACACATACTGTATATTAAAACAATTGAGATTAGGGTCAGAAGAGAAAGGCACTACAAAATGGGGTGTTTATCTGTTGCACGCAACGCAACAATTGCTACACAACTTCTCCCAGCAACCTCAAAGACCTCAAAGATCATAATTGTATGATCAATTATAATACAAGAGTAATACCGTAACACTATGGATACATTCCTGGAGAACAAAGTATAAAGCAGCACTATAGGAGGTCATTGTAATACTGTTCCAAAGTAGAGGTGTTCACCGTACTGAATTACCAGTACTTTTGGTCAGAGCCTGCCGTGCAACTGACCGCTGCTATTGTCACTCCTCCTATGTAGCAATGGTAGCAGATAATGGGAGTTGCTACCCCTAGCACAGTGATTTTCAACCTTTTTCATCTTGCAGCACAATGGCAAGGTACTAAAATGGACAAGGCACACCATCAGCTTTTTGACAATTGACAAGGCACACTGTGCTGTCAATGGGGGCTCACATCCCCCAATGGTCCTATTGATAAATGACCCTCTCCCAAATTCCCGCGGCACACCTGGGTACCATTCACAGCACACCAGTGTGCCATGGCACAGTGGTTGAAAATGGCTGCCCTAGCAGGATAAGCTAGATTGTGACTCATCCCTGGAAATGACAGGCTTGTTGGGTATCTAAGACTAGGGTACTTGCCCATTGTTTCCTCTCCCAAAACATTTCCTCATAACAAGTGACTGGCCTTGGGCTAGCCAGAATACACTAATCTCAGTGGTACAGCACTAGCCAGAAATACGTGAAAGCAGAGAACAGACAGCTCTACGTTTCCATACTGAACTTGAAAAACCTTATGGATTTTTATAACACTGTAAAAATTATATCAAAGAAGAAAAATTCTATTAACAAAGCCTTGCTGTAGGAAGCAGTAATATATAGAAGACAGCAACAGTAAGACATAACTTTCCCAAGACGACAACCCTCTGGAAAAACACACAGACAAATTATCTCCTTATGCCAATTTGCTATCTGCGAATTCATTATCTGCTCCTCCCTATCTGTTTTGCAGAGACCTTTCAGAGGCTGCAGGGAACTTGAGAATGGTGCCTGTGACCAGCACAATCCCTTTAAAATGGCCAGTGAAAGAGTGGAAGCTTCTGCTAGCCATTTTGAAGGGGTCTGTGCTAGTTGTGAACACCATTCTCAAGGTCCCTGCAGCTTCTGGAAGGTCTCTACAGCATTCAGACACATTTTGGTACTTCCTGCTGCACTCTGTTGGCTTCCTGCTGAATTCTTCTGATGGTACCCCTTGCACCTAACCTCATTGATCCTATATGATCTGCAGTTTGTTATCCGCAAATACACTGTTCACTAGGGTTTCCAGGAACCTAACCCTAATGGAAAACGAGAACTGACTGTACATCCCAACTACTCTAGAACAAACCATTATTTGATAATGGCCTATTTAATAATTAGGTAGACTTTTTGTAGTAAACCATTTTGAGCACAGTTTTGTGGTAACAAGTTATAACTAATATAAATAAAGGGCCAATGAAAAATGTAACATACTTGCAAGGTACCACTTCTTTTTATTAGTTTTCAGGCTGACACTATATTCTGTGGTGACAAGCAAATTCAGTGTACCAAATCCAAAGACCTAGAATTTTTTTTTAATTGATTCTATAATGCACTGCCAAGAATCAGGACATATAACATTAAAAATGAAATATAAATATATTAAAATCCCATGAAAACTAAAAATACTAGCATCGTATAACAGGGCAAAGACAAATCTTGCAGTCAGGATTCTACCTTTTCACAGGTGGCACCAACAGGCACAACCAGCTTCTTGCTGCCAGAAACTTGAAACTAGTATCTGTACTAAATCCAAAGATCTTTAAACCACAACTACTTTCAAACCATGAAACACATTTAAAAGATGGCTTCTCAAACTAAAAAGCACCTCTCTCTAGGGAAGCACTACCTGCTAATAGAGGAATTACATAAATCAGCAGTTCATCAACATCACACATTACACTATCTCAGTTCTTGCAGAGGAAGGTTGACAACTTGTACCAAGTACCAAATGAGCTTTGTTTTGTTTAGGAACAGTGTTTTCTTCTTAAAAGCATGCAAACCATGTAAGCGCCTCTTTCGCTTTCCTTATACAGACAGAACAGAGAAACAGACACAAATCAGAACAAGACAGAAAAGAGAACAACCTTAAATCTAAAATATATTCTTAAATTTTATTTTAAATCTATAGCAAACAAAGTAAAAGTGAAGCTGCAATTCACATACGTGTAATTAACTTAAAAGCCAACTAGATATTCAGTAGCCTATCATTTTAAAGTTTTCATTTTGTATTGTTTATATGAGATAAGTTTTAAACAGTTCAGCTGATTGACTTTGGGAGGCCTGCTGTGTTACCTTAATTCCTAGCTTTAAAGGTAAGACAACAGCCATTGGCACAAACCACAAATATTGTACTAATCCTATTGTACCAAGTGTCAGAATTTTCTGGCACAGACACAAAGCAGTAGAGTTTGGGGAATTATGAGTGTAAAGGATAACTATTAGAATTTCAGGGAGCCTTTCAAAGATTTAAACTAAGCCCCTTTTATCCTTTTATTTACCAGTTAAATTAAGATTATAGCAACAAGGATTAGTTCAAACTACAAATGCAGGCAAGTCATGTTATGATCTAGAGGAGGTTGCTAAAAGCTAAACAGAATGCAGTTGTAGAAAAGAGGGCTCTACTTGGGAAATACAAACTGGTCTTGAAAATGATTTTAATGCAGGAAGTTTGCAGGACAAACTAAAGATCTATCATCAGACTCTCATCACTCAAAACACTGAGGGGTGGTGAGATACTACAGTGAAAAGCTTTCATGAGAAAGAAAAGCAAGAAGATACACTTTTTAGACTATACCCACTCTATATCAACACAGCGCT
Source organism: Tiliqua scincoides (assembly GCF_035046505.1). Lineage (NCBI taxonomy): Eukaryota > Metazoa > Chordata > Lepidosauria > Squamata > Scincidae > Tiliqua > Tiliqua scincoides. The sequence continues at coordinate 220,192,041 of NC_089824.1, read as the reverse complement.
TGAGCAAAGACTCTACAAGGAGTAATTCACTCATGCTCCCTCCCCCCCCAAAAAAAGTTTGCCAAGGTTGTTTTAGCAACTAGATAAAAGGTGTTTAACAACAACAAAAAAGACCTACACCAACTGGCAGAGAAGAACACGGGCACTACTGTATGGATGGGCTAGAAAATGCAAGCCACGGGAACCACATGTCCTGTTTTCTGAAATACAATATACAGGTCAAATCTTTGAAAGACATAATTTACTAAAATAGTTATGTGCTAATTAGATATACAGTACATTAATGTCTTTTTTAAGAAAAGGAAGCAAAATCAATTCTCTGTGAAAATTGGAACACAGACTTAGTTACATGGGGTAAACAAGACTGAAGTAAAGCCACTTAACAGCAGAAAGATTTAAGTTATCTACACCAACAAAAATAGTATCTCATCCTATTTAAATAGCAGTCAGCTTAGAATTTGCTCATTATTTTCAGGAATGAGCAATGCACATTCTAATAAGCCAAGACCTGAATACTGTTTTGTTGAACCTAGCCTGTCCCATGAGAACATCTCCTTTGTTAACTCCTAAAATACCTGACTGACCATCTTTCACTACATATTGAAAATTCTGTGGATTACAGTAGGCTCTAGCCACATGCAGCCCACATCACAAAAGGATTTCAAGACTGAGAACTCAACAAGCAGTAGCTGTATTCAATTGCTATGAATTCAATTTGGTATACCCAATCTATAAAACAGAATGAGCTGTCAAATATTAAAGTGTTTCCCTTTATTCTTAAAATCCTACTATATTTAAAATGACAGTATGAACAGCCAAACTTTAGTACATGTGTAAGAACTTAACTGAGGTTTTGAAAGTTTCTTGGGTAAAATTGCAGCTTTGTTTCTGTTTCCTAGAGTGCCTCATTTTCCCTATAACCAAAATAGAATCTTCCTCTTTTGGGAGAAAGCCCCTTAAAATAGAAGCAAGAAAAAGTAGGGAATCAAACTACAAATTATATAGTTAAAATGCTAATGTACAATACATATTTAGAAATGGCAATGCAGCATTTAAAGCTATCCAAGATCTGCAATTAACATGCATGCAAGAACTTCAGTACAGGTGCCTGCAAGTGCACTGTTTGCAAAACACATTTCCTTATTAGCATGTCTTTAAACCATGCTGATAATAATCTTGTATCTGTAATCCAACCTCAAATAAACCCTTGGATTGTACAACTGAACTCACAGTGGAAATGCATTTTAAGAAATGTTACCAATTTAACCTTTGCTTATACATTCCTTGTCATATACTAAAAATATATTGATCTACCTACATTTGGGGGTTGTACAGAATTGTGTAGATATCTTTAATTTCCTATACTTCAGCAGCACAGTAAGCAACACACGACTATTTTTAAAAGGAAGGAACCCCCACCCACTGTTGTAGTCCTAAAAATCCACTTCATTCCCTTTTTGTCATCAGGAATTGAGTTATCAGGCAGTGCTGTTACTTTTGTGGAGCTGATATATCAATTTACTGTACAGACACGTAAAGGTAATCTACAACTTACAAACGACTTACCAAAACCCCTCCTCTAATTTACTTCCAAAAAGAAAACCTTTAGAGGTGAACAACCTGTTTATTCTCCTTCAGATAATTATTTGGGGATGGCTGACCCCTCTCTATTAAATTTTTCCTACCTGTGTACAATATTTTCCCAAGTCAATTACTTTACTTGTTACAAGAATATTGAGTAGCATCTACAGCTTCAAAAGCAAGCATTATTTTGATAGAGTTTTTAAATATGTATAAATATAGGGTCACTTCCCATATATCAGCTTGCAATTAAAATGGAGGCAAGGCCAGACAGATCTGTGCCTGGCTTTAGGGGGAGACAATAACCCAAAACAGGCCTGGCTTTAAAGAGGCAGAAAGAGAAAGCAAGAAAAGAAGAAATATACAACATGTTTCACCAGTATTATTACCTCATCCCTTTCTTCCAAGCAGTTTTGAACCAGTCTCTCTTGACAAACTCTTGGTCCAACTTGCACAGATGCTTATTTTTAAAGGCTTTTAAAAAAATTCTCAAAACAGAATGGAAGGGCTTGTTATTTGACGAAGTGGAGCTGCTGTTAAAATGCCCCCTTGTCTCCTCTCCACTCCCTTGAGCTGGGTGTTGACGCAGCAGAAATTACCAGCTGGAAAATTCCCCTTTTAGAGGTGGGGGGTGGGAGGGAGGAGAAGAAGAAAGGGAAGGGGGTGGGAGAGAAGCAGGGGGGGTTAAACCCTGCCAGTCACTTGAGCTGTCCCCATTTATCCACCCACCTAGTCCCAAATAAGGCATCATGTCCTGGGGTGAAGGAAGATCAGGGAAGCAGCTCCAGCCTCCTCCAAGGAGAACGGAGGGGGTTAACCTCCCCCACCTCCCCAGTTACAGGATTTTGCCCATCTGCCCTCAAGGGTCTCAGGCACCCCAGAAGAACAGACATCTCCCTGCTGGCCATACGAGTGAATGACTGAGTAGAGGGGGTTAAAACTTACTCACTTAAAAAGGGGGGGGGGGTGTACATATCCACTGCTCCTCATACTGGGCTGGAGAGAAATGATTATTATTTCATTAATGATTTGATTGATTATTTGATGAGTTTTTATCCCACCTTAGTACCACCCAATGGGGGGGGCACCCAAGGTAGCTTACAGCATTAAATAACAATTAAAGCAATATTAAAACAAATTAAACATATTGAAACACTAAAATCTAAAACCAGACCCTAATGGATCACCAATTAAAATCACAACCATGTAACAAAATACTAATAAAGAAACAAGTGTCCCCAAGAGAAATGAGGGTCCTGCGAAAGAGCTGGGGGTGTGGGGGGCATACAAGAGAAAGCCCCCCAAGTCAGAAGTTGACTTTCATTCCCCACCACGGGGCAGTTTCTCCTTCACACCCACCCAGTTGGAGGATCACAGGCTCTGTCACCTCCAAAGAAGGTGGGTGTGTGGGGGGGAAGGGCATGTGCCTCAGTACTCTCCAAAGTGCTGTGGTGAGGGCTAAGTTGGCAGCGGTGGCGTAGCTAGAGGGGGGTAAAGCACCAAGTTCTGCAGGGCGCCTCACCGCGGCGTGCAAGCGACCCCTCCCCCTCAGAGCCATTCCTGGTGGTGGGAATGGAGGGCGGACGCCTCCGTTCTGCGCCCACCACCCGGAATGGCTCCCAAGAGGAGGGGTCGCGGTGAGCTGAGGCGCCCTGCAGAACTTAGTGCTTTGCCCCCCAAGTTACGCCACTGGGTAGCAGGACGTACCCCTTTCCCCCCCCAAAGGGGACAGTAACTGAGGTGCACGGGGGGGGGACACAGTCGAGCACAGGACGCCATGGGGGAGGGGAAAAAAGTTGGGAGAGAACGGGGGGGGCGCAGAGGTGCCTCACAGCCCAATCCTACCCAAGACTACTCAGAAGCAAGTCCCATTATACTCAATGGGGCTTATTCCCAGGTAAATGCGGACAGGATGGCAGCCTCAAGAGCCCCATCCTATGCATGTCTCCTCAGAAGTAAGTCCCACTGTAGTCAATGGGGCTTACTCCTAGGAAAGGACAGGCTTGTAGCCTTGAGCCCCACCTTGGGCAAGTCTACTCAGAAGTAAGTCCCATGCTAGTCTATGGGGCTTACTCCCAGGTAAGTGTGGATAGGATGGCAGCCTCAGAGCCCCATCCTAGGCATGTCTCCTCAGAAGTAAGTCTCATTCTAGTCTATGGGGCTTACTCGCAGGTAAGTGTGGACAGGATGGCAGCCCTAAGAGCCTATGCATGTCTCCTCAGAAGTAAACCCCACAGTAGTCAATGGGGCTTACTCCCAGGTAAGCGTGAACAGGACTGCACCCTCAGCCCCTCTGTGTGCAGGGGGGGCTAAGGTACTGGTGTCGCCTCTGCGCCTCCCTCTTACCTGCGCCTCATGGGGGGGGGGCAGCAGCGGCCAGAGAGCCTCAGCTCCGCTCGGTCACTCACGACTCCCTCATGGGGGGGAGGGGGCGAGGCGCGCTCCCGACTCCCTCCCCCCCTCCCGCGGGGGGGAGGCGCGCGCGCGCGCACACAGGCTGGTTCCCTCACTCAACTTGGCCAAAGAAGGGAGGGGAGGGGACACTCCGGTGAAGCACTTCGCCGGCAAAAAGTGGGCGTAGCCCAGCCCGGGCGCGTGTAATGGAGGGGGGGAAGGGCGGGGGAAAGAAAGCCACCGCGTCTCTGATTGGCTAAGGCGCGGCACAGGCCTCCTTAAGTCACGCCCACCCACAGGCGGTTTTTTTCCGTTAGGACCCCGCCCACAAAAGCCTCGTCCTCGAGCCCGAAGGAGGGAGGGCGCGCGCGTGGTGGAAGAGCAACTGTCAAGTGGCTGGACACGCGCTGGGCATGATGGGAAAAAGCAACCCTGACAAGACTGTTGCCAAGGGCAAGCTGGGGCTTCTGTCGTCCTGGCAACGGTCAGGGCCTTTCCTCCCCCTCCTCTTGTCGCCCTTCATGCGCTCCTCCAGTGCTGCAGCCAGGGAGGGTGTAGGGATGCTGGCGGTTGCCCATGGAGGGAGCTCAGTTCACAGTGGCTTTCCTCATGTGAAGAGCCTCCTTGCTGCATCAGTCCAGAGGCCCACCTGGTCCCACCTCCTGTATCTCCCACTGGCCCACCAGGTGCCTCAGGGAGCACATGAGGCAACAGGAGACCTGCATCCTGGTGCCCTTCCTCCCCATGCGGCAGGGACGTGTGGTGCATGAGGTGAGGCTGGTGAGGCAGAGCCTCCCCACCTGAGTCCTTCGAGAAGCATCACTGCCATGTGAGGCACCCAAGCACCCACAACTCACAAGCTCTGCTTGGGCGCCTCACATGGCAGCGTTGCACTCCGATGGGGAGGCTCTGCCTCACCAGCTTCACCTCACACAGTGGCTGTGCTTTTCAAAGAACTCCAGTGGGGAGGCTCTGCCTCGCCGGCTTCACCTCACACAGCGGCGGTGCTTTTCAAAGGACTCCAGTGGGGAGCCTCTGCCTCGCCGGCCTCACCTCAAGCAGCGGTGGTGCTTATGGAAGGACTCTGATGGGCAGGCTCTGCCTCACCGACTTCACCTCACACAGCGGCGGTGTTTTTCAAAGGACTCCAGTGGGGAGGCTCTGCCTCACTGGCTTCACCTCACGCAGTGGCGGTTTTTTTCAAAGGACTCCAGTGGGGAGGCTCTGCCTCACTGGCTTCACCTCACGCAGTGGCGGTATTTTTTGAAGGACTCAGGTGGGGAGGCTCTGCCTCACCGGCTTCACCTCATGCAGCTGCAGCGCTTTTGAAGGACTTCAGAGAGGAGGCTCTGCCTCTCCTGCCTCACCTCACACAGTGGCTCCGCTTTTTGAATGACTCTGGTGGGGAGGCTGTACCTCACCTGCCTCCTCAGCCACTGCATGTCCCTGGTGCACTTGGGGCTCAGCAGAGCTATGAGCACACAGGCAGGAGCAAGAGAGGTTGCAGAAGGAGGAGAAGATATTGTGGCCTCCTTCGTGACCCAGTGCTAGTTTTCAGTATCAAATGGGCATTATTATTGGTCTGTGGGGAATACTCAGACTTAGACACATTTGTGTCTGACCCACCATCTTTGTAACTCCAGCTGAACCTTCACAACCCTGGCAATGAAGAGAGGCCATTGAGAGGTCTCTGACTTCTAGACTTAGGACTCAGTCTATTCCCCCATGCTATTGAAGCAGAAAAAACTGAGAGAAAAGGAAGGAAGCCATTACAACAGGGCAACTTTATCATGAACTCTCTTGTCTGGGACACATTCAGAGCCAGACTGCCAATATGAACTAGTTTGGAATGGTTCTTCAGAGGCAGCTTTCTTCTACTGATTGGGTGATTAGGTTTTGCATGAATGTGATTGGGTAGGTTTACAATTCCTTATCAGGGTATATAAAGATTTGATTCCTGCTGGCTGGGGTCAGATGCATGTAGTTACTATGTGTATCTCACCGGATGCATCAAAATTAACCCCTTTCTATTTTGTGTACCTCTGCTGATTGGACCCAAGCAAGGGGTGAAAATTCCCCTACACTATTACATCTACATGAAACCACTGAGGAGTCATCCAAGGATCTGGAATGGGGTGTCACTGGTATGTTGATGACTCCCAGCTCTATCTCTCCATCAAATTTAAACCAAATTATGTTGTTGTCACTGTTCCTCCTGGCATACTGCTGGAGGAAGTGATCAAAAGATTGCAACTTTAGGAGAGCACGTGGTCCTAGAGAAAGATATACTGAATCAATATCAGTTCAAGAGTTCCTGTTGGCAACCTTCAGTCTCGAAAGACTATGGTAGGAGATACTATTTCACAGAAGAAATAGCTTCACAACTTGAGTGAATTTTGTTAACCATTCTTTAGTGCAGGTCATTCACAAAGCAAAAGTTTTTTGATCAACACACCTCCCAGTCAAAAAGATTCAATTTTTCCACTGTGTGTTCCAAAAACAAATAAGATATTCCAACACAGAGCTTTCTATTCAGAACATCTTGATCTGAGGAATGAGGATCAATACCTATTGATTAATGCAGGGGTGCCCAAACCCCGGCCCGGGGGCCACTTGCAGCCCTCGGAGGCTCCCAATCAGGCCCACAGGGAGCCCCTAGTCTCCAATGAGCCTCTGGCCCTCTGGAGACTTGCTGGAGCCCATGCTGGCTCAATGCAACTGCTTTCAGCATGAGGACGACTATTCAACCTTTCACCTGAGCTGTGGGATGAGGGCTCCCTCTGCTACTTGCTGTTTCACATCTGTGATGCAGCAATGGCAGCAAAGGAAAGGCTGGTCTTGCTTTGTACAAGGCTTTTTATAGGCCTTGAGCTACTGCAAGACCTTCATTCATTCATATAACTTCCATCTCTAATAAATTCATTGATGTAAATTTATTCAAATTTTAAATGTAAATTAATTCTTTTTTCCTCCGGCCCTGACGCAGTGTCAGAGAGATGATGTGGCCCTCCTGCCAAAATGTTTGGACACCCCTGGATTAATGCAATAAAGCTGTCTTGTAAAGCTAACGTAATTCTCAGCAGCCTTTTCTTTCAAGTACCTAAAGGCAACACTTACTAGAGAGTTCTCTTGCCATTCAGATAAATAGCAGCTTGCAATAGCCATGTACTTGTGCAAATCTGAAAGTTCAGTCTAGGACAAGAAAAAGCCAATATTGTATATCACAATACAGCATCCTAGCTGTCAGCTCTTTGAAGTTATTTAAGCAGTTAGAACTTAGAAAAAATATATAATGTTGTGGTGTAGTCTGGACCACCTGTTTGCTTTATTATAAAAATATTGAAGTGCCTCTCACTACAACAGTGTTTCTCAACTTTTGTCTCCCACTGTACCACTTCGCATGGTTCATCTATTGGAAGTATCACTGGAAATAATGGGTGATGATGTCATGACCAGTTACTTCTGGATTGAGAGGCCAGATGCAAAGCAACAAACACTGGTAAGAGGCTTAGCACATACAGGAGGGCTTTTTTTAGCAAACAAAAAGTGCATGCTGGAGCTCTGCCTGTTGAGCTAAGCCTCCTACTGCTGCTGCTTGTGTTGCATTGCTTGTCTGGCAGGGGTCTGGGAGTCCCATGAGTACCACTGGACACCACCTCAGGTACCACTGGTGGTACAAGTATCACTGATTGAGAAACACTGCACCTCAATATGCTTCACAGTATTACCAGATGTGCATTTAAACATGCCTTAACATGCGCACACAGGGAAAACTAGTTCATGTGCAGGTATCTGTGTAGTTGCCAATGGCACATCTCAGTGGTTTGGCAGGGAAGGAAGAGAAGAGCATGAAAAGTGCAACAAAACAAACAATATTGTGGGGATTAATAGCAATGAAAGGAAAGGGGAAATCAAATAAAGAAATGCAATATTGTTGAATCAAGTGTGCTATAGAGCGCACTCCTAACCTGTGCTGGAACAGCCAGGCTGAGTGGCCTGCACCCAGTGGCCTGTATCCAGTGCAAGTTAGGTGCAGGCTGGAGGTCACCTAGGAGTAAGGAAATATTTTTCCCTTTACCCTGTCGAGCCGCAGTTTGCCTTATAGGGCTACCTGGATCTGCACTAGCTATTTAACTGGCACAAATCTGCCATGGCCCATGTAAAGCTGCTTGGGCCAGACATGGGAATTAGAATGCAGCCTGTGCTGCCGCAGATGATCCCATCCCCCTCCTGGGCCCAATCCTCCACCTGTTCCACCTTCCCCCCACCCAAAAATGGATTTTGGGGGATTTTAGGGTGCTGAGAAGGGGAAAGATGGAAAATGGAATTTGGAGAGAAAGGAAAAGAGAAAGATTCCAGAAGTTCATGCAGTGATAAAAGGCCACAGTGGGAGAGCATTTCTCTGTAGCCTGAACAAAGGGCTAAGGGCAAGAGGTGAGCCCCTCAGCGGGTCTTGAAGTCAATTCACCCACTTGTGGCAGGGAACTAGCATCTCCCACCAAATGGCAGTGCAGTTGCTTAATAATAATAATAATAATAATAAACTTTATTTATACCCCACCCTTCTCCCCAAAGGGACCCAGGGCGGCTACCCACACGGCTTCTTCAAGTTTGAGTAGTTGGAATGGTGCATAGGGGAGTTTGGAAAGGAGACCTGAAGTTAGTTTCCACTAAAGCAGTTCAAAAACAGACTCAATCCACTCATTCACATACAGCACTTACTATACACTGAAAGGAGGAAAATCAGAAGCACTGAGTGTGTCATCAATTTGACTGCACACCTGACAGACAATGAGATAGCCCGGAGTTTGTAAATGTGTGGCGAGCCTGAGCCAAAGACCAGTTTATTGATCCATGTCTGCTGGACTGAAGTTGCTGTGGGGCAAGGGTGCCAGGACCGGGAGAATCTCCAGAGTAAAAGCAGGTTTCAAAAGCAGAAAGAGGGCTATGAAGCTTTGAATTACAAACTAGACAGTAACCTGAATTAAGAGAGCAGGGCAAGGGAGCCGGAGCTACACTGGCTCCCCAAGATACAGATATCTGATTTATGGGCCACTGTGTCAGTACTTCCTCACTGGCGTAGTGCATCTTATCATCATGCTTTTCTGCAAGCGCAGTAGCACTGGGCCAGCAAAAGCCTAATATTTTGAGCTATGTATGTTTCAACTTATATACGGACCCTTGGAACCTAACCTGTACATGCATAGAGGACTTAGAGCCCAATCCTATGGGCACACTTCACTGCCAGGACTTCTGTTCGGGCAGCACAGCATGCAGTCACTAAAGGCAATGCACCATTCTGTGCAGCTGGGCCACCACTGCAACAGGCAAGTGGCTGCAGCTCTGTGCCAGTGAATCCAGGAAAAGCCCCAGGGCTGGTAAGTCAGCACAGAGGGCAGCGGGGAGCAGGGGATGGCAGAACAAGTGGGGGGGGGAAGGGAGGAACAGGCCAGAAACTGAGATGGAGAGGGCTGTGTGTCAAGGCAAGGAAAGGGGGTGGTATTGGTGGCAGCAGTATCTTGCTCTTTGCTGTCTACAAGGGGCCCTGCTTGCCTGTGGATATGTCTTCCAAGTGATTCTGGCCTCCATGGATGATACCTCTTGCTGCAGGTCTCCTTTTAGCCCCTTCTTCCTTACTCAGACTGGTGGCATCCAGCATCCATCCATCCATCAAAATGCCCCTCCTCCTCACCTAAAGCAGCTGCCCCTCCAGGCTTTATGCTCCCATTAATCCTACCTGGAGGGCATATCTCCCACCTTTGCAGCCCCAGGCAGGCCAATATGCAGATGCCGTAGCCCCTCAGGGAAGTTGCCTTCAAAAAGGGGGCCTCATCCCAAGTAATGGTTGGCCTGAGAAAACCTGGGTTCCAATGGCTGCACAGGGGTTGGCGTGCGATAGCCACAAACCGTGTAGGGGGCACCATCCTCTCCCCTCTCTTTCCCTCAGTCATGGCCTCTTCCTGTCCTCTCCCCAAAGCTTATATTCTCTGCCCCCTCTCCCTGACCCATGTCTTAATTGGACACAGGTGGGCCTGCTTGGGTTTCTGCAGGTGGATCACCTGTCTCTCCAAGGGAGGTACTGACCATGCTGAGGTTCCAACCTACCCATGTACACCTGCTCTAACCAATTTAGAAGACTATATCGTACTCCATACAAAGTATACTTTACCCATTAATAAAAATGCAGCAATATATTTTCCAGTTTTAAAGCTACCACAGAAATTCTGTCCCTCCAGTTCGGTGTTTCTCAAACTGTGGGTTGGGACCCACTAGGTGGGTCACGAGCCAATTTCAGGTAGGCTCATTTCATTCATTTCAATATTTTATTTTTAATATATTAGACTTGCTGCTGCCCTGGAATGTGACTGCATTTGGGGAACTTACAGACCTGTACATTGAATAAACTACTCTGTATATGCTTCTAACAATGACAGTAAATGGTACTTACTCCTGGGTAAGCGTGGGTAGGATTGCAGCCTAGGATTATTAAAAAATTTCCTGCTTGATGATGTCACTTCTGGCCATGACATCACTTCCGGTGGGTCCTGACAGATTTTCATTCTACAAAGTGGGTCCCGGCGCTAAGTGTGAGAACCACTGCTCTAGATTTTGTTTCCTGTGTTATTCTTTTGCTATTAATGTAGTTGCAGCTTGAAATTGTTGAAAGAAATATTTAAATATGATGAATGATGTCATTTTACAGACTTCAGCATCCATGAGAATACTGGCAAGTAAGTAGTTTCTGAATTGCAGTTTTAAGGTCTTCCAACTGCTTATGACTCTATACAGTGCTGTATACGCTCTGATGACTCTTCCACTTCTGGAAATGAATTCCTCTACTGCCCTTGCATGTCTTTGATTTCAGGCATGCATGCCCTACTTCCCACCCCCGCAGCCCCCAGAATTTCTTTCTCCTCTCTCTGCTGGAAGAAGGTATTTATTTATTTAGCTGTGTCAAGCTGGACTCACTCCCCTGTGAGTTGCAGCAGCTGCAACCTGGCTTCTGCCTTGGGGAACGTGCTCCAAGATGGGGAGGGCAGATACAGGCAGAATCCCCTTGAAAGGGCCTGGGGAAAGGTGGAGGGGTCAAGGATCCCCCCATCCCCATCCCCATCTGGCAGTTTGTTTTCACTGTGGAGCCTTTTAATTTATATTGCTAACTTTAGGCAGTTTGTTTGGGGCAGCAGAGCAGTAAAGAGGGGTGCATTGTACTCTGCCACCTGATATGCCCATTTCCCATATGCAAGATCTCTTATGACATGAAATTCAGCTCTCAACAGGATTGAGACGCATGAAAATTGATAAGGGGGAAATTGGGCTTTGAGAGCTGTTCTCCCTTCCCCTCCATGATCTTTTAAGTAGCAAAAAGAAAATCTCCTCTCTGAATAACAGATTTTCTGATAGGAGAAATTGGGTTTTGAGCTCAATTCCTTCCATTGGTAACTGCAGTCCTTTTAAACTGCAAAGGGGCAGTCCCCCCTGCTGCTTAAAGGATCTTCAAGGCATGCTGCTGCAGCTCACAGGGAAGTGAATCCAGCTTGACGCACAGCTAAATACCTTCTGATGCAATTTGTGCTGCTCGCCTCAACCTGATGCACAACCTGTAAGTAAACCAAATACATATTACAGAAACACTCTAAGCTTCCAGTGACCCCTCCCCCAAAGGAAGCCAAAACCTGGCTAGCACTGCCCCTGAAACGTCTCACCGCTCTGGGAAGTGGGGTGCACACAACTATATATATCCCTCTTTCCCACTAGCCAAGTCTGCAGGATATCCATATAAACAATAGTGAGAACTGGGATATATCCTGTCTCTAGTAGGAATTCTGTGGTGCATATAAGAACATAAGAACAGCCCCACTGGATCAGGCCATAGGCCCATCTAGTCCAGCTTCCTGTATTTCACAGCGGCCCACCAAATGCCCCAGGGAGCACACCAGTTAACAAGAGACCTCATCCGGGTGCCCTCCCTTGCATCTGGCATTCTGACATAGCGCATTTCTAAAATCAGGAGGTTGCATGTACACATTATGGCTTGTAACCCATAATGGATTTTTCCTCCAGAAACTTGTCCAACTCCCTTTTAAAGGCATCCAGGCCAGATGCCGCCACCACATCCTGTGGCAAGGAGTTCCACAGACCAGCCACACACTGAGTAAAGAAATATTTTCTTTTTCTGTTCTAACTCTCCCAACACTCAATTTTAGTGGATGTCCCCTGGTTCTGGTGTTATGTGAGAGCATAAAGAGCATCTCTCTGTCCATCCCCTGCGTAATTTTGTATGTCTCAATCATATCCCCCCTTAGGTGCCTCTTTTCTAGGCTGAAGAGGCCCAAACGCAGTAGCCTTTCCTCATAAGGAAGGTGCCCCAGCCCAGTAATCATCTCAGTCGCTCTCTTTTGCACCTTTTCCATATCCACTATGTCTTTTATGTGTGTGTAACTGTAGATATTATAGGTTGGTATATAGAGATACTTGTGAAAATAGAAAATGAATAAAATTCTGGCTGGCCATTGCTGGTGACCTGGATGGTAGACTAGATGGAGTCTTGTTTTGATCAGGAATCCATTTTGATCTGATCCAGTGGAGTTTTTCATATGGTCTTATGGACAGAGGTGGGAGAAAAGAGTTTTGTGTGTGTGTGTGTGTGTGAATTTTGGTGTTTTCTAAAGTTAGAAGTGCAGAAAACAGTGATGTGTTTTTATTCAAAATTTACATTATTATAAATTATAATCACTTTAAAAATGTACTAGGTAGGTGATATAGCTGGTACAGTGTCAGCAGATGCAGCCACAGTCATTATTCATGCACCCCCAGTAAATAATAAGTAAAAACCAAACAAAACGGGTTTTTTTGTTTTGCAGAGTTTGTTTGTTTTTATTATTATTATTGTTATTTATTTATTTTACGAAAATGAGAAGTGCAGAAAGCAGTGTTGTGTGTTTTTATTTTATCACTGTTTTCGCCCATCTCTACTTCTGGGGTTTCCTCACATTGCAGCACTCCTAAGGCATGGTTGGACCTCCCATCTCCCGGCTGGGTCTAATGCAGACCAGCGTGTCTACAGTCAACACGGAGGGACTCAAGTTGAACTGTAGTGCAACTGCTCAGCGTAAGCAGGTTTTGATCTGAGTAAGTGCCAGTATTATCCCCTTGATGAGAATTACCATAGAACATCTGAATGTTCAGCTAGCACTATTGATTATCTGGTAATCATACATGAAGTAGATGATAGAAGGGAAAAAAGAAAGAAAAGAATACATCTAGATCACAGATTTAAACTGGTTTAATATTAAATCATTCAGCAAGGGCCCACTTCCATGCCCAGACAGCCCCTGAAGCAGCAAAGATGTACCGTTGCTTCCCACTGTTGCCCAGTAGGCTAGGACCCCTGGAGATGCTGCTTACCTGGCAACTGTGGGGGAACAACAGCAAGAGACCTTCTTCTTCCCTCCAGTGCCACTCTACAGTTTCTACATGTTCCATTCCCCGACACTGCCAGAGAAAGAGAGGTACTGGTAAGTCCAGGGCCACCCGCTGCTCCCATGGCCTCTGAAGAAGCCTCCGCATTGGGTGTTCCCATAGCTGTGTTAGCTAACTGAAAACCATTAGACAGTCAAGAGTTTCTCTTCATCCCTGCTCTGCAGCTGTAAAACTTCCATTTGTCTTCTGCCCAGTTTTCACCCTGAGGGGAGAGCTGGCATCTGAATGGCATTTTCAAAGTATTGGGAGAATACACCACTGGGTCCCCAAAACCTGGAACTGCCACTGCCTGGGAATAGTAGTTTTGTGCAGGGAGCTAAGGATCTTTAGCTGAGGATGCTCAATATTCAGTGACATTGCTAGCGTGGGCACTGCCTAGGGCAGGTGTCACCTCCTGCACCACGTGACACCCCCTTACTCATCTGAACTTAACGATGCACGGCACCCAGAAGTGGTTTGGCAGTAATGCAATTACATTATTGCATCTTGGTACCACTGCTGGAGTGCTTTGGGATCTGCTATTTCAAGCCATTTGAAACTTCAGAGGGTGGGAGGGCCCATCCACTGCTAAATGTGGCACAGGCCCCCATGCCCTGGGAAGCTACCCTCTTCAGAGCTTTATAACTGACACAGGTTTGAGGATACCCATATGTGATTGAGGGACTTATGGAGGGGTAAGGGAAAATATTCTCCCCTGCGTCTCCCAAGCCTCCTGATCCCTGCCTTCCCTACAGCATACAGTGCTGACTGTTTTGATATGCCTGCATGCTATGCAGGGTGTGGATAGGATTGGGCTGTTAGTCTTTGGCCACAGTCCTAACCAACTTTCCAGCACTGCCAGTGCTGGAAAGTTGGTTAGGATTCTTTTACTCCCACTAGCTTCAGTTGGGGAAGAAGGGGTTTAGGATGGAAAGGAGCTATTGTTTGTCTTCTTGTTCAGATAAACTTTATTAAAGATTGGTATATAAATTAATTACCAGGGCAATATGACAGTTGAGAGAAACCAGTGCCTTTTCAGGCCTTCCTCAGTGCAAGAAATGGAGGTCAACAGCAGGAGTTAAAGAACCCATATTCCATATGCCTTATCCATATTTCACTGGATCAAAGGTCATCTGGTGTCTTTATCAGGAGGCCCTGGAGTTAAAGCTTGGGGAGAGCAAGTGGCAAATTTCTATGAAGGTCATGTTAGGAGTAAAGCATTTTAAAACAAGCTTTTGAAAAAATGAGCTGTATCAGTTTCCCTATCATAGGCACACTCCCACCCCATGCTTGGTGAATTCGAATACTTTCAATGGTGGGAGTTGACAAGTTGATTGTAATTTTTTCCATGATGTGAAACAAGGCATTTGTTGGGTTGTGGGAGGAAGCTCTTGGGGGAATTTTCTCTGAGTGATCAACGACAAGTCAAAAGGCTACAAGGCACGGTTGGGAGAAAAAAGATAGATCTCCAGGAGATGAAAATAGATTGCTTCCTGATCCCTCCTTGCCTTGCAGCAGCCCAATCCTTAACATGTTTACTTGCAAGCAAATCCGACTCAGATCAATAGATCTAAAATTCTGGTACATACATTTAGGATTGCAGCCGTTGTCAGTTCTGCCATCAATTTCCCATAGAAAATCACTTTTCATTACATTACTACACCCATCACATTGTTTCACTTCAGTTCTCTTGAGAATTGTGGGTGTCTTCAGCATCTTCACTCCCAGATCGCATCACCCACTATCCTTCTGCTTAGAATGAAACAAACATATTCAGTATTAACCTTGAGGAACAAGGGGAACATTTTCCTTGTTGGTAAATGCAACTGGAGGTGGGGGAGCCATAATGTCATTTGTAATGTCATTTCATGCTCTGAGTAGTAGGAAATTTCATGGCTGCTTTACAGGGATAGTTCCCTTTGGAGGGGTGAGGGATACGGGAGAATTGTGGGAATTTTAAAATGGAGACTAGGCCTCACCTGTCACAAACTTGGACACTGCACAAATCGATTCTGTAATAAAAGTGTTTGTGGTAAGGTACAATTACAGCTTAACAGCCTAATCCTACACCAGGGCAGCACTGGCGGCCCACATGCTGCCCCAGCAACAGCCATCACCAGTGTGCTAAGAGTCACATTTTGGCAGCTGGGAGGGGAGAGGCGCCAGCAGAGAGGCCAGCACCAGTTGACAGCCTCCACACTGGAAGGAGGACCTGCTGGAGCACACAATGGTGGGGCAGGGGGAGGGCAGGCAAGGGGGCACTTTGGCCTGGGAGGGGGGCAGGACAATGGCAGAGGCTGTTGCCAAATCCTATCCCCCCCTCCTGGGCCTCTGCGCCCGACATGGGTCTCCTTAGTTCTTCTTCTTCTCACTGCGCACTGACCTCTCTGGTCTTCACTACTTGTGATGTATCTTCCAGTTTCTGGGAGACTCTTCTGAATTCTGCAGCTCTGTTTTTAGGGCAACTCTGTAGTAACGAATTATCAGTCCGCAGAGCCGGCAGAGGAAGAGGGACAATTTGTTACTACAGACAGTTGCCCTAGAAACAGAGCCGCAGAACCTGGAAGAATTAGGCTGCAATCCTATCCACACTCTCCTGAGAGTAAGGCCCATTTAACATAATATGACTTACTTCTGAGTATACATGGATACAATTGTGCCCTTATTCAACCACTCCTGTGGCACACCTGTGATCGTTTGCGGAACACCAGTTAAAAATAGCTGGTCTATGCATTTACACTATACACAGTAACCATAAACGCAAAAGCGTGGGAGTAAGGTTTGGGGGAATCAGAGAGGCATGCTCCTACATTACTACAACATTTGTAAGTATGCACTTGGGACAAATTGGTGTAACTTGGCCGTTATTACTAAGATTTGGCCAGTTTGATATTACTGGCCTCCATTTCAAAAGGGTGAATCTCCGTCTTGGGAGTCAGTGAAGGCTGAAAAGGGCACAAGTTTGTGTGTGTGACCTGCCTGCCCTGATAGGTTCTCAATGACATTGCTAATAAGTGTAATAAGACACAGTAAGTATGTCTACCCAGCTCTGGCCCATGTTGTTATTCATGTTTTGATTGCCCAGGGAAGTGGAGGTGTGAAGGATCTAATCACCTGTTTTGGGTTCAAAAAGAAGTGGGTTTTGCACACCTCTCTCTAAGGGGCATGTGGCATTGCTGGAGCTGCTTTAGGTTTGGGGTAGAGTTAGAAGCTCACTCCCAACATAGGCCCTTTAAAATGGTCTGAACCAGTAGCATAGTTATGGGGAAGCAACGCGGTAAGTATTGCAGGCACCACAACACACTGCATAAGCTCCCCCTCCCACTCGACATCAGAGCCATTCTGGGTAGCAATGGCAACACACACTGATACCCCCCTGTGGCTATGCTACTGACCTGAACAAATGACTTTAAGAATGTGAAAATCTGAAGCTGCCTTATACTGAGTCAGACCATCAAATTCAGTACTGTATTGTCAGCTTTGACTGGCCGTCTCAGGTTTTGAAGCAGGTGGCCTTCCCAATCCTACCAGGGTATGGAAGGGGTTGAAGCTGGCTGGGACTTTCTGGATGCAAAGCAGGCAGGCACTCAGCTACTGGGCTTTGGCCTAGCCCCTCTTTTGGTAATTCTGTTTTCACCAAGTGTTGAAGAAAGGCAGACTTTTAAGTAAACCTTTGCTTTACTGTTTTAAGGATAAGCACACATTTAAAATGGGAAGGTGTTGTTCAGACCTTAAAGCAGGAGCTTCCCATGGCACAAAGTTCTTTGGGGGCAACCAATCTGCTGTTTAGAAACATACTTACTTACTTACTTACTTACTTACTTACTTACTTACTTACTTACTTACAAGGTGCTAGCTCTGTGCATTGCACTTTAATCTGAATGGGGAACAAAAACATAAAATTATAAAAATAAAAAAGACCATTTCCTGTCCCAAAGGCTCACAGTCTTAAAAAAAAAGAAAAAAAAAGACACAAGGGATGACAGATGAAAGGGAAGGAACTGGATGTAGGGAAAGGCTGGAGAAAAATATGTCATTATTAATCATGCTCACTTACTCAAGCTTATAGTGTGGTTTGGTGATAAGAAGGTTGGGCCAAGGGCTTCTTTAAAAAGGCATGTTTTGAAGAGGGATTTCAAGGAAACAGGGGAGGTGGTATTATAGGGGAATATAGGTGGTATTACAGAGAAATAAGGGAGGTTTTGTGGGAGCAAAACACCATTCCTCCCCTGCAATACACTAATGTGCTCTAACCACCTGAAGGTAGTTAAACATAGTGTTATCAAATGGAAAATAGGATCTTTCTCATGTGACTGCGGCTAGATTCACTCCTCCCTCCCCAGCACACCCCTGTTCCTCCCCTGAATGCCCCATTACTCCCCCTCCCTACTTTGTGGTGGTGACTCAGCACAGCTTCTGTGCTTCTGTGCCACCAGAAAGTGCCCAGCACTGCCAGAATACAAGTTCTAGCAGAGCAGGGTGACCACAGAATTAGGCCCTTAGCTGGGAATACACTCCAATGAATTTAGTAACACTTCTGCATAGTCTTGCATAGGATTGTGCTGTTAATTAAGCAATCAATTAATGGATTATGATTTCTTTAATTAGCTGACAGCCCCATTGGAGTATTCACACTCACACACACACAGACCCTTAATGTGAGGATAATCTATGGGAGCACCCAGAACAGGACTTGGCCATCATGATACACATGGACTTGTTTTCTCTCTAGATTTTTATATCATACAGTTTTGTATTGTGATTGGTTAACCTTTGAACATGGTTTCTCTTTGACCAGGTATTGACCAGGAGCAACACTGGTGTATCTCCATGTTTAGGGTCTGTGGGCAAGCCTCATCCTCTATCATCAAGCCTTTTCCTCTCTGAGGTTTTTATTTCATGTGTGTGCAGAGCAGATCTGGAGAGAGCAAGTGCCTCTGGCTGTGTTTTCCTCCCTAAGCCTAACAGTGAAATGTTGACATGCCCGGAATAATTTCCCATCTCTCATTTGTTCTGCTGTGAAGACTTTTAAAATCTGGCAGGCTTTAAGAGAGTTGGCTATATTGGCAGCAATCCTAAGCATACTTCCTTAGAATTAAGTTCAGTGAAATCAATAAGGCTTACTTCTGAGTAAAGCTGTTAAGGATCAACATGATCCAACACCTCAATTGTTCCAAGATACAAACAGAACCTTGGTGTATTGGCTCTCAGAACCCTTTTTTACTTGGGCTAAAATCCTAAGCACATGAGCTAAGGAGCAAGTGCCAGTGAACCCCTCTGCTCCTGAGTAACTATTCATGGGAGGCCTTGTCATGTATCCACCCCTCCATGCCCCAGGAGGTGACATCCGCTATGGGAAAGTATTGCTCCAACTCTACCTACTTCCCTCATGCTCACACTGTACCTCTCACTTTCACCCATGTTGGAGACAACCCTCTTCTGCTCCCTCTCCTTATGGAATTCTTGTGGTTTCCCAGGGGCTGTTCCAAGCTAGTATGTGCTTCTAGCTTGGAGCAGACTTGGATTTGGGGTAATTACTTACTTACAGCCCCTACTTTTCCTGTTCAAGAAGTGGGAATAATAGTAGTTGATGTGGACAAACAAGAAGAAGACCAGATACAAACCACCACGTACAGCATGCTGTGGTGGATAAGAGTGCTTTCCTTGACTCAGGGTGACCCATAGTCAAATCTCTGCTTAGCCCCAGAGTTTACTGGATGTATTTGGGCCAATAGGTATTTCTTAGTCTGACCCTGCAAGGATTGTCAGGAGGATATAATGAGATTATCCATCCTGTGCATGCCAAACTGAGTTCTTTGGGGAAAGAACACAACAGGAGGACACAACAGGGAGGGGGAGAGAGAGATGAAGTACTTAGATGAAAGATATTCATCTAAGAAACAATATTCTTAGGTTTCTTCAGTCAGAATCAGTTCTTTAGGCTGCTCCCACTTCCTGATCTCATGGTGGAAAAATGTTCACTGGTGGACACTCCTTAGCCAAACACTTCTGCAAAGGAATCTCCAACCCCTTTATTGGGTGAATCACATTTAAAACAATGTTGGCCTCCTCAGGGGGTTGGGGTGTTGTCCAGAAAACCTGCTTGGCAATACTCTTTGGGCTGTTCCAAAGTCTCATTGCCAGAACCTGTGCAGACCTGGGCTCCTTTGCCTCCAACAGTCACACAGAAAGGAGAATCCCTTTTAGTTGTGTTGTTTATAGGTAGCTAAGTACTGTGTACACAAACACACAGATCTGTCTGCAGATTTAACTTTGTAATAGTACCCATTGTACATTATACTGATGTGTCCTGCCGATCTCTTGACTGCACATAGGAAGTGCATAGTGCCCACTTTTTGGCTGCTAAGATAACTCTCTGAGCAGCAGCAGCAGCAGGGCAATGTATGAGTACCAACTAAACATTTGCATTTATAGACTCATCTATAGCACTTTCTGCTTTCTTCCTGCTGGAGGAAAGAGCCTGGACTCTGATTAAACTGCCAGCAACCAGAAGAACCTTCAGAGCAACAGAAGGGATGCTCTTCTAGGTGGGTATATTCACTATCAGCCAGCCCCTGAGTTCCTGGAGCCTGGACTACCTTCAGGATCTAGGGAAATGGAAGTGGTTGCCATACACACCCCAACATAACCATACTGTAGACCTGTGTGAATTTTAATTGTGAGCTGTTTTAGGAGCTCATTTTGGCTGAACAGCAGGTTATATCTATAATCAATCAAACAGCAGTATTAGACTGTTTGAAGCGCATAAAGTACATTAATTTTTAATCTTTCCCACAACCCTGTGTTAGGTATATCAGCATCACCCCAATAATGCAAGGCTGAGATAACAGTGATTTAAACAAGGACATCTAGGAGGCTTGTGGCAGAGGCAATATTCAAATTAGGGACTTCCTGGTTTATAACTGTTTCTTAGCCGCTGTCTTCCATTACCTCTCAAAGCATCAGTAATATAATAACAAGGAAACAAGTGCATTTACAGAGTGCCTTTCTCTCTGTGGTTAGGTGGTGCTTAAATTCTGTTAGAGCTCTAGCACTGGCAATGCATGAACCACAGTGCATGAAGAGTGTCTTTCTCCCTAAATAATTTCAGGGAGCGTGCCCCCCCCCTGCACTTTGGATTGGGGAACTGAGCTTTCATGGGAAGGGGGCTGGCTTCTAGGGAAGCTTAGCGTTCAAAATAAGTCTTTATTCTTGCTATGGGTGTGATCCACTTGGGTCTTGCTATGGGTGTGATCCAAACTCTCTCCACTATGTCACACTTCCTCTAGCAGCTGGGTGCAGTCACCGGTCCATTCACACCCAGCCCCGTATCTGACCTCCTTGTTAACATGCACAAACTCAATTCTTTTTTGGGGGCTGATGAGCCCTTCTGCACAGGAAACACTAACTCCCACATTGGCAGCAGCATATAGGGGTGGGGTAAGGGAAAGGGGGAGAAGAGGAAGACACAGGGAGACTTTTCAAGAGGGAGCTGTCAGCTGACGTCTGCTGGAAAGAGTAGGGCGGATGCAGGCCTTGTGTTTGGGAGCAGGCCTGTTGGCCGGCCATTTCCCTTGTGTGTGTCCACAGAGCAGAGCAAGGAGGTGTCACAGGATCCAAGTGATGAAATTTCATCCCATCGCACAGCACCTGAGCTCTGAGAATGGCAGCCTCGGCCTTGAACAGGACATTTGTCCTATAAAACATCCATCAAACAGGCAGCAGGAAAATCCCTGCCTGACCCCATTATTCTTCCACGAGGCGTATTTCCTCTCCCCAGAAAAGAAGCGCTTGCAGGTGTATTTGGGGATGTGGGATGATGCAAGGAGCACAGAAAAAAGGGAGGGAGGAGAAGAAGGGTGGATGCAAGGAGCTGGTGCTTGGGATCCTGTCTCACAGCCAGTTGCCTGAGCCTTGTCAACCCTAAAGATTTGGGGTAGCAGGCTGGACCATGAAGGGGTATTGATGAGAGTAGACCCGAAGATCAGCTATGCACTAGACTCAGTTTACAAGCAGCTGCTGGTATCCAGGTCTGCATGCGCAATGCAATTCCATGCAAGCACCATTAAAGTGCAGAGTGTAGCACCAGGCTCACCATTGAGCACCTCAACTTTAATTTTTAAAAGCCTATTGCTAGCTGTAAGGGCTGTGAAGAGAGGCATAACATGATGGGAAACTACTTGTCTAGCAATGGTTAAGTAGTTCAGATACATTGTAAGTTCAGATACATTGCTGCTTAACATGGAGGCTCCATTCTTCGCTAACAGTCAAAATACGGGGTCAAATTTAGATGCAGCCGCGCATGTCTCTGTGCTACTCTGGCTGTGTTACGCTGATAGGAACATAAGAAGAGTCCTGCTGGTTCAGGCCCAGGGCCCGTCTCGCCCAGCTTCCTGTATCTCACATCAACCCACCAGATGTCTCAGGAAGCACATACAAGACCACAAGACACTTTCATCTCGCTGCCACCTCCCTGCAGAGGGTTGATCCAGAGGATCGATCAGGCCAGCTCATTTCCATGCTTATTCGTACAGTCAGCCTTGGTGGAATTCAAATATATTTTCCCTTTTGAGCTAGTCAGAAGGTGACATCTGGATTTTTCCAAGTATCTTTTCTATAAGCCTGGAGTCCAAGCAGTTAAAGAACAGTGCATTCGCATGGCCTACAAGTGCTCATTTCTTGTCACATTTGATGAGACTCTTGTTTCAGGAAGACCTTGAGGCTTCATAAGAACACAACAAGGAACTGTGTCTGAATCAGGGAGGATGATGTGGCCATGCTAACCAAAGCAACTGTCAGTGAGCAGGGGTGGAAAGTGGTCACATGGATGAAAGCACCAAGAGCAGCACACAATCCCACCACACTGTCTGGACCTGAGGAACAGTCAGGTGTGGCTGAGGGTAGAGCATCTTCCTCTTTCTGGGTCAGTGGGAAGAGGCTTGTGCCTCTGGGAACTGCAGTGGGAGCAGCCGCAGGAGAAGCATATGCCTGGTAGTCAGGTGACAGGATGTAACAGGGGACAACTTATTGCATGCATTTATTGCATTGCATTTTAATATGCATACCCTGTTTTTCATTCCTGGAGGAAGCACAAAGTAGCCGACAATAAATACAGCACAACAGTATCAAAATGATTTCCAAACAACATATATAAAATCACCTAAGAATAAAGATACAACCTCATCCATAAGCAAATAAATCCATTCTCTAATAACTAATGAGTAGGTTCATAAACTTTCCTAATTACAGCAATATGAACAATATAATCTTACTAATGAAAAACATGAAGGTACATAGGAAGCTGCCTGATATTGAGACAGACTATTGATCTGTCTAGTTCAGGGGTCTCCAAACTTTTCAGTACAAGGGCCACATCATAGATTTCACACATTTTTGTAGGTCCCCCCAAAATTCAATTTTATGAATGAAATTTAAATGAAAGAATACGTTTTACTTGGATCTTTTTTGTAACCAGCATGATATGATCATGAACAAAAGACAGATGTGACCGTTGCAAAGAAACAATGCTGTGCTAAAATTGAAAAATGAATAAAAATGTCAAACATTAGCAAATGCTCAGACAAAAAACCAAATTGTTGTGTGCCAGATAAAAACTTGTGGCTGGTGAATGTGGCCCCTGGGCTGGGCCCCTGGAGACCCCAGACTAGTTCAATATTATTAACACTGACTGGTAGCAGCTCTCCAAGCCACAATCCTGTATACACACTTTCCTGGGAGTAAGCCCCACTGAATACAATGAGACCTACATCCAAGAAGACATGAACAGGATTGAGAGGCATTCTCCCAACCCTACCTAGAGATGCTTCCAGGGATTGAACCTGGGATGCTCTGCATACAAGATCTGCTGTCACAGAGGATACTCAACAGTACTTCTCTGGTCTGAATCTCACCTCTACCATGAATTCTGCCATATGGGGAAAAATAATTTACAGCATTGTTGTGAGGATTCCATCAAGATAATACAGTATATGTGAAGTGCTTTGCACACTCAGAAAGTGCTACATACAGTAAATGTAAAGTATTGCCATTACCATGGAACATATACTTATTAATCTCCCAATCCAGCAGCCAATATGTCAAAGCAGCCTAAAACAGAGCATACACACAAACTAATTTGGAGCCAGTCAGTGAAAGGCACAGTGACAAGACCCAACCCCACCAATGGGTGCCAGCAAAATAGGGCCTGAGCCCCTATGGGTACTGGGGGAATCTACAAATAGCATCAATATTAATGGCTAGGCAAACATTTTCTCCATCTATTGAACTGTTAAGCAGTGGCAAAGCTGGGGGGGGGGGTGCAAAGCACTAAGTTTTGCAGGGAGCCTCACCATGGCATGCAAGCAGCCCCTCGCCCTCTCCCTTCTGAGCCAGGCATTCACCTCTGTTTTGCTCCTACCGCTGGGAATGGCTCCGAAGGGGAGGCTCCCTGCAAAATGTAGAGCTTTGCATTCCCTCTTGCGATGCCACGGCTGTTAAGGAATGGTTTGATGGATTGATGTTCATTTTTTGGCTCTCTACCTCTCATTTCCATTATTGTTTGTTCTGCTTTGATTTGTTGTGAATCATTTTGTGCACAGTTTTGAGGAAAGGTGGCATACAAATAAATGGATGGATTGAAAAAGGTGACCAGGCCAAAAGACCTTCAGACAAGAATGTCCTCCTCAGTCTGTGCCAAAGAGGTTTGACCCTGGACTTCCCATTAATATCATAATTACACAAGGGACCAAGAACCACCGTTCCCCAATCCTCAGGACTGTCCATTTGCCCTCTCACCACTGGCTGAGTCAAGGCAAAAGGAAAAAAGTGGCCCGTGCCTTGATTACTGCCCTAGGTAGCAACCCATAGGGGAAGAAACCTTTGGAACTACACCTCCTGTTGTAGACCCCAGAATAAATATTTCTACCCCCAGAATTATACCCCATACTTTTATGACCCGAAGCTGTTCATAAAGATAATCTACGATGAGATTTTACACTTAACAGCAAATGAAATTTTTTTTTAATGGTTGACAGTAGCAACTGCTGCCAAAAGCATGATGCTTCCCCTCTAACTTCTTTCAATTCCATCTTTTCCATATGGACTTTGGCACAATCTGCAGTCCCCATACCCTACTGCAACTATAAATTCCTGCAATTGTTGCATATTTACTTTTTCCTCCACTGCCTCACTTTCTCTCTGTTGTTTCCCACATGGTAAACTGTAAGCTCCTTGGAACAGGGACTTTGGGCCCAATCCTATCCAACTTTCCAGGACTGGTGCAGCTGCAATGCCACCCTGAGGTAAGGGAACAAACATTCCCTTATCTTGAGGAGGCCTCTGTGACTGCCCCAGCTACAGCGAGATCCATTTGAAAGCAGGGAAATGGGATATCCTGCTTTACATGACTGTGTGTGCTGAACTCCTGCAGGTCGAAAATAGCACAGCCTGCCTTTGACCTGGGGTAAAATATTGGCACATATACTGTGCATCAGAGGATCCACTCACATTAAGGCAGTGGTTCTTGAACTTTTCTGGCCCGCAGCTCCCCTGATCCTCATGGCCATTGGCCAGGGCTCCCCATTACAACACCTCACCTCAGTTACCCCCAAAATGGGGATGAAGGTGTTATAATTATACACTAGAAACAAAAAAAAACAGCTGCCAGCACTCTGAGGCTGCAATCCTAACCACACTTACCTGAGAGTAAGCCCGATTGAACACAATAGGATTTACTTCTGAGTAGACCTGGTTAGGATTGTGCCCTGAGTTTGTCAGCAGCACATCTGGAGGATTTTGGAAAAGGAGGGGGGGAAGTGATGCTGGGGGAGGGGAAGACTTTGTTTTGTGTGTATCTGCTAATTGCAGACCGATGCAAACTGAGACCCAGAGATTGTTTGGCTGCAATCCTAACCTCACTTTCCTGGGAGTAAGTCCCACTGAACACAATAGGACTTACTTCTGAGTAGACCTAGCTAGGATTGTGCCTTTTGTCTTACAATAGCAGCCAACATTTAGCAGCCAACAACAGGTAACCCTGCTAACCGGTAAGAGGCACTTTTTCAAGTCCGTACTCTTTTATTTAGCAGGAGGAGAGTAACTGGCCCTCCTCACCCCAGCAGTGTCTTCTCTAGTGGCTGCCTGCTGGTGTTCCATCTTTTTAGATTGTGAGCCCTTTGGGGACAGGGAGCCATTATTTATTTGATTTTTTTCTGTAAACCTCTTTGGGAACTTTTTGTTGAGAAGCAGTATATAAACAACAATGTGGGAAATAAACCCCCCCCCCCCAGGCAGGAGGAAAAAGGGGGATGGCTGAAGAGGAATGGGTATTTTTATTTTTTTAATCAATTTTTGAGACACAGTCATCAAGAGTGGCTTTTTTCTCTTTTTTGAAGGGGGAGGAAAAAGAAAGGTGAAGATCCTTGGTTAAGCTGACACAGACCCCAAGCCTATGTTGGTCTACTCAGAAGTAAGTCCCATTTGAGTCAATGGGGCTTACTCCCAGGAAAGTGTGGGAAGGATTGCAGCTACACAGAGCAAGATTACAAGTCACCCCAAAGTAGACTTGGGGGGGGCTGCTCACACACATACACCCAACATGCAGATGCCACCCCTGTTCCCCCCAGGCAAGATGGAGGAATGCAGGCTGGGGCATTTGGGCACTAAGAGCAGGCTGGGCTCCCTCCTTCCCAAGCAGAGGAAAGCACTACGCTGCCTGTACCTAACTCTTCCCTCCCAGTTTGAAGCCTGCCAGGAGTGCCCTGTGCTGATGAGATACAGCACCTCTGCTGCTGCCCAGCCAGACTTCTCTCCCACCTCCCCCCACCATGTTTTACACACCCCACACCACCCCACCCACTTCCTTCACAGCTGAAGAAAAGCAACAAGTAGGGAGGGGCAGGTGCAGCTAAGCTGAGCAGTGCAGCTACTCTACTCGTCCTTCAGCCATGGCCACTTCTCTCCTGGCCCCTGGCAGCCAGCCACGTCTCCCTAGGGAGCCGGGACGCACAGATTGAATACCTCAGCATTAAGGGATACACCCACTAAAACTAGTTGGGTGTTCCTCCTTTAGCATCTGCACCTGGTGTCAACTCATGCTCCCCCCCTTCAAACCCCAGCTCAAATCCACCTCTCCCACAAAGCCTTTGGCTTAGTCGGGTCTCCTCACCAAGGACAGAGAAGCCTGGGTAATTGCATATGCAGCCAGCCACCTTAGCCTCTCCTCCTCCTTCTCTAAATTTAGACTGCAAGTTCCTCAGAGCAAGGGACTTGATTTCTGCTGACATTACTCTGGAAGGCACCCTGCTATAGGAATAATTCCATAACTCAGGATGTTAGCTAGATTATTTATCACATGTACACTCTGCACTTCTACCAAGGAACTCAGGCCAGTGTTCTTACAGGTGGGGCCGGTGCTATGATTAGGCCACCAAGGTAGGTGCCTAGGTTGCAGATCACAGAGGGGCATAGTTTTAAACAAATTAGTTTTTTAAACCCATGTAAAAAACACAGCTGATGATTTATAATTTTTATTTTAAGAGAAATACCACAACAGTGCTATGGAATGTAATTATAGGAAGAGATGTATGTTTCTGTGAGTAAGATAGGATTACAACCTAAGTCTTTCTGAACACAATGGGCTTACTTCTGAGTAAAATAAATAACACTGTTTTCAAACATCTCTAACTATAAAGAAAAGAAGTAATGAATCTTCATGTGCATTTCACATCAAAACTTTGCAGTCTCACAAGTACTTTGGAAAGGCAAAGGACGAATGTGAATTTGTTTCTCCAACCCCAATGTTTAATGATCTCATCATAACCTGTCCCCATACTCTGAAAGCAATCACCAGAAAGTTCTATCTTAAGAACCCACTTCCTTAACAATTGCCTCCTACTGGGAAACATCAAGCCAGGGACTTGGGCCTTGCCCAAATGATCTGTCTGAACAAGGCAGGCTTGCCGGATCCGTACAAGGGCAGCTGGTGGGGTGCATTGCCCTCCCTGTGCTTCAGGCACCAGTGTGAGGATTCAGCCAGAGCACCTACGCATGTCGCCCTCTCACTGGCTTGGGTGAAAACAACTCAGAGGCCTGTAGTGCCTCAAAGCAGCAGTTTTCAATGTTTTTCTTCTCAAAGGACCTCTCTGGTCTTCACCTCTTCTGTTGTCACTTCTGGCTTCCAGGAGACACATCAGGGTTCTGCAGCTCTGTTTCTAGGGCAACTGTCTGTAGCAATGAATTGTCCCTCTTCCTTCAATGGCTCTGCCTCTGCTGGTTGAGGAAGAGGGACAGATAATTTGTTACTCCAGATAGTTTTCCTAGAAACAGAGCCACAGAACCCTGAATAATTTTTCAGCTAATTTCAACCTGTTGCTCCAAACCCCTGCGGCTCAACTGCAGACCATTCACGGCACACCAGTTGAAAATCACTACCTTAAAGCCTAACCCCACACAAGCTTTCTGACTTCTAACGAAATGAATGACTGCAGTCCACAAAAGCCGGTGCTGAAATAGATTAGTCTTTAAAGTCCTATAAGACTCCATGTTGCTTTTACAGCAACCAACAGACACAGCCAACCCTCTGGAAATTATTATGGTTTCCATTAGTGACTGTTTTGAACATTTCAGTGGGCTTATGTGCTAGGTATGGATGTCAAGGACAC
This sequence comes from Tiliqua scincoides, assembly GCF_035046505.1. Lineage (NCBI taxonomy): Eukaryota > Metazoa > Chordata > Lepidosauria > Squamata > Scincidae > Tiliqua > Tiliqua scincoides. Next base: position 220,163,944 of record NC_089824.1, on the reverse strand, counting down.
AGAGCTCTTTCCTTGAAGAAGAGTGACTGTGTTCTGTAAGATGACCTTGCTAAGGTCCCAGTCCTAAGGGATTGCCTCCATTTTGTTCCCACCTCCTGGAATGGCTCTGAAGGGGAGGGGGAGTTGCCGCTTGCATGCCATGGTGAGGCTCCCTGCAAAACTTCATGCTCTGTACCCCCTCTAACTACACCACTGCCTGGAGGTTTGTCCCAAGTAGCCCTGCTGGCCCAGTAGAAAGAGCCACTATCTTGAAAGAACCTTTTGTACTTTCACTCACTACAGTGTCCACAGGGGAGCTGCACCAGCTACACCTGAAATGTGCATCTTCTAAGCATGTGACATCCCTGAAGACATGACAGTGGCATCGCTGGTGCTTCGCAGCCATTTGGAGGGTTGGTCAAGTTTTATTTGGCCAGGGAAGGGTGGATATGGAAGGTGGCTGCCCTCCCTTTTCTGACATGGGACGATGTTTGCCTTTTGTGCAAAAGGTTTCTTGTTTTTTCTCAACAGATAGTTTGGTGACTTTTATCAGATCACAGGTTTTCCTGAGGAAGGAAGGGTGAGTCTGAGTCACTGAAGTGGGGAGCTTTCTTCTCTCAGTATGACAAGCCAGGCCATGATGCTGTGAGAATTCCACTTCTGGTGTATAGGCTGAGGAGGTACACAATACATGGTGTTTTTCCTCTACTTCTTGGCCAAAAATGATAAGGGGGTCTGCTGAACTAGAAATGTACTAGCACTCATCTAGAGGCTGCTTGTCTTATGGACAGGGAAGCTGTTTCAGGAATGTCAGTGCAGCATGAGCTGGTGAACCGAAGCGCTAAAGAACCTGATCCTCTGCACATATGCTCTGTAGTAAGGCTCACTTCTCTCAGTGGGACTTACATCCATGTAAAAGTGCGGATAGCAGTACATCCTAAGCATGTGAGCCAAGACATTCCTGGTTTGCATCTAACGACAGCCATTAACTCTTGAGAAAAAAAAATCACCTCGGCCTCAACCCCCAAATGCAATTTGAAAATAATAATACTGAGCAGCCCTTAAGGTATACTGCCTCTGAAGATGGAGGCTCCACTTGCACTCAAGAAATGCCATTAAAAACCCCATTATTGTTATTCCACCTATATCCTGCCAGAGAGGGATCTTTCCAGCCCTATCTGAAGATACTGCCAGGGCCTTAAGCTGAGAGCTTCTGATACAAAGTAGGGGCTTCACCACAGAGTTCCTTACAGCCCCCTTCATTGTCCTATGAAGCAGCTGCAGGAAGAACTGGAGGAGCTTTCTCCCATCCAACACGTGCACCCACATGCATGCGGACATACACAAATACCCTCTCCTCCTCAGCCCCAGGCTTGATCCACCAAACCAGGCAGCCTTGTGAATAATTCAGGCTAATATTCTCATACTCTCCAGTTTTGGAAGAGCCGGAATTCATTCTGCAGCCTTGGACCAAAGGGCTGCTCGTCTGTTGCAAGGTCAATCATTTCATGCCTACCTGAGTGCTTTAAAGGCCTTTCCTCATTAAAAGCTTGAGCATCTGTATGTGAAGGGGGGCAGACAGTTAGCAGTGCAGGGCCAAGAAACTCCCAGGCTGTACATTCTCCTGGTCCAGGAGCTGTTTACAAAATATTACTCTTGCCACAGCCTCCTCCGGGAAGCTCACAAGCAGGAGGGTTTCAAGGCAGTTGACTCCCCCCACCCCACTCCCTTGCCACTGGGAATCTCTGGCTTATTGCTTCTGCACAAACAACTTGCATATCACCCTTGGCTCTTTTCCTTCAGAAATGTGGCTCAGCCCTACATGTGACGCTAAACAGAAGATCCCAACACCACCACTTTCTCTCTTCCTTGGAAAAATAGTAACCAAGCAGGGAGGGAACCTGATCAGGATTGGCATGTCAGTGTACATAAGAACATAAGAACAGCCCCACTGGATCAGGCCATAGGCCCATCTAGTCCAGCTTCCTGTATCTCACAGCGGCCCACCAAATGCCCCAGGGAGCACACCAGATAACAAGAGACCTCATCCGGGTGCCCTCCCCTACATCTGGCATTCTGACTTAACCCATTTCTAAAATCAGGTGGTTGCGCATACACATCATGGCTTGTACCCCATAATGGATTTTTCCTCCAGAAACTCGTCCAATCCCCTTTTAAAGGCGTCTAGGCTAGACGCCAGCACCACATCTGGGGCAAGGAGTTCCACAGACCGACCACACGCTGAGTAAAGAAATATTTTCTTTTGTCTGTCCTAACCCGCCCAACACTCAATTTTAGTGGATGTCCCCTGGTTCTGGTATTATGTGAGAGTGTAAAGAGCATCTCCCTATCCACTCTGTCCATTCCCTGCATAATTTTGTATGTCTCAATCATGTCCCCCCTCAGGCGCCTCTTTTCTACGCTGAAGAGGCCCAAATGCCGTAGCCTTTCCTCATAAGGAAGGTGCCCCAGCCCCGTAATCATCTTAGTCGCTCTCTTTTGCACCTTTTCCATTTCCACTATGTCTTTTTTGAGATGCAGCGACCAGAACTGGACACAATACTCCAGGTGTGGCCTTACCATAGATTTGTACAACGGCATTATAATACTAGCCGTTTTGTTCTCAATACCCTTCCTAATGATCCCAAGCATAGAATTGGCCTTCTTCACTGCCGCCGCACATTGGGTCGACACTTTCATCGACCTGTCCACCACCACCCCAAGATCTCTCTCCTGATCTGTCACAGACAGCTCAGACCCCATCAGCCTATATCTAAAGTTTTGATTTTTTGCCCCAATGTGCATGACTTTACACTTACTGACATTGAAGCGCATCTGCCATTTTGCTGCCCATTCTGCCAGTTTGGAGAGATCCTTCTGGAGCTCCTCACAATCACTTCTGGTCTTTACCACTCGGAAAAGTTTGGTGTCATCTGCAAACTTAGCCACTTCACTGCTCAACCCTGTCTCCAGGTCATTTATGAAGAGGTTGAAAAGCACCGGTCCCAGGACAGATCCTTGGGGCACACCGCTTTTCACCTCTCTCCATTGTGAAAATTGCCCATTGACACCCACTCTCTGCTTCCTGGCCTCCAACCAGTTCACGAGAGGACCTGTCCTCTAATTCCCTGACTGTGGAGTTTTTTCAGTAGCCTTTGGTGAGGGACCGTGTCAAACGCCTTCTGAAAGTCCAGATATATAATGTCCACGGGTTCTCCCACATCCACATGCCTGCTGACCTTTTCAAAGAATTCTATAAGGTTCGTGAGGCAAGACTTACCCTTACAGAAGCCATGCTGACTCTCCCTCAGCAAGGCCTGTTCGTCTGTGTGTTTTGAGATCCTATCTTTGATGAGGCATTCCACCATCTTACCCGGTATGGATGTTAGGCTGACTGGCCTATAGTTTCCCGGGTCCCCCCTCTTTCCCTTTTTAAAAATAGGCGTGACATTTGCTATCCTCCAATCTTCTGGCACCGTGGCCGTTTTGAGGGACAAGTTGCATACCTTAGTCAAGAGGTCTGCAACTTCATTCTTCAATTCCTTAATAACCCTTGGGTGGATGCCATCAGGGCCCGGTGGCTTATTGATCTTTAATTTATCAATGAGGTCTGAAACATCTTCTCTTTTAACCTCTATCTGACTTAACTCCTCGGTCAGGAGGGGCCGTTCGGGCAGCGGTATCTGCCCGAGGTCTTCTGCCGTGAAGACAGATGCAAAGAACTCATTTAATTTCTCTGCCATCTCTAAGTCTCCTTTTATCTCCCCTTTCCCTCCCTCACCATCCAGAGGGCCAACCGCTTCTCTGGCGGGTTTCCTGCTTCTAACATATTTGAAGAAGCTTTTATTATTCCCCTTAATGTTGCTGGCCATGCGTTCCTCATAGTCTCGCTTGGCCTCCCATATCACCTTCTTACATTTCTTTTGCCACAGTTTATGTTCCTTTTTATTCTCCTCATTAGGGGGAGGAAGATGTCTTGAACCAAAATTGCCCCCTCCCAGCTGCTCTTTCACATGCCTTGTGACCAGTGGCATAGCTAGAGGGGGTGCAAAGCACTACATTTTGCAGGGGGCCTCACTGTGGCATGCAAGCGGCCCCTCTCCCTCCCCTTCGAAGCCATTCCAGGTGGTGGGAGCAAAACAGAGGCAAATGCCAGAGAAGAGGCAAATGCCTCTGTTTTGCTGCCCTGGCTGGAATGGCTCCGAAGGGGAAGGGAAAGGGACACTTGCACTCCGTGGCGAGACTCCCTGCAAAACTTAGTGCTTTGACCCCCTCTAGCTATGCCACTGCTTATGACAGTGAACCCTTTTGTGCTAACTGAGCAGTGTGTGAAGAAGGCCTTTTTTGCCTGCCTGTTCTGAATCTGAAGCTTCATGGGGGAGCCCAAGTTCTACTGTGGTAAGAGGGGGAGAAAAACTCCTCTCTGTCTCTCCCCATGTGCTTCACCAAAGGCCTACTTTTAGAAATCCCTATAATATCTCCACCTCCCTCCTGCAACACAAGGTTGCTTCAAGGATCCCCTGGCTGCTCTTTGGACAGGCTGCAATTTAAGAGTTGTGCTCACCTCCACACACGGAGACACAAGCCCAGACAAAGAAGCAGTTCTGTGCAGACAACCAGTGTTTGTTTGGTCTGCGCTGCCAGGATGCTTCCCCAGCCTTCTGGCTTCCTCAGCAGGGCAGGTTTCTCCCAGCTTCAAAAAGCACAAGCCCTGAAGAGATGTTCTCAGCCAGGTCCCCCAGCTCCAGGTAGCAAAGTCTCTAGGCCAGACTGGATGGACTCTTTGCAAGATCTCCAGAAAAAGAAATAAAATCTCAAGGTGAGAACTAGCAGGCCAGCCTAGTCTCTGCTTGACTTGAGAGCTCTTGCTATTAACCCTTCCTTATACTTCCCGTCTTAGCTGCCAGGCTCTGACCCCTGCCCCATGAGGTGCACCTTTGTCCTTCTAAGCTTCACTAGATGTCAACCCCTCTCAACAGGCTCCACCCCTTCAGCAATAAGGCTCCACCCTTTTTCTCCCAGGCTCTACCTCCATGGTTTCTGGAGGACCTCAGAGGACCTTCTAATCCTACTTCAGCCCCGGGCCAAACCCATCAGCAGAATTTTCTGAATCTGGGACAAAATGTGCCCTTGGTCCTCAAGTGTATTCCTCTCCACAATACTTTATTAAAAACTCTCAACGATATGATGGGATGCTCAGTGCTCTCGATCCCCACTGTGATTGTTTAGCCCCTGCCTGTTCCAGGTTCCTTTTCTTCCAAGATTCTCAGAAGCAGAAAATGCAGTGTATCACCCCTATGATGGACCTCCTCCCATGCAGTGGGTGGGGCAACACCCCAGGCAGTGGGTGTGGTGATGTAGCATTGCTCTGCACTTGCTGATGATTTGGCTTTAACTTTTGGTAGAATAGCAGGGTTTGTTTGCATGAAATTATGCATTGAATGATATATAACATGAAGGTGTTATTCAAAAATAACAAGTTTTTAAAATTTTGGTGAGGAGTGGTGTCACCCCCTCATGCATGTCACCTGGTGTGGCCCACACCCCCCATGTGACGCCACTGCCTGCGTCCTCTTTTTCCTTCAGGATAACCCAAACCTCCCCATTTGAGTCTGCCAAAAAGTTATACTAGCTTACTGCTACACATTAGAGTACATGCCCCCCAAAACTACCTAACAGCTTTTCCACTCCATTCATCCCCTGGTTATCTGTTCACTGTGACACTCCAGACATTTCACCAAAGCAAGAGTTTTACAGGAGAAAGAAAACTGATCAGCCATTCATCTGGTACGCTGAGCTTCCTACAAATGTTGGCCCCTTCCTTCAGAAGGTCCATATTTAGGGTATGGGCTTGAGAATGGGGAATTAAAAGTCAGAGGGGATTCTGCAGACAATTTCTGTTTCTGCTTCCACTTGTAGCACTTTAGGGAAAATGCAGGATAAAAATCTTTTAAATCAAGATGGAAACCTTAAGCCTACTCATGTGTCACTGTCTGTTGCACTCTTTGTAAGTAAAGCGGGTGAGGCATGCCTGCTCATTTGCCTATCTGCCCTCCCCCCTCACCCATGGGAGTGTGCACATGCAAAGGCAGCATTTGGGCCTCTGAATGTGCACACCCCCATTGTGGCAATGTGCAGACATGCACCGCCCCTGTTACTCCCCTCCCACATTTAGGGCAAATGTGTGGAACAGAGGCTCCCCCCCCTCTCTCTCTCTCACACACACACACACACACACACACACACACAGTGGCGTAGCTAGAGGGAGTGCAAAGCACTAAGTGTTGTGGGGAACCTCATGGCAGCATGCATACAGCCTCTCCCCCTTCAGAGCAAATGCCTCTGTTTTGGTCTAGTGTCCAAAATGGCTCTGTTGAACAGGAGGAGGGGCTGCTTGCAGACTGCAGTGTGGCTCCCTGCAAAACTTGGTGCTTTGCACCCCCTCTAGCTATGCCACTGCACACACCCACACAGCCCAAGACATTTGGGTGTTAGATCATGTAAATCCCTGCTCCTGCCCTCTCAGAGCTGTGATAAACTAACATAAACTCAATGACAAAGAATTTGCTCCTGTTTCATGGCAATAATATTTCTTATGTGACCCAAAACATGACAAATTAGCTGCTGGAAGTCCTTCTGCTCAGCTCTTGGTGGGGCTGGTCTTACACACTCACATGCAGACCCACATCATTTCCCCACAAGTCCATTCGAAGCTTCCAGAGCTGTTTTTCAGTACAACTAGTATCATACTGATCATATACATTGAGAATTCCAGGCCAGACCTGATTTCCGCCCCCCCCCCCACTGAAATCCCCCTGGAGGCATCCCAGTTTGAGCTGCCAGAGAGGCAGAACTGTCCTTTCTCTCTCCTTCCATGCACAATGTGACTGGAGGGAGGGAGGGAGGGAGGGAGTATGGCACGGATGGCAAATGGAGGACAGATTGTTTACCATTTCCACAAGCATGGCATTTGTGGCCATGAAGCTCCTGGGCTGCAGAAAGCAACCTCTCAAAAAAAACACAGAGCAACAGACAAAATCTGCCAACAGGTGATAAATCCAATGGAGAGACAAGTTAATGCCCTCCTAGGAAAAGTCCAGCTAATTAAACTTCATTGCTCTGCTAATGGCTTTGGTACTGGGCTTTACGCATGAACCGGACTGGGAAGATTTTAATCATCTTGCTTCACTCCTTCAAAGAGTCGTATCCACCATTGTTTCAAACAGAGATAGCCAACTCTGCATTTCGGTGCCAATTTATTTCTGCAGGCACAAGCCCAGGGGCTGGGAAAAATCTGATCCTCTCCCCACATGGTCACTGGGGCTCTGTAATAAAATTGATATTGTCTGGTGGTGATTGCTTCCCAGATATGGGGAGGGGGTGTGATGGGGCCATTAAACTTTGGGGTTTGAGAAACAATTAGTATCCATCCTTTGCCTTTCCAGAGTACTCCTGAGACAGCAAAGTGTTGTTATGAAATACACACAAAGATTCATTGCTTCTTTCCCTTTAGGCTTGATTCCTAAAAAGCTGGCTTTTATGTGTACTGAACCAATGACTTCTGTTTCAGGATATTTGGTTTTCATTATATCTCTTCCTTCTGATTATTTCTCAGGAATTCCCTCAAAGAGTTAAACTTCTACAAGTGGGATTAAGATGTGGTGGAGGCTTCTCACCCTTTGCTAGGAGTCGCCAAGATTGAGCAGAGGCAGTCGGCTGAATCCGCCAATAGCCTCCTGGGCTTGAAATTAATAGGCTGGAGAGGGGGATGTTCCCACTGAGTTTTATTTATGAGAAGCATCTTTAAGCGTGCCAGAGTAGTGGACCAGATCATTTTCATTAGGCATTTCCCAAGGCCCTGACCTTGATATCAATGTGGGGTCTAGAAGGGGTCAAGAGCCAACAATGAGCAAAAGTGAGAAGCATTTCTCCAACCTGGAGTTAGTTAGTTAGTTAGTTAACCTTTATTGGCATTATACAACCTGGAGTTTTATGGCATTTTTTGAATGAAATGAAATGGGGTGAATAACTTGCTCAAGGTGGGAAGAGATGGAGGAATGTGCTGGTTTACTCACTGCGAGTGGAATCCCAGAATTCTAAAGATTTATAGAGCCTATTAAGGAGGCAAGTAGCTTCTGAAAACCCACATGGTCCCCATCTGTCTCTCTAAGGACAATTACAAAGTGCCAACTCACACATACATATGGGGGGGGGAGGAACCCTCATTGAATGACTGGCTGAAGTGGGACTACTCCTGAGCAGAGCTGCAAGGATCAGGTTGTCCTGATAAGCTTCCCAGATGCTGCTTATGACCCTCCTCTCTCTTGCCGCTTCTGTCCCCGCTCTCACAAAGTCCCTCCCACCTCCTCCTACCCTGTTTACAGATGGGATGGGACATAAGGGGGGTATTAAAGGAGAACCCCAACACACATGCACCCTGCCAGCAGCCCCATTTTTTCCATGGCGGACTTTTTAAAGGGGGTGACTCAATTCAAGTCTTTAAAGTTGCAAAAGGGAGACTCCGCAACTTGGAAAGTACCCCATTAGGGCCTCTTTTTGAGTTGTGTTGCGGGGGGGGGGCACAGACTTGGGACTCAACTCGAGTCAAGCCACGCTCGGTTTTCCCATTCCTGCTTACTGGTTGTAAACAACATCATTAGAGGTTGGTCTCTCCACTAGGAGGCCCCATCATTTGGATCCAGATCATGCATTGTTGTTGCCTGACATTGAATGTTAGTCTCTATTCCTAGACTGAACTTCACCTTGCCTGGCAGCACTGACCCCCACCCTGTTTTAGTTAATGGTAGATGTCGGGCTCCTCCCAGATGCCCTGACCCCCAACTTACCCTGGAGCAGGCACCCCATGCCCAGGGTGGGGAGGCTTCCCTGACCTTGAAGGGGGCAAAGCAGGTTGGCTCACCCCAACCAGCTAGAGGGGGCTGGCAGGGCAAACAAGGAACACTGCAGGAAACAAGCCAGGAACAGGAAAGTCCTTTTCTGCCCCACCTGGGGGAAGGGGAGGGTCCAAAGGGGGCGGGCTTGCTCCATAAAACGGGGAGGCCAGGGATGAGAGGCAGGCAGTGTGAAGCAGGGAGCTGTGAGGTAAACAGCTCCTAGGCCAGGTTTGGTAGCTCCGCTAGGGAGGAGGACAAGGGTGCTGGAACCCCCTCCCCCTCCAGCCAATCTGAGGCCTCCCTGGGGGTGGAACAAGCCTACTCCAGGGCAGGGACCCTACAGTAGATTCAGCCTACCTGAATGTTCAAGCAGGCTGGCACGGCATTCCAGGTGGGACCCTTCAAGTACAGACTTCAGCCTGCTGGGCTTGCAGTGGAAACAGGTTGTTGATGGTGGCTCCAGGCATCAGACCCAGGCACAGACTCTGGCATCTTAGAAGGGCTACCAGTAAACATTCATGGCACTCTAAGGTAGCACTCATGTCCCTAACCACTGCAACACACCAGGAACAAATCTTCCATACCATTTCCATACCATCCCAATCTAACAACACTGGGATTAAGATTATTGGTGACAATGAGTACTTGAACATTCAGGCAACTGATCCTCTCCCAAAAGGGCCAGTCCCGTCCACCAGCCTCTAGAACAGGGGTGTCAAACTCATTTCATACAGAGGGCCAAAGTTAACTTTCAGGGTGCCTGCTGAGGACCAGAAGTGATGTCATTAAGCAAAAAGTGACATCATTAAGCAGCTGATGGCCAGAAATCAGCACCTTGCTCTCATATAGAAGTTCATTACTGCAAATGACATGAGAGAAAATACAGAAATCTTGATCATGTTTCAAGATATGGGAAAGCCCAATTTTCATGTGGGCCACTGTTTCAGTGGTAACACCTCAGCACTGCTCAGCAGCTGAGAGTCTGAGGGCCGGATAAAAACCTTCCGGGGGCTGCATCTGGCCCCCGGGCCTTATGTTTGACACCCATGCTCTACACCATGTAGTCCTGGCTACAGCACTTGCTCCTTAGTCTGACCAATACATTGGTCATTGGACACTCCTAAACTCCTGCTTCATTGGCTCTGGATCCCTCCAGCTCAGAGATCTCTGTGTCCTGCTCAGGAATTCAACCTAGCAGTGTGACCTGTTGAGGCACAGCCTGGGAGGGGGGGTCATACAAGGGTGACCCCTTGAGAGAGTGAGGATCTGTTGATGCTACTCCCCTCTGCCCAGGAAGCCAGGGGCCATGAAGATGCTCACCAAGTGCTTGCAGAAGTCTGTCTTCTTCTCCCCAATACCACTTTACAATCCCCAGATGCCTGTCCTGCAATGCTATAGGAATGCTACCACCTGGCTCCCAGGAAGTGTTCCCCTTAGTCCCTGGGTCCCTGGTGGCTTGTCAGGAAGCAGTGACAGCCGCAGACCACGTTCTTCTCCCCCAGTGCCGTTTTACAAATCCTGCAGCCTCTGCTCACCCCCTTTGCCCATTAGGCCAGTAAGGGGTCCAGGATGCAATGAAGAAGCTTATCAGAGGCTTACCAGGAGGAAGCAGAAAATTTGGGGTGCCCTTTACCCTGCATATGCCACTGTCGCCACCACTGTCTCCCTCCAGCCTGCCACCAGTGCAAAGCAGAGTTATCTGTTTCCTGGTCACTCCAGCAAGAAGCAGATCACCCCCGTCCTCTGTGCTTCTTGTACTCTGTCATCAAACCCAGAAGTGCAGGACTTCTGGTTCCACTGACAGGGACAGTGCAAATGAAGGTGTCACGTGCACTGTCTCTGAAAATAAAACCAGAAATTCTGCACTTCTCAGCTTGACAGATGTGTGGCACTGTCATTTTGGTGTATTTTTCTGTGGCACAAACATGATGTGCCTGCAGTGGCATCAGGCAGCATTCCAGGTTGTGCCACCCCTGGTTGTCACCCATCCCAAGGAGACTAGCTGGCATGGGACACATTTTCCAAAGCATGAAGTGAATGTGCCATTGGGAGATCCTTGCATGGTTTTTCTCCCAGGGCCCCCCAAAAGCTGGCGATGCCATTGACTCTCCCCCTGCTTGTTTTGGACCACTTGTCTACTTCTATCCCACCTGGACTGAAAGCCAGCACTTCCTCGATCCAGAAGTCCCGCTGACTGAAGCCTGACAGCTACCACACAAGGGCTAAAACGTTTAGACTGGCCAGCAGCGTTTGGTTTGGGCACATCTCCAGTGAGCGACAGCTACTTAAGATTTGTTTTTTTTAATTTGCCGTTTAGCTTGGTTCACTGGTTTAACTTGGTTCACAGATAGCTCTTAGCTGATTTGGGGATGTGTGCCTGCATTCGCTGTGTGTACTAGAATAGGTCCCCATAAATCTTGGGATCAGCTGCACTGGCCCGCCAATATTAAACAGCTGACTGCGATAGTGGAACTATGGTTGTAAACTGCCCCAACACATTCCTTGGCACAGAGGCTTAGATCCAACCAGCAATCACCCTTGTGATATGGATGTTCCATGTTACTTGGGGAGCTCAGACACTGAGCCTTCACAACATATGGATGTTTCCAACTGTACTTACCTGGTGGTTGCAATCCTCTCTTCTCAGAGGAGGAAACAAATGATGCCATTTGGCAGTGAATTCCAGAAGCCTGAAATCTTTTGTATTTGGGAAGTGTGAAACTACATGGCTATCAACATGTACAATTAGGACCCCTAACTGTACTTCCTAGTAATTAGGGAGATATTTCAAAAACCCGTTCATGGGACATACTCTCAGGTGCCCCCCCCCCAAGCATCTTGCTTATTTGCAGGCCACTTTGAACGACCAGTTCAACTAAATATAAAATAGGTACATAAACATCTTTAAATAAAACAAATGTAGCCATTCTTTCCTGCCAAATATTGGCATGGATGAGATTCCCCTGTTTGTTATCTTAGACTCCCACTTTCCTTCTTGGCTAGCCATGCAGTTATAAGACTCATCCTTCATGCCTGTGCTGAGCTCTTAGAGCTGCAAGTCTGACCTTAGATTCCAAGCAAACAAGCAGTTGGGCCTCCCCCCCCCCCCACCGTCTGCCTCCCACCACACCACTCACCCCTCAGTCCAAAGAGACAATGTTTAAAAAAAAAAGTTATATTAGAGCTAACCCTTGCTATATTGCTGGAGGAGCCTCATGGGGGGATTCAGGCTGGGGGCACAACCCTCATTCTCCCCTGGGCAGCGACTGACTAATGGAATGTGACCAGACCTGTCCTTTTCATTAAGGGCTTGGAGCTCTCAGAAATTACTTTTTTCGAGAGGGGAAGAAGAATGGGGGAGTCTTCATGCGCTGATTAATGCCAGCAGGTGTGTAGCATGGATGGCTGATTTGCTGAATCACAAAATGCAGCTATACCTGCTCGGCTCTTCCCTTCAACCTGGGATCTCAGGAACTGCCACAAGGAGAGATGGATTTGCTGGAGTGAAGCAATGCCCATTAATTTTTGCACTGGCTCAAATGGTGTTCTTTTCCTTTCTCTTCTTTTTTACTTCAGGCTATATGCAATGCAGCCCCCATACTCAAAGCTTATTTACTTCAGTGGGAGTTATCCCCAAGTAAGTCTGCAAAGGACTGCAGCTAGGTAGCCTGATCTGATGTATGCTTACTAAAAAGCAAGTGAAGACACTTCCAGGTAACAGCATACATACTGGATTCCAGAGGTATAGCCCTGTTACTCTGATCTCGCAAAACAACCAAGAGGCACTGTTAAACAGTAGGTCCATGAGAATAAGCAAAGGCATAGAGATAACAGTTCAACACATTTATTCCATCTTCAGAACAGAACCTGGCAATGAAAATACATTGCTTATACCCCTTAGCTTCGCCCGGATTCCCCATGATTGGTGCTGTTGAAACTCTAAACTAGAGAGCCAATTGGACAGTAGGATTTCGATCCACTGCCCAATTGGCCAGCCATAAGACCAGGCCAATTGGCAAACATATTAGGCCCCTACTTGGGAAAAGTAGTAACCAATAGTGTAGCTAGAGGGGGTGCAAACCACTAAGTTTTGCAGGCCCCTCCCACTCCCCTTCAGAACCATTCCTGGTGGTGAAAGCAAAATAGAGACATCTACCTCTTCTCTGGGTCTTCTTTGGCATTCACCTCTGAATGGCTCTGAAGGGGAGAGGGAAGGGCCCCTTGAGTGGCACATTCAGGCACCTACAAAACTTAGTGCTTTGCACCCCCTCTAGCTACACTTGTTGTTGTTGTTCAGTAGTGTCCAGCTCTCTGTGACTCCATGGACCACAGCATGCCAGCCTTCCCATCTACCACTACCGGAGTGTGTCCAAATGATAGCTACACCACTGACTGTAAATGAGTAGCAGAGCAGTGGCTTCTCTGCAGGCAGATAGTCCCAGGTTCAGTCTCTGGCTGCATCTCTGCTTGCGGGAGAGAAAAATTCCTACTCTAACACTGTTGCCAGTCAACACTACTAACCAAGATGGACCAATAGTCTGATTCAATATGTAGAGGTGTAGGTTTCTGGTGAGTAAAATAGGATTGCAGGCTAAGTGTTACTGAACACACCAGGCTTACTTCTGAGTAAAAAAAAGGTAACACTGTCTTCAAACACCTTTAAGTATAAGGCAGCTTCCTATAAGGCCTGGCTAGGTATAGTTTCCAGTATAAGACCTGGCTAGGTATAAGGACTAGTGATGGATTGACTTGATTTGCTTGCCGTCAACTTGGTATGCCCCAGTGATTATTTCGGAAAACAAAATGTGTTCTTTCCAGAATTCTGAGTTATAACATCAGCCCCTGCACGCAACTGGTCCCATGCATTTGTACATCATCATATTGGCCCTGGGAACTGTAAATTGATTTGGTATCATGTGATTGAAGTTGCAAAAAGTGCAGGAGCCGCAACTCCATCACCTGCACATTCCTTCAGTTCAGATAGCACCATTTAGTGTTGGTAATTACATATCCATGTGAAAAGTGCATATTTTATACATCATCAGAAAGAAAACTTCACATTCATGAATTTTTGTACGTGTGTCTACAGAGAAGTTGGATTTATGCATCTGATGTGCAAAATGCTGACCACAGCTGCACTGGATCTCATTGAGCACACTGAGCTGGAAAAGAATTTTGGGGGAAATGGTGTCCAGTTCATGATTATGACCATTGCACATTTGAATACTGCACTAGATAATTAACACCACTGACATCTATCACTTCTAAAACACAAGGAATCTGGCATTCTTTGTTTCCCTGGGCAGCAGAGCAGATTCTTCTGCTCACCCCGGGCTCCAGTAGTTGATTGCAGGAGCCTTGAGTGAGAAAAGTCCAGGTCATACCTGCCATATTCCTGTTCCAATACTCAGGTTATAACCAATTCCCTCTTGCCTTTAGAACATAAGAACAGCCCCACTGGATCAGGCCATAGGCCCATCTAGTCCAGCTTCCTGTATCTCACAGCAGCCCACCAAATGCCCCAGGGAGCACACCAGATAACAAGAGACCTGCATCCTGGTGCCCTCCCTTGCATCTGGCATTCTGACATAACCCATTTCTAAAATCAGGAGGTTGCACATACACATCATGGCTTGTACCCCATAATGGATTTTTCCTCCAGAAACCTGTCCAATCCCCTTTTAAAGGTGTCTAGGCTAGACGCCCTCACCACATCCTGTGGCAAGGAGTTCCACAGACCAACCACATGCTGAGTAAAGAAATATTTTCTTTTGTCTGTTCTAACCCTCCCAACACTCAATTTGAGTGGATGTCCCCTGGTTCTGGTGTTATGTGAGAGTGTAAAGAGCATCTCCCTATCCACTCTGTCCATCCCCTGCATAATTTTGTATGTCTCAATCATGTCCCCCCTCAGGCGCCTCTTTTCTACGCTGAAGAGGCCCAAACGCCGTAGCCTTTCCTCATAAGGAAGGTGCCCCAGCCCCGTAATCATCTTAGTCGCTCTCTTTTGCACCTTTTCCATTTCCACTATGTCTTTTTTGAGATGCGGTGACCAGAACTGGACACAATACTCCAGGTGTGGCCTTACCATAGATTTGTACAACGGCATTTTAATATTAGCCGTTTTGTTCTCAATACCCTTCCTAATGATCCCAAGCATAGAATTGGCCTTCCTCACTGCCGCCGCACATTGGGTCGACACTTTCATCGACCTGTCCACCACCACCCCCAGATCTCTCTCCTGATCTGTCACAGACAGCTCAGAACCCATCAGCCTATATCTAAAGTTTTGATTTTTTGCCCCAATGTGCATGACTTTACACTTACTGACATTGAAGCGCATCTGCCATTTTGCTGCCCATTCTGCCAGTCTGGAGAGATCCTTCTGGAGCTCCTCACAATCACTTCTGGTCTTCACCACTTGGAAAAGTTTGGTGTTGTCCGCAAACTTTGCCACCTCACTGCTCACCCCTGTCTCCAGGTCATTTATGAAGAGGTTGAAAAGCACCGGTCCCAGGACAGATCCTTGGGGCACACCGCTTTTCATCTCTCTCCCTTGTGAAAATTGCCCATTGACTCCCACTCTGTTTCCTGGTCTCAATCCATGAGAGGACCTGTCCTCTAATTCCCTGACTGTGGAGTTTTTTCAGTAGCCTTTGGTGAGGGACCGTGTCGAACGCCTTCTGAAAGTCCAGATATATAATGTCCACGGGTTCTCCCACATCCACATGCCTGTTGACCTTTTCAAAGAATTCTATAAGTTTCGTGAGGCAAGACTTACCCTTACAGAAGCCATGCTGACTCTCCCTCAGCAAGGCCTGTTCGTCTATGTGTTTCATCAGATCTGCTTCTTTAGAAAAGTTTTTCTTCAATATCTTCTTCAATATCACCTTAACTGCACCTGTCCTTTCAACAGAGCTCCCTTATCCTATTCCTACTACTCACCTATCAATCCCTGATCTGCCCCTCCCATTCCTCTAATTGTCCATACCACACATGGTGGTCATTTGTTCATTTGCAGCCCCTGGTACCTCAAAGCTAATGAGTTTGTGTGTCCTGCAGAGAGGTTGCTACTGATCCATTTCTATCAGATTGATGGCCATAGATACTTCAACGGTTTTGACCCAGACAGGAGCATCTAATATATCACAGAAGCAACCCTTGACTTTTACAGACAGGTTTCTGAGTGCTGAAAGTACATCCACTAATTAAGAGAGAAGAACCTTTTTCACAGGTGGTGGGGTTGGGGGGAGAAACCTTGAAGGTGATGAAGATGAACCATAACACTGGAATAAGAAAAAATAGAAACTACTG
The DNA here is from genome assembly GCF_035046505.1 of Tiliqua scincoides. Taxonomy (NCBI): domain Eukaryota; kingdom Metazoa; phylum Chordata; class Lepidosauria; order Squamata; family Scincidae; genus Tiliqua; species Tiliqua scincoides. The sequence goes on along the minus strand of NC_089824.1, from coordinate 220,147,757 downwards.
TGGGTGGGCAAAGTAACAGCTCCCTTGTATGAAGTCAGGTGGGGGGGGAGAGGTGTTATGAGCAAATGGAGGAAGGAAGTTGAGTGCAGGCAGAAATGTCCAATCTTGGGAGAGGGTCAAGGTGGCATTTTAATTACAATCTGTAATTAATCCATAGGGGAAGCTCAAATGTCAAGGTACTCAATTCCCCAATAAAAAGAACAGATAAGAAAAGTAGTTAGAGCATGAGGATAATATTGTGGATAGATCCAGAGTCACAAAGCACAAGAAGTTAATTTGCATATCCAGCAAATTCTCCTTGCATATTCTCAGAGTGACATTGTTGTGCCTTCTCTCTTAGTACTTGTTTGGCAACCTTCAGTCTCGAAAGACTATGGTATCGCGCTCTGAAATGTGGTTCTGGAACAGCGTCTAGTGTGGCTGAAAAGGCCAATCCGGGAGTGACAATCCCTTCCACACCGGGAGCAAGTGCAGTCAGTCCCTGGTCTGTCTCCCTGGCTATGGACCTTCCTTCTTTGCCTCTTTGCCTCAGACTGTTGGCCAAGTGTCTCTTCAAACTGGGAAAGGCCATGCTGCACAGCCTGCCTCCAAGCAGGCCACTCAGAGGCCAGGGTTTCCCACTTGTTGAGGTCCATCCCTAAGGCCTTCAGATCCCTCTTGCAGATGTCCTTGTATCGCAGCTGTGGTCTACCTGTAGGGCGCTTTCCTTGCACGAGTTCTCCATAGAGGAGATCCTTTGGGATCCGGCCATCATCCATTCTCACGACATGACCGAGTCAACGCAGGCGTCTCTGTTTCAGCAGTGCATACATGCTAGGGATTCCAGCACGTTCCAGGACTGTATTGTTAGGAACTTTGTCCTGCCAGGTGATGCCGAGAATGCGCCGGAGGCAGCGCATGTGGAAAGCGTTCAGTTTCCTCTCCTGTTGTGAGCGGAGAGTCCATGACTCGCTGCAGTACAGAAGTGTACTCAGGACGCAAGCTCTGTAGACCTGGATCTTGGTATGTTCTGTCAGCTTCTTGTTGGACCAGAACAACATCTCTCTTAGTAGCAGTCTTATCTCTCTTAGTAGCAGTAGTATCTCTCTTAGTAGCAGTCACATATTTGAATCACAAATGGGTACGAGTAAGTCCTGCAGTGGCATGATAATACTGCAGTGGCATGACTACCACCAAAATCGGGTCATGTACAGTGGGTCATGTACAATCAGTGGGAAGTGGTATATATGGCAGGGATCCCCAGGCGATCTGAACAATTTCAACTATTTCTGCAGAACTCCTTAGAAAAAGCTATTTTCATTGGCATGGTTAAATTTGACCAAAAGCACAGACTTGGTACAAATGGCTTTCTGTGTGATTCCCAGTTTCGATGACACCCATGAACACACACAGCTACCATACAACATCAGATTTTGCTCATAATAACATAAGAAGAGCCCTGCTGGATCATGCCAAAGGCCCATCTAGTCCAGCTTCCTGTATCTCACAGTGGCCCACCAGGTGCATGAGGAAGCACACAAGAAAACAAGATATCAGCATCCTGTACTCCCTTGCATCTGGCATTCTGAGGTAGCCTACTTCTGAAATCAGGAGGTTACCCATCATGGTTTGTAATCTGTGATGGACCTTTCCTCCATAAATCTGTCCAATCCTCTTTTAAAGGCACCTGGCCCAGATGCCATCACTACATCCTGCAGCAAGGAGTTCCACAGATTAATTACACATTGGGTAAAGCAATATTTTCTTTTCTCCTTGCTTTGCTTTTCTCCTCAGCCAGCACTGCTCTCACCGACCAACAGCAGTTCCCCAGGGGTTCAGATAATTATTTTCCACTCCCACCATACTGAACACCCCATCTGGACAGGCCCTTAGACAGAACTTTAAAACAGATGAAGAGAGAAGAGTTCCAAGACTAATGGACTAAATTTGATCTTGCATTGATCCAGTGTCCTGTTACTTATTAAACATAATTTAAAATAAATTACAAACTTAGGACAGAATCCCTCCATCTGTAGCTCTTGTTGCTTCCTGAGGAATGGGGCAAGGAAAGGGAAATTCTGGGTAAGAGTTTCATGGGAAAGATGTCTGTGTGCTTTTTATATCTCGGCAAGCAAGCACAGCAGACATGGGGGCATCTCGGTCAACTGAAGGTGAAATTGTGAGTTCAGAAGAGCCCAACAGACTCTTTCCTTTTCTGGCAATGACTGGCCACTTCCATCCTCCTCTCTGAGCTGCACAGGACATTTGGCTTATTTCAGCCTTTCTCAACATTTATGAGAGCCTCACACACAGGATGAATGAACAGAAGAGATTTGAGCATGTGCTGCCCTCTTTCTTGCCTGGCAAGCAGGCCCATCTGGCTGCTCTAGGCACTGATCTGAGACACAGAAATGGAGCACCTTCCAGCTGTTGCCTGCAGAATTCCTGCCCATGATGTGTGCATGTTACTCAGGGATGTGCAGTGGATGGAGAGGCAGGTGAGGCAGAGCCTCCCCACCAGAGTCCTTTGAAAAGCACCAATGCAGCTTGAGGTGTACAAGCACTTGCAACCCATGTGCTCCTATGCGTAGGTTGTGAGTGCTTGCCCACCTCACGTTGCGGTGACGTTTTTTGGACTCTGGTGGGGAGGCTCTGGCTCATCTGCATCCCCACCCACAACACATTCCTGGTGTTACTGCAGACAGTTGCCCTTGAAACAGAGCCATAGAACCCAGAAGAGTTTTTTTCACCAATTTTCAACCACTGTGCTGCAAACTCCCACGGCACATGTGCACCAGTTGAGAATTGCTGCTCTAACCGTGACACAGCACAGGTTCTCAAATGATGTGCCATGAGCCCCAGAAGCAAGGAGTCAGCAGCTTGTGTAAGGGACTTGGAACTGTAACTATTGGAAGTGATCTGCAGCTGCCAGAAGATAAGCAGCACTAGGGGCTTCTCTCCAGAGTGTAGTAAAGGGGGCAAGGATGTAGTGCCAGGACTTCTCCACCAGCATAAGTGGTGACACAATCAACAGAGGCACTCAGGTGCTGCCCTTAAAATGTTTTTTTCAAAAACCCATAGCAGAGACAAAGCTTTGGTCTCATCAGGAGGCAAACTGAGAAACTTGCCTAGGCACAGAAGTTTATGTCATTGCCTTTCTCGAGAGGTGTCTGGGGGACAGTATGTAGTTCATGTTACAGGAAGGCAACAACCCTCTGCAAATAGCCTGAGAATAACCACCCAATCCTATGGGCTTGGTACACCACCAGAACCTGTGTTCCATTGGCACAGTACACCAGTGGCATACCGAGGCCGTCTGTTACCTGGGGCAAACTAAAATTTTGGCACACCCCCATGATTTAATTAAATTTATTATATGCGAAATTATGTGATTTAGGTGGGCCCTTGGCCTGATCCAGCAGGGCTGTTCTTAACCTCTAGAAAGAGTAGCTCACCTGCACCATTACAAATGACAGACCTAAACATCACAGGTGCTTATGCAGACTACAGGTTGAAGTGAACAAGAGTTCAACATATACATGAAAGAATTCTGCTGGTAAATTCATTCCCAGACAGAAAATGAACATCATCCGCTCTGTAGTGTTCTCTGGAATCCAAAATTTTAGCAATTGGGAATGGAGGAAGAACAGAAGTGGAAGGAAGGAGATAGGTCACTAGGTGGGAAACCAGATTGCCATGTTTTCCTGGCAGGGGTTTTTAAATCACTGCATAACAGGCAGAAATTCAACCATGGTGGTTTTTACCAGCATGGTGATGTCTGTAATGGAGAATCTTCATCGCATGCCTTTGTGCCTGCTGCATTCTTTTTCTGGCTTTGTCACACCCCCCCCCCCCCCAGGACTCCTGTGTATCTGTAACAGAGAAGAAATTCAAGGCAGTGGCATAGCTAGAGGGGGTGCAAAGCACTAAGGTTGGAAGGCTTCTGAACATGCTGTGCAAGCAGCCCCTCCCCTCTGGAGCCATTCTGGGTGGTGGGAGCAAACCAGAGGTGTATGCCTGGCTCCAAAGGGGAACAGGAGGGGCTGCTTGCATGTTGCATTCAGATGCCTGGAGCGCTCTGCACCCTCTCTAGCTATGTCGCTGATTCAAAGATACAGGTTTTACCAGCATGGAGGGACACTTCTTTTGTGGTGTGCACCTGTCATGTGGCTGTTACAGAGTCCTTCTGCCAGGGAAGAAAAGGTGACAGGTCAAATCAGAAGCAAGACGTTAATATGCGAGGCCTGGAAGCTGCTGGGACTTGATTGAGACATGAGACTCTGCATCCCACGCACCACCCAGCATCATCTCTAAAACCAGGTCACCCTGACTGCATGTGCAGCTTTTGCACACCCAGGATCTGTGGCCGAGGTGGACGCTGTGCTGGCTTGCTGACACATAGGAGCCGGTGACCCAGTTTAGCGAGGTCATCGGGTGCATGGGAGGAAGCCACACGAGAACATTTTTTGTACACATCCCATTTAAATTGGGCCCAAGTGACTTGTGCTGGTGGGAGCCAGTTCAGTCCTCCCCCCAGGCCGGGGCCTTGGAGTGGGTTCCGCACGGCAGGAAGAGGCTTGTTTCACCGGACAGGCGGATACACAAGGGCACTCTGTCTCTGCCCTGGGAGTTTCCACATTAACCACATACTGTTTGCATTTGAGCATATTCCCCTCTGCAGGGCTGTTGGAGTGCAGGGGGGGGGGTGATTTCCTGCCCTTTTCATCCATCTCCCCACTCCCTCATCCACCCCACCTTCCCCTGGCTTGCAGAAGCCTGTCTGCTTCCTCTCTTACGCCCCCGGGGGCTTTCCAGGCTGCCAGAAAATAAATCTCTTGCTATTTTTAAACGAGGGGGGTGGGAGGAGGGAAATGACGGAGGTCTCCTCCTGCCACAGGCTGGCCTCTGAGAGCTGCAGACAGGCTCCCCTGGTGAGATGAAGAAGGAAGGGAGAGGAATTTGCAGGGAAGGACGTGGGAGGTGAAGCAGGCAGGCGACCCCAGGGGTGCTTTAATCTCTGCTTCTGCAGGCTCCCCAGGGGAGAGAAGTGGAAAAGGAGGGTGGGGGGCAGTCCTTGGAAAGCATGGGGGGCACAAAGGGAGCAGCCCCCCTGGGGAGAAGGAAATGAGAAAGGCATTGAGGAGACAGCAGGATGACCATATGTTATAACTGCAAAAGAGGACCAGGCACCCCAAAATGTAGGAGATCCCCCCGACATGTAGGACTTGACAAAATAAAAGCTAAAAACACTCATGTATTGATTTCATGTGGTTAATTTAAACACAATATTACTTATTATTAAATTTAAAACTCTGTGACATATAATTTATTAATTAGAAGAAGGCTATGCGCTGTGCCTGCAGGGACATTTCAGTTCACTAGGCTAAAAAAGAGGGCATGTCCTGGGGAAAGAGGAGGTCTGGTCACCCTGGGGGGGACAGGAAAGCCTGATGGGCCGCTCCTGTTACAGGGAGACCAAAAACAACAACAGCCAGAGCTCAAAGCTCGAGCCTTCCTCCTTCCAACATTAAAAACATTCACAACACTCTTGTCTGTGCCTCATTCGAGGGGCTCCTAGTTGTATGTGGGGTGTGTGCATGTGTTCCCTCCCACCTGCCGGTGTTATCTCACACAACAACCCTGTGAGGTAGGATAGGCTGGGAGAGTGTGACTGACTTGAGGTCAACCAGCTCCTGCATTTCAGGACTGAGCAGAGATTTGGCATTGAGCCTGTTAATTGTTATTCTATATAATAATACAGGTTTAGCCACAATTGTAATAATACAATATAGCCACAACACTGGGCCGGGCAGGTTGTAAACTGGGATCTGCAGGTAAATTGTGGGGTGCCTGCCCTGTAGCAACAGGCAGCCCCCCAGACCAGTGATTTTCAACCTTTTTCATCTCATGGCACACTGACAAGGTACTAAAGGTACCATCGGTTTCTGACAATTGACAAGGCACACCATGTTGCTGGTGGGGGCCTCACAACTCCCAATGGCCCTACTAATAAATGACCCTCCCCAAATTCCCACGGCCCACCTGCAGACCTTTCACGGTGCACCAGTGTGCCATGGCACAGTGGCTGAAAATGGCTGCCCCGGACAAACAGGGATCAACACCTTTCCTGGCTGGGCCTCGAGTCAAGGCGGAGGGTCCCCAGCACTGCCTCTCCTGCTGACCCCAGGTGTGCCCCTGGCTCTGGTTGCTGGAGCTGTGGGGCGGGGGAACCACCAAACCCCATGTATGACCAGTGGAGGTGTGGCTTTTTTGGTGGCAACGAAATGAACACACCTGACTCTGATTTCTGCACTTTTCAGTTTTGTAAAACAACAAACCCCAAATCAGTGAATGAATGAATGAATGCTGGGCTGGACCGGGGAGGAGGGGTGCCTGGGTGGTGATGGTGGCTGCATCTGCTCAATGGCGTAGCTAGAGGGGGTGCAAAGCATTAGGTTTTGCAGGTGCCTGAATGTGCAGTGCAAGTGGGCCCCCTCCCCTTCTGAGCCATTCTGGGGAGGGGCAGCAAAAGGCTCCGAAGGGGGGGCACTTGCGCGTTCAGGTGCCTGCCAAACTTAGTGCTTTGCCCTCCCAGCTACGCCACTGCATCTGCTGACACTAGATCCGGACCACCCACGTCGCCTGCCCGAGACCCTCGGAAAGCGACCGCCCATCACGATCACTTATCAAAATGCGCCCTTGGAATGAGGACCCAGGACTTGTTGGCGGCGGGCGCGGAGTCGCTGTCCTGGGAAGGCTTCTCCCCAGCCTGCGGCTGCCCCAACATCCGTCCGGGGGCTATTTCGGGCCTCCCGGTGGGCCAGCGGCCGCAGATCCGCCCAGGGCTCCCTCCCGGTGCCACCGCGTCTCCTGGAGTTCCGCAGGCTGCCACCGCGTCCCACGCCTGCGGCTCGCGGCGCTTCCTCTTCCCCGGAAACCGCAGGCAGGCAGGCAGGCAGGCAGGCAGGCGCTGGGGCGGGCCTGACTCTCGGGGGGGGGGGGAGGAGGGTCTCCCCAGGGAAGCTGCGATTAAAATAGCCCCCGCCGGCCCCCAAGCCTCGTGGTGCTTAGGACGCAGCGCTGTCCGGGGGGGGGCCCAGGGAGATGTGAGCACAGCCCCCCCCCCACTAGCCGCAAGGAGAGCTCAGGAAGGGAGCGGGATCTCCAGGGGTCAGGCCCGGGCCACGGGCGGCTGCTGGAATCCGCGTAAGAGGCTTCGAGGCTGGAATCCAGATCGGCTTCTGAGCAGCCCGCTGCAGGGACGGGGGGGCCAGTAGGGCCAGTTGGCTTGGCAGGGGTGGAATCCCCAGGGGTATTCGCGGGGGAGGGGGTGAGGAGGATCCAGTAGCGTAGCTCCTTGCAACACGTAGTGCTTTGCCCCCCCTTTAGCTACGCTACTTGGAGGATCATAATCCCCGGACCAGAGTCTGTAGCTCCCTGTAGCTCCTCCAGAGTGAAAAGTGACCCCCTTGGAGCAAAGCGTCCCCCCAGATGTCACCCATGAGTTGTGAGCAGTGAACGCTTGCACTTGCACAGGGCAGAGCAGTGGCCTCACTAGGGTTTGTGTCACCCAATGTGGGTGACTAGCATGTCGCCCCTATGATGGACCTCCTCCCATGCAGTCGGCGGGCATGGTGATGCACCATCACGCTGCTCCATCACGCTGGTTCTTAGGCTATGATAGAAAAGAGATGTTTCAATGTTGTTTTTTCATTGCGTTCTGCATGAAATTACGCATTGATTGATATCTAACATGATGGTATTATTAGAAAATACTAAGATGTGAAAATTTTTGGCCAGTAGTAATGTCACCCCCCTGTGTGCTTCACCCAGTGCGGCCCACATCCCCTAGCAACACTACTGAAATAAAGCAAATATTATGACGACACCTGCCCTCCGTTTCCCTTGTGCTCTCTCCTTCCTCCAAAGGAAACTAAACCTGGAAGTCCTTGCCCCAGGACTTGTCACCACTGCAGGGTCTTGAGATGTCCAGTGGGTCTCCTTGTACACACTGCAGTCTGCAGGTAGTCCAAAGCAGACAGTCAAGCTGCCTTCCCCAACCTGTGGAAATCCATCTCTTGGAAAACCCTTGGGAGGGGCTTTTCTGCTTGGAGGAGGAGGGAGCCCCTACTCAAAACCCGAAACCTGCACTGCAGTTGACAAAGAGAGTCTGTTGCAGTTTGACCTGCAGGGTTTGGGCAGGGGCTTTTTTGCTGCTAGGGACTGTTACGATTGCTACTCCTGTTTCCTTCTGCTGCTATGGTGACCCCCAAACCTCAGTCTGGTGACCCCCAAACCCTAGTCATCGTCTTTGCAGCAGAATAAGGAGGCAGAATGCCTATCAGTGTTTCTCAAACTGTGGGTCGGGACCCACTAGGTGGGTTGTGAGCCAATTTCAGGTGGGTCCCCGTTCATTCAATAGAATACTGGCAACCTTCAGTCTCGAAAGACTATGGTATCGCGCTCTGAAAGGGCGTCTAGTGTGGCTGAAAAGGCCGATTCGGGAGTGACAATCCCTTCCACACCGGGAGCAAGTGCAGTCTGTCCCTGGTCTGTCTCCCTGGCTGTGGGCCTTCCTTCTTTGCCTCTTAGCCTCAGACTGTTGGCCAAGTGTCTCTTCTGATGCTGCCATGACATGTGACTGTATATGGGGAAATGTGACAGACTTGTACTTTTAACAAGCTACTCTGTATATTCTTTGAACAATGATAGTAAATGGGATTTACTCCAGGGTAAGTGTGGGTAGGATTGCAGCCTAGGATAGTTAAAAATTTTCCTGTCTGATGATGTCACTTCTGGTCATAACATCACTTCCGGTGGGTCCTGACAGGTTCTCATTCTAAAAAAGTGGGTCCTGGTGTTATATGTGTGAGAACCACTAGGTCAGGGGTGCTCAATAGGTGGATCGCGATCTACCGGTAGATCGGGAGGCAAAATGAGTAGATCACGGAGCTCTGTCTCTCCAAACTGTTAATATGTCAGTTTTGTCTAGTGACTAGACGAAACTGACATATTTAGCTGACACTAAACTGACACTGAAACTGACACTTTAGCTGCTCTTCAGGCATGCAGCAACAAAACTGACGAAACTGACTAGACTCCAGCAGGGGCTCCATACATTAAAGGGGGTGTCTGTCAGACGCTTCCTTCCCCCCTGGTAGATCTCCGGGCCTTGCTGGGTTTCAAAGTAGCTCTCGAGCCAAAAAAGTGTGAGCACCCCTGCACTAGGTGATAGAGTATATCCCCCAACTTCAGGCAAAGGAGCAGAGCTTTGAAGACTTCCTAATGTTTAAAACTTTGTGTATGTAGAAAACTAGCACAGCAGGGAATAGTCTGGCCTTGAATCTTGACCCCTAGTTTTCTATTTTCAGGGAGTTAAAGAAGAGGAGCATTCAGAAGTGGCATCCCCCCACTCTACCACTGTAGCAGTCCACTGTTTCATTCTGTGGTATGTTCAGGCGTGGCCTGAGCATTTCTGCTGTCTGAATTGGGGAAGATCTACTGTCTTTGTATGCAACCCCCTTACAAAAGAATCTCTTGTGCATAACCCACCACTGCTATTGCTGCTTCCTCTTTTCCTACCCAACCATTTAGGGAATCAACTGGGTGGCCAAGGGAGGGGGGCAGTGAGGCAGGGCATGGGGGATAGAGAGATGTTCTTTTCCCTCTCACACAACACCAGAACCAGGAGACATCTGCTAAAAGTGAGTGTTGGGAGAGTGCCAGCAACACTGCGTCCTGAGAAACCTGCAGCCATCAAAATGTTCAAGAAAAGGCAGCAAAGAGTTACTGGAAGTGTTGATGGGTTGGTTGAACCACTTCCTCCCTGCCTGATCAGCCCCAAGTGATAACAGAGGTGGGCAGAGGTTCAGGGTGTGCCCATCTTCTGGTACATCTCCTGGGATCTGAACCACTCTCCACAAGAGCTGATAGACTTGTCAGTGTGTGGTCTGAATAAACCACCCTCCACATGATTAAGGAAACTGACCCAGACACACCCAGGCTTGAGGAGAGGGGTCAGATTGTGTCTGTGTGTGTACATACATGGCTCATGCATGCATACTGTGAGCATTTTTCATGTGGGGCTGGCCAGGTGGCTCAGAATGTCAAAAGTGGTCCTGCCCTCACACAGTCCATGTTCAAGCTGCTTTCTAAGTGCAGCTGCAAAAGTTAGTCCATGTTCATGCCTCACTCTCTATGAAGCACCAAGTGATGCTCTTGTTGATTTTGTTACAGTGAAAATTAGGCAAACAACAAACAACAAAGCCAGATGCTGCCCAGGTACTTGTGCAGATGACTTTTCATACTCATTCCCTATTCAGTGGAACTCCCATCAATTGCTGTGAAGTGCGAGATCAGACCACCCAAGCAAGCTGTCTTTTGCTTGCATAGTGTGGTCTCTTTTTGGGGGCCAGTTCTCTCAAGGACAGCAGTTGTCCCTCATCCAGCGACCCTTCTCATGTTCCCAGGTGTGGTTGTTTTGGGAGGGTGTTTGTGCCCACAAGTGTACTTGTGAAAGTGTACTTTCACAAGGGTGCTCTTCATCACAACTGTTGTTGGGAACTACAGTTCCCAGTGGGTTTTGCAGTAAAGGACATGCACCCAAGCCTATCACCGTGCATGTCCCTACAGTGCAAGTAGGGGAGAATTCATGGAACCAAACCCAATTTTCCTGAACACCTGCTGCAAAAACCCAGGGCAATTTGGTAGGTTCCAAATGAGCTGACATGAGTTTGCCCATTCTGAATGCTGCGCAAGCTGTTGCCCCTTCCCAGCCTTGGAGCCTGAGCAAATGCTTGACCTCACCATCCTCTCTAGTGATAGACCTACTCCCCTTGTGGTGCTAGTGATTTTACACAGAGACATAAAGAGTTGCTACATGGAAGTGGATCCCCCATCTCCATGCCTGCCTGCCTGCTCATCCTCTGTTGTTTGTGGTCCTGCATACTGATGCAGAGGAGCCCTGGTTCAAACTAAACCAGAAGGGCTAGTTATAAATTGAGCAGAATCAGATGGTGTAAAGAAAAACAGAACAGGAGCAACACCTAGTAGTTAGCAATGACTCCCACCTCTCACTGCCTTTATTGAGTATATTAGAATGTAATGGCAAAGGAGTGATCTTCATTGCCATCACCCCAAGCTAGGAGCCCAGATAGGGAAAACCCCGATTAAGAAGGAATTCCTAAAGGCCACGCAGTAGCAAAACTGGAGTGCTCTAGTAGGTGTGGCAACCCACTCCCTCTCAAGTAAAGTGAGATCAGGCAGGCACAGCCATAGAAGTAAACAGGGTTTATTTAACAGGCTGAAGAATCAAGAGAAGTACTGGATAGAAAAGGGCCTGTTCAGTGAACCGAAAGGGATGAGTAGGTGGCTTTGAGGTTGGCTTTGAAGTCAAAAGACAAGCTGAAAACAAACACAAACCCCAACACTGGGTACTTTCCCTGTTGTAATTACTCATGCTGTTTGTGGGGGGTGTCCCTACACTCCCATGTGCAGCCTGGAGAGGACAGGCAAATCTTTTGAGAAACAGCAGTTACTTCTAATGCAGGAGCATAGCTAGACGGAGTGCAAAGCACTAAGTCTTGCAGGGAGCCTCCCCGTGGCAGGCAAGTGGGCCCTCCCTCTCCCCTTTGAGCCATTCTGGGCAGAGGGAGCAAAGAGGAGCCATATGCCTGGCTCTGAAGGGGAGGGGCTGCTTGTACGTGGCTGGGAGGCTCCCTGCAAGACCGAGCGCTTTGCACCACTCCAGTGACAAGCCTGGTGGTGTGCAACTAGGGTATGTGTCCCCCTTTACATAGCCAGTGGGACTGGCTATTTGGAAGGGTCCCCCAGGTTTATGAATCTCCCACTCTTGGACATCAGGTGGACTTCATGGTCCAATGAGCTGGTTAAAATTCAAGCTCCTTCACTCACTGACCAGTTGCACACCAGTTTAACATCAGATGCAAAAACAAGCTCTGTGCGTAAGGTCAGCCCATACATGAGGCCAACTGAAGCAGTCGGCTTAGGCGGCAGATTGGTGTGGAGTGCCCAACTCTGTCTGCATCCTTCTCTCCACTGCTTCTCCTTCCTCTCCCTGGATTGGAAAAGGAAGGCAGAAAGGAAAGGGAAGTGTGGAGGGGAGGAGAATGCTGAGTGAGAGCACTGAACTGTAGGAGCAGCAAAGGCCGGCACATCATTGGGTGATGGGGGCAGCAATTGGCATTCTGCCTCGGGGGTCAGGAGGTCTTGGACTGGCTCTGCTTTTGTGGGCAGAAGAGACTTTCCTTGGCAGTGGTAGGACAAGGATCTCTGTTTTCTTCCTAGCCACTGAGGTTACACACCCACTCTCTTCCCTGCTTTGCCTTGCCTTGCCTGGGATCAAGAAGTTCTCAAGAGGGACCTGTGACTATGATGAGGAAACTAGACTAGTTCGCTGGGATGAGCTAAAGGTGTTCAGGCTTAGGGCTATGCAAGCATCATTTTCGGAGGCAGTAGCATAGCTACAGGGGTGTGACATGGTAAGTACCACAGGCCATTCTGGGTAGACACAGTTGCCATCATTGCCCAGAATGGCTCTGATGGGGAGTAGGAGGGGCCGCTTACATGGCACGTTGCAGCACCTGCAGTACTTACTGCCACCCCCCATAACTACACTACTGCTGGGGAAGAGAGAGCAGCCAGAAGCAGGCAGGTCTTATGAGATGCAGGAGGGGGGCAGGGTTAAAGCCCCCTGATACAAATGCTCAGATTTCATTTTCTTCCTTGTCTCTGCTGCACCAGGATTAAGAGTTGGACTCAATGGCAACAATTTTGCCCTTATTGCAATTTACTTACTGACAAATCCTGCTTGGATCTTGTTACAGGTGTGTGTTCAGCTCCCTGGCTTTCCTCTTCTCCATCCCTCAGATTAAGGACATCTCCCCTTTTGCATTTTTTAAATTGTTTCATGCAGAACCACTCTCCTTCTTCTCAGCTGTAGCCTGACTGACCAGCTGGTTTTCAGAGTCCCCCAAGCAACCCTCTCTGCACCTGCTATCACTCAAAAATGGGTCACCACATTTTCAAAGCTCAATTCTTACAAGATTACTGGGAGGAAACATTCTTTCATATAAGATCCCCTTTCTTAACACCCTCCCATCTTGCATCTGATTGTCTGCAACTAAGAGTGCCACCTTTTTAAACTAGAGCTGCACCTATGCCTTTAAAAGCAGCCCAGGACTCAGAAATAAAGCAGGTAAAATTTCTTCCATTACCTGTCTATCTCGTGTACCTGACAGGCATTAAAGGCCAGAAGCAGCACAAATAACCACCCTACCTACACCTCACTGGTGCAACAAGCCCTGGTTGCTATTTTGTGTTCCTGGTAGGGTTGCCAGCTTTCCAACCAGCCTTTGCAATTGTGCCTTTAACAGCAGCTTCTTATGCAAACATGCCCAGTGCCTGTTCACAGCACTGAGATAAACATATTCACCTGCTGATTGTTGCAGACCAAGCTGCAGGTTAAAAGACCTAGCAACTAAAGCCGCTCATCAAGCTGGCAACCCTAGGGAGTACTGAGAATGAAAGCGCTCAGTTAGTACTGACAAGGGGAAATTAAAGTTTAGAAAAGCCCACCAATTGCACATGCAGGAGGTCAGAGGATTTATGTTGCTCATCAGTGATGTCTGAGCACTTCTTCTGCAGGAAAGGAACTGGAGTCCATTCCAGAAAACTTGTGGAATACACTCCAGTCAAGGCTTTATTTTCCACCAAACCTGTAGGTTAAGGCAGGTAGATGGCTGCTCTACCTCTACCTCTGAATTAAGGAAAATTACCTCTGAATTCTACCTCTGAATTAAGGATGGAAAAATCCTCCACCAGATCCTGGATGAAAAAGCATCTGGACTGGAGCTCTAAGGGGAAAAGAACAAATGGGTTTTAAAGGCCATCTGGAGCTGACAGTTGAATAGACAGTTCTCTAGACTGGAGGCCTCTGACTTTCTGGAATGGATTTTGTGCTCTCCACTCACCTCAAAGCTGCAGTACAGTGTATGTATTTTGCATACCAAACACAAGGATTTGGGGGCCGTGCAGAGTAGACAGAAAAGTAAACTGCACACGGCTCCTTCTATGCTGGCGCAATGATGGCCCCACCAGTGCAAAAGTCGGCCTGCCAGTGGATGCCAGCACAATGCTCCCACAATAGGGCATCGGTGGTGGATGGTGGTGCAACTCCACTGGCAGAGAAGCCAAAACGAGGAGTTGAATGGAGACTGGGGTGGGAGGTGGATCTTATTCCAATCCCCCTTCAGATGATGGACACACCCTTGTTGCCCCCAAAATGCGACACCAACAATAGATCTAGTGTAGAAAGGAGGGAGCCCTTGGGGCACCCTGAGGCAGCAGAAACACCTCCTCCTTGTTCCCTCGCCTTCTGCTTCCCTTTCCCTCCACTCTATTCCTCTCTCTTTCTCCTCTGCCTTTGTTGCCTCTTTCCTCTTTCCCCCTCTCTTCCTCTGCTTCCTTTCCCTCGCCTTTCCTCCACTCTGTTTCTCCATTTCCACCTCCAGCTCTCCATCTCTCCTCTCCAACCCAGTTGACCAGTCCCGTTGTGTCAGCTGTCAATCGGAGGGGCCTGTGCTTGCTTCCCCATGCTTCACATCACTCGACTGATGATGTCATTGGCCAACTCTGTTGCAGAGTATCCCCAGTGGGGGCCAATTCCAGAGGCCCCCAGCACCCCAATGGTGGGACTGGACCACACTTCCCCAAATTTATTTTTTTCCCCATTCATAGGATGGAGGAGTTTCCAAAGGGTCCTTCAGTAATCAATGTTGGCATCCTGACGTGTTCAGAGTTGTATCATCCCAATATAAAACTTTGAAAAAGAGAGACTCTTCTGTCTGTTCTAACACCATTTCCTTATGAAGGCCCTTCTGTGACCCCAAACACATTTTGCCTTTTGAGCTTTGAATACATCCGTTTCTGCTGCACCCATTTGTAGAGTGTTCCTGCACTGCACTCATTCTGGGAACTTCCCTCCTGCTGGACCAAGACAGCAAGCTGGACCAAGAAAAAACACCAGGACACATCTGGTAAGCAAAGGGATCTGTGCAGGAAACAGGGAGCTGGCTGAGAACGCCACGCTCTGCCAGTTACATGCTGTCTTCTGGGGTTCCCAGGAGCATGCTGTTGGCTGCCAGATGTGCAGCAGCTGTCTTGGCTGCTTCTGCCCCCACCTCCAGGAAGTTCTGCTGTGTTTCCTCTAGTGGTCAAGCTGCTCCCCCTCACCCTTTTTATCCTTTCCTTCAAGTCATTCACTCTCTCTCTTTCTCACATAGCCCTGCCCAGTAGATTGTTCCCTTGGGCAGGGCTAGATGGAGACAAGGCCTCCAAAGAGGTTCCCCTTCCTCTAAAATCCTGGTGTGCCACCTTCTCCCGTGTGAACCTGCTTGCCAGCTAAAATCTGCTCTGCAGGCCCTTTTCCAGGTGCTCCCTCTTTGAGGTTAGGTGGGGGCTAATAGTAGGCCACCACCTACTAGGTGGGTGGGGGTCTTTTTGGTTATGGATCCCAAACAGTGAAACTCTCTCCCCCAAATATGTGTGCCTTCATTACTGTCCCTTAGACTTTACTTTCTTCTGCACCTTTAGTGGTTTAAAAAAACACTTTCTGAGATCTACGAGCAAAGGTGGGAGAACTGGAATGTCTGGTGACAAGGGAAAATATTGACATAGTGGGCATAACGGAAACCTGGTGGAATGCGGCGAATCAGTGGGATACCGCAATCCCGGGCTATAAACTCTACAGGAGGGACAGGCAGGGGTGTGTTGGAGGTGGGGTGGCCGTTTATGTTAAGGAAGGGATAGAATCCAGCAAAGTAGAGATTGAAGGTGGGTCCGACTCCACCGTAGAATCTCTGTGGGTTAAATTACCAGGCTTGTGCAGCAATGTAATACTGGGGGCGTGCTATCGTCCTACAGACCAGAAATCTGATGGGGACCTTGAAATGAGGAAACAGATCAGGGAGGTGACAAGGAGGGACAGGGTTGTAATCATGGGGGACTTCAATTATCCTCATATTGACTGGGTCAATTTGTGTTCTGGTCACGATAAGGAAACCGGATTTCTTGATGTGCTAAATGACTGTGGCTTAGATCAGCTACTCACGGAGGCCACCAGAGGACAGGTGTCTCTGGATTTAATATTGTGCGGTACGCAGGACCTGGTTAGAGATGTAAACGTTACTGAGCCATTGGGGAACTGATCATGCTGCGATCCGTTTTGACATGCACGTTGGGGGAAGAATACCAGGCAAATCTCTAACAAAAACCCTTGACTTCCGACGGGCGGACTTCCCTCAAATGAGGAGGCTGGTTAGAAGGAGGTTGAAAGGGAGGGTAAAAAGAGTTCAATCTCTCCAGAGTGCTTAAAACAACAGTAATAGAGGCCCAGCAGAGGTGTATACCGCAAAGAAAGAAGGGTTCCACTAAATCCAGGAGGGTGCCCGCATGGCTAACCAGCCAAGTTAGAGAGGCTGTGAAGGGCAAGGAAGCTTCCTTCCGTAAATGGAAGTCTTGCCCTAATGAGGAGAATAAAAAGGAACATAAACTGTATGAAATGAAATGTAAGAAATGTAAGAAATTTAAGACGGTGATACTGGAGGCCAAGTGAGACTATGAGGAACGCATGGCCAGCAACATTAAGGGGAATAATAAAAGCTTCTTCAAATATGTTAGAAGCAGGAAACCCGCCAGAGAAGCGGTTGGCCCTCTGGATGGTGAGGGAGGGAAAGGGGAGATAAAAGGAGACTTAGAGATGGCAGAGAAATTAAATGAGTTCTTTGCATCTGTCTTCATGGCAGAAGACCTCAGGCAGATACCGCTGCCCGAACGGCCCCTCCTGACCGAGGAGTTAAGTCAGATAGAGGTTAAAAGAGAAGATGTTTCAGACCTCATTGATAAATTAAAGATCAATAAGTCACTGGGCCCTGATGGCATCCACCCAAGAGTTATTAAGGAATTGAAGAATGAAGTTGCAGACCTCTTGACTAAGGTATGCAACTTGTCCCTCAAAACGGCCATGGTGCCAGAAGATTGGAGGATAGCAAATGTCACGCCTATTTTTAAAAAGGGAAAGAGGGGGGACCGAGGAAACTATAGGCCGGTCAGCCTAACATCCATACTGGGTAAGATGGTGGAATGCCTCATCAAAGATAGGATCTCAAAACACATAGACGAACAGGCCTTGCTGAGGGAGAGTCAGTATGGCTTCTGTAAGGGTAAGTCTTGCCTCACGAACCTTATAGAATTCTTTGAAAAGGTCAACAGGCATGTGGATGTGGGAGAACCCGTGGACATTATATATCTGGACTTTCAGAAGGTGTTTGACACGGTCCCTCACCAAAGACTACTGAAAAAACTCCACAGTCAGGGAATTAGAGGACAGGTCCTCTCGTGGATTGAGAACTGGTTGGAGGCCAGGAAGCAGAGAGTGGGTGTCAATGGGCAATTTTCACAATGGAGAGAGGTGAAAAGCGGTGTGCCCCAAGGATCTGTCCTGGGACCGGCTTTTCAACCTCTTCATAAATGACCTGGAGACAGGGTTGAGCAGTGAAGTGGCTAAGTTTGCAGACGACACCAAACTTTTCCGAGTGGTGAAGACCAGAAGTGATTGTGAGGAGCTCCAGAAGGATCTCTCCAGACTGGCAGAATGGGCAGCAAAATGGCAGATGCGCTTCAATGTCAGTAAGTGTAAAGTCATGCACATTGGGGCAAAAAATCAAAACTTTAGATATAGGCTGATGGGTTCTGAGCTGTCTGTGACAGATCAGGAGAGAGACCTTGGGGTGGTGGTGGACAGGTCGATGAAAGTGTCGACCCAATGTGCGGCGGCAGTGAAGAAGGCCAATTCTATGCTTGGGATCATTAGGAAGGGTATTGAGAACAAAACGGCTAGTATTATAATGCCGTTGTACAAATCTATGGTAAGGCCACACCTGGAGTATTGTGTCCAGTTCAGGTCACCGCATCTCAAAAAAGACATAGTGGAAATGGAAAAGGTGCAAAAGAGAGCAACTAAGATGATTACGGGGCTGGGGCACCTTCCTTATGAGGAAAGGCTACGGCGTTTGGGCCTCTTCAGCCTAGAAAAGAGACGCCTGCGGGGGGACATGATTGAGTCATACAAAATTATGCAGGGGATGGACAGAGTGGATAGGGAGATGCTCTTTACATTCTCACATAATACCAGAACCAGGGGACATCCACTAAAATTGAGTGTTGGGCGGGTTAGGACAGACAAAAGAAAATATTTCTTTACTCAGCGTGTGGTCGGTCTGTGGAACTCCTTGCCACAGGATGTGGTGATGGCGTCTAGCCTAGACGCCTTTAAAAGGGGATTGGACAAGTTTCTGGAGGAAAAATCCATTATGGGGTACAAGCCATGATGTGTATGCGCAACCTCCTGATTTTAGAAATGGGTTATGTCAGAATGCCAGATGCAAGGGAGGGCACCAGGATGAGGTCTCTTGTTATCTGGTGTGCTCCCTGGGGCATTTGGTGGGCCGCTGTGAGATACAGGAAGCTGGACTAGATGGGCCTATGGCCTGATCCAGTGGGGCTGTTCTTATGTTCTTATCGTTTAGATGGCCTTTCTGTTTTTGTTTCATTATGCTTTAAGTAGATCTATTTTGTCTTTAATGCTACATTGGAAGCCACCTTGTGGCTCTATTTAATAAGGTGCGATATAAATCTGATGACTGAATAAATAAAAATTTTGGGTCAGCAAGGAGGGGTTGGGTGTGACTTCTGGCTATCCCTTATATTCCTCTCTGTGGCAGCTTGTCTAGTTCAGAACTGTCATTTTTCAACCTAGGACTGGTCCCAGTGAGGTTCCCCCCCCTTTTCTTTCCCCCTTTCCCCACCACCAGCTCTGAGATGGTATCTTCTTTGTCCAGGGTAGATTTCCCCCAGGGTGTTTTTGGAAACGGACATGCTGGCGACTCCGTCCAGCTCGCTTGTGTATCCCTGTCGCCTGTGAACCCATGTTGGAAACAGATGAGATGGAGAAGGGGAAATGGGGCCTGGTAATCTGATATTTATGGCGGACTCCCACTGAACTGGGAAGCTGAGAGGCCAGAAGCTTTAGTTCAAAGCCAGCCAAGACTTTCCTGGGGTGGGGATGGGATGGCCGTGGCAGGGTTCATCTGGCGAGAGAGAAGGAGCTTCCATATGTCTGAACAATTAGGGGATCGTGAGGGGATTAGAAGTCACATTAATAAGCCCTGGCTGTTTGGCATCAGAGGCTCAGCTGCAAAGGTTGCGGCCAGAGAGACGATACAGGCAAAGGTCATAATTAACACAGCTCAGCGCAAGCCTCTCGCATCTAGGTAATACTCTTGCTGGGGGAGGCACTGGAGAATACCAAGTTACTGGGGGAAATGCCATCTACACGCCTTTGAATCTGGCCGGCTAGATGCAAAAACAGAAGCAGGGTGGGGTGAGAATGGCCTTAACAGAAAACCCAGGTGAAAGAATGAATCCATCCTTGAAATCTTGCAAGAAATCCTTGAAATCTTGCAATCTGCGCTCGGAGGGAGCACGATTTTGTGCCCCAGCTCTGAATAGCTCGCAGCCACTGAGGGTCAGCCCTGAGGGACATCTGCCAAGCTGCGTGGAGGGAAGGGGAGGGGAAGAGAAGCTGGGATTGCAAGGGGTGAGGAAGGGTCAGGAGAGAGGCATGCTGGGAAACAGGTCGAGTGACATGATGCGTCCATGAGCACTGGGTGAGCTGGTGCGCGAATACAGGGAGAGAAGCAGTTCCCATCTTCTGTACAATTAAAATGCAATTCACACATGTGCCCTCTCTGCAGAAATAACAAGGGCAGCCAGCCAGCCAGCCATTGGGGAGAGGATAAAACCCCATGAGACCCTCTATGAAGCACACCCTTCTCAGTCCACAACTGCAGCACCACAGTTGTGGTGCTGGGGTGTCACCACAGGGAGCAGAGTCCTTGGCATGACTTCTACAAGGACAGTGTGTGGCCAGGTCTTTTCAGGAAGCTCAGAATCCAAGACGCAGCCACGGAGACTGGAAGTGAAAGGTGGCGTCTAGCAGTGGTGAACAGGCGATGAGTGGGCAAGCACAACCTGGAGGCCTGAGCATGGGGTGGGATGGACCTGGAGGTGGAGCTAACCGCAGTGCTCTCTGGATAGGCAGAAAGGGGCTGGCTGCCCCCCCTTCATCGATCCAAATCCTATGACTGACACCAGCTCTGACCTGGCAGGCCCATCTCCAGCATTCCTTGATGGAGAATCAAATCATCCTGAGCAGCCTTGGGTCTTCTTGGATTGCTGCCTTGACTAGATGCAGGGTTCAGCTCCACAGTGACTACTCTCTTCTGTGGCTCCTCCCTCCTCAGGACATTATTATTCTACCCTGTGTGACAGGTTGCTTCCCCAGCATTTCGTGGGTGCTCTCCTCCCACTCACACCTGCCCAAGTATTAAGATACCGTATGTTTCCAAAGGCCTTCTTTAGGCCCCCTGGCTGAGCGGTGACCTGAGTTACTGCACAGCCCCCCTCTGGCTACATTACAGCTCTGTTGACCTCCCTCCCCCCCCCCCCACCCTGCAAAGATACTCTCCCCAGGAGTCTTGCCTACGTGCTGACTTTGGTGTCAGAGGAAGACCTACTATTTCTCCCCACCTTTTTGTGTGTTTCCATCTTGACCGTTGGCTTTGTCTAGTTTTTCAATGCCTCTTGCTGGTCAGCCTGCTTGCTTCACTATTGCTTTGGAGCAGAAATGGAAAAGGAGTGGAAATGGAGTGGAAATGGAAAGGGAGTGGAAATTTATTGGAGTGGAAATGGAAAAGGTGCAAAAGAGAGCGACTAAGATGATTACGGGGCTGGGACACCTTCCTGATGAGGAAAGGCTACGGCGTTTGGGCCTCTTCAGCCTAGAAAAGAGGCGCCTGAGGGGGGACATGATTGAGACATACAAAATTATGCATGGGAAGGATAAAGTGGATAGAGAGGTGCTCTTTACACTATCACATAACACCAGAACCAGGGGACATCCACTCAAATTGAGTGTTGGGAGGGTTAGGACAGACAAAAAAAAATATTTCTTTACTCAGCGTGTGGTTGGTCTGTGGAACTCCTTGCCGCAGGATGTGATGATGGCATCTGGCCTAGACGCCTATAAAAGGGGATTGGACAAGTTTCTGGAGGAAAGATTCATTACGGGTTACAAGCCATGATGTGTATGTGCAACCTCCTGATTTTAGAAATGGGCTATGTCAGAATGCCAGATGCAGGGGAGGGCACCAGGATGCAGGTCTCTTGTTATCTGGTGTGCTCCCTGGGGCATTTGGTGGGCCGCTGTGAGATACAGGAAGCTGGACTAGATGGGCCTATGGCCTGATCCAGTGGGGCTGTTCTTACGTTCTTATGCTTTGGTCCTGATGACTGTCGCTTTCACGATCTTGTGGAGATCACTGTGTGGGTCTGCCTGAAAAAGTGGCATTGAAATATTTAAATAAATGCCTGATGAACCAAAGAAATGTCACAGAGGAAAGTAAGAATCCGATTTATGTAACATCAAGCAGCACCATAATCCTGTATTACGCCTGGACGCTCCTCCTGCCCGGATCCTCTCTTCTTAACAGAAATGCCAACAGACTTTGTGGTGCTGGGGGTGTCACTAGAAGTGCTTGTGATTGGCCTGCATACCCCAGGGATTTTCTTTTGGGGGGGACGGGACTGTTGGCTCTCTTACTAAGCAAACCTGCGGTGTATGTGAACTCCTGCTGAGCCGAATCAGTGGGACATAGACACAGATCCAATTGACTGAGATTAGACCAGATTAGCCAGCAGGGTGGAGTTTTTCCCCAGTAGCAGATGGCCTTAGATAGATTTGGGGTGAACTGAGCCAACTGGGTTTAAGTCCTGCCAGGCTGGCCTGCACTATTGCCTTCATTATTATTACAGGTCCCTGCCCCAAAGTGTTCACAGTCTAAATTGTACAGCAGAAAAGGTAAGAGGGAAGGAAGGGAAGGAGAGGCAACAGCAAGAGATTATACTGTTGCTATCCTTTCAATGCAAAGAGTTGCCAGGGGTTACTGTCCTCCTATCATGTGTTAAGCCATCATGTGTGAGGTCAAAACATAGTATCAAGGTGCAAATAGTGATAAGAATGAAATCCATATATTTCTGACACTCCTCTAATGCTGTATCTGAAGCTGAAGCTTAAATACTTTGGTCACCTCATGAGAAGGGAGAACTCTTTAGAAAAGACCCTGATGCTGGGAAAAATTGAAGGCAAAAGGAGAAGGGAATGGCAGAGGATGAGATGGTTAGATAGTATCACCGAGGCAATGAACATGAATTTGGACAAACTCTGGAAGTTAGTGGTAGGCAGGGAGACCTGGTGTGCTGTGGTTCATGGGGTCATGAAGAGTTGGACATGACTTAACAACAATAGTGATATTGGTCTGCTAAGACTGCAATCCTAAACACACTTACCTGGGAGTAAGCCCCATCGAACACAATGGAACTTGCTTCTGAGAAGATATGGATAGGATTTTGCTGTAGGATGCGTGATGAATCTTGATAAAATGTTTTGGTGCACATTGTGTGTCTGTTTTCTTTACTTGTCTGTTCCTGCAATGTAAACAAAAATGATCAAAGTGATGAGACAGGGTCATCGCACACATTACAACTTGGCCTTCTTATGAGTTACACACTTGAGGCAGTGTACCTGTGTTGACTGTTGGAATGTGCCTGCAAAACGCACATGTTGCCAAACACCTGCTTATCTCATTCGTGCAATATATATTAGGGTTCATCTGTGTTACTAAAAAACCCACACACGTACATCTAAGATGTTACATGTGAACGTGCCTACAGTGTTGCTGCTTTATGCCATCACCATAGACTTGCTGGGAAACTCTGTTGATTCAAAAACGGAGAGTCCCAAAGGCAAGGGAAAGTCATGGGCAGGCCCAATCTCATTAATTGGTTGGCATTTGGATGCAGTGCTGCCTATAAGACTCTGGTGGCAGTGTAATGGCCAGTCAACTGAGACCTCTTCACGTGCCTCTGTGGTTCTTGTAGGAAGTATGATCCTTAATACCCTTTCCTTCCTCCCCTCCTTCCCACATTCTCTCTTCTCTCCAAACCATTGGAGAAGGTTGTGCTCTGCCAGGGCTCCAGGTCTGCCAGGCTCATCCTTGCCACACTATCCTCTTTCAATCTTCCTTCAACTTTTTGGAAATAAAACCTGACAATGACCCTGTTGTTGGTATCTCACTTGAGTATTGCACCCCCCCCCCCCCCGTAGCCTGTACCCCTAAAAATGTTGGGGGCAGTAGAGATGTGTCTATATTTTGGGTAAATGCCAGCAAAGAATGAAGCCTGAACAGGTTTTAAAAACATGCCTTTTTTTCTGTGACACTTTTCTGGGAGTAAGTCCCACTGAACTCAGTAGAACTTAAATCTGATTATGGACTGGGCTGCAAGTCACTCCCCCCTGCCACCTCCAGAACCAAGCTTTTAGAAAGGATGGAAAATACCAAAAGGGTCTGGAGCTTGTGTTTTTGCTTTGTCTAGACCAGGCATACCTGCCTTAACATTGCAACAGCTGCTGACAAAATAACATTTGGGGAACAAAAGAACAATGGGGCTCTGATCTAGGATGTTTTCCTCCTTGCCCCCACAGCCCATATCTCAGTTTCAGGAAGGCTGCAAAATAATCCCTTGTGCAACCCTAGACGACTGCCTCTAGCCCCAATTTTAAATCCCCAGCGCCCCTTCCTTTCTGGGTTAATTAGAAAGATAAGCGAGATCCCCACAGGAGTGCTTGGGAGGCACAAGAGTGACCTAGGAGAGTGCCCCCTATCCTTCCCCATGTATAAGATCCTGATTTTTTTTTGTGCAAAAGTCCAAGTGTTCTCAGTTTTGGATGTGAGGGCTGGGAGGAACCATTAGACTTAATTTTTTTCTTCCTTTTCACCAGGTGAATGTGTGGTTTGGCGCCCGCTGGGAGATCTCAATTGCATTAACTTTTCTTTCTGTTTTCTCAATGTTTATTCTCTCTTTGCTAGAACTCTCCA
The DNA here is from genome assembly GCF_035046505.1 of Tiliqua scincoides. Classification (NCBI taxonomy): domain Eukaryota; kingdom Metazoa; phylum Chordata; class Lepidosauria; order Squamata; family Scincidae; genus Tiliqua; species Tiliqua scincoides. Next base: position 220,123,704 of record NC_089824.1, on the reverse strand, counting down.
TTGATAATGTCCTTCCTGATGCACTCTGGATTTGTGTGTGTGTGTGTGAGAGAGATCAGTGGCATAGCTGGGGGGGCACAAAGCACTAAATTTTGCAGGGAGCCTCAGTGCAGTGTGGAAGCAGCCCTCCCCTTCAGATCCATTCCAGGCCGGGGGGGGGGGCGGCAAAACAGAGGCAATTTCGTTGCACACTGCACAGAGGCTCCCTGCAAAACTTAGTGCTTTGCCCCCACTCTAGCTATGCCCCTGAACCAAGTTTTATTTTCACTGTATTACAGTGTTTAATATTTGGAGATGTGGGGGGAGGGGGTTTCCTCTACTTGGAATGATAGTAAATTCTCTTCCCATCCAATTTTGCATCCAATTTTGGCATCAAGATTGGGATTCATAGTCATAGTTACCCTGTGCCATTGGTAAGTATGCATTAAAAACAGTGACACCTGCAGGTTGTCTTCATTATTTCAATTTTAAAAGGGTTTAAATTTTTCTTTTCCCATACATAGATTATATAAATAAATTTTATATAATTTATTTTGAACTCCTCTTTTGGGGGAGACCTATTTTAAACCTATTTTGTGTCAGTTTTTAGTAGGTGCACAGCATCCACCAGTTCAAGATTCCAACAAATGTGTACATTCTAATAATCCACACATGGTGCACATCATCCCTATCCTGGAGCACCTGTGGTGACACCCTGCAAGGCCATGATGCCTCCATCACACTCACCTCCAGCTCTTTCAGAAACTTCACTCTGGCTTCAGCTGCAGCCCAGGTTCTAACCATCCTGCTCTCTTCCCCATTGTTTGGAAAGAGGAACCTTCACACCCTCCCACACCGCACCTCTCTTGACATGAGTCTCAGGAGTTACTGGTGGTTTTTTGAAAAATGAGACAGGATTATGTGTCACCCTTGCCATTTTGGTGAAGAGGAAAGTGATACCTTGTGGGCAGACATGCTGCGGTGATGTGGGGAGACTAACAGCCAGAGAAAGGAAAATGCTTCCTCCAGAGTGGGAGGACTTCCCTTTCTGCTCAGCAGACAGGGCCAAAGCTTTGGCTTTATAGCCCAAGACAGAAAGAAATGGTTCAGCCTAAAACAGAAGCAGGGGTTGGTTCATCTGAAGAAGGGAGCCTGAAAGTGATGGTGGTGGGGGACTCCTGCAGAGGAGGTTTTCTTAGCTCTGCCCTTGGGGAAGCTGAGGAACGACCTGGAAATCTGCAGAAGGCAATGTGGCAATTTTGAATTTCTGGTGAATTTATCACATGTCTTTTAGCCAAGGCTAAGCTGAAAGTTGTAATAAAAAAGGGTGTATGAAAGAGGGAGTTTCAAAGTCTCCCTGAAATTGCTCCCAAGCTCCCCCTTTTTTTGCTACCACCTGTTGCAAGATTATGGCAGCTGCAGGGACTCAGGGGGAACTCAGGGACTCAGGGAATCAGGGGGGACATGATTGAGACATACAAAATTATGCAGGGGATGGACAGAGTGGATAGGGAGGTGCTCTTTACACTCTCACATAATACCAGAACCAGGGGACATCCGCTAAAATTGAGTGTTGGGCGGGTTAGGACAGACAAAAGAAAATATTTCTTTACTCAGCGTGTGGTCGGTCTGTGGAACTCCTTGCCACAGGATGTGGTGCTGGCGTCTAGCCTGGACGCCTTTAAAAGGGGATTGGACAAGTTTCTGGAGGAAAAATCCATTATGGGGTACAAGCCATGATGTGTATGCGCAACCTCCTGATTTTAGAAATGGGTTATGTCAGAATGCCAGATGCAAGGGAGGGCACCAGGATGAGGTCTCTTGTTATGTGGTGTGCTCCCTGGGGCATTTGGTGGGCCGCTGTGAGATACAGGAAGCTGGACTAGATGGGCCTTTGGCCTGATCCAGTGGGGCTGTTCTTATGTTCTTACTCAAATATTGCTGCAGGGACTCAGATATTGCCCAATCCTATGCTTGGGCAGCCTGTGCAATGCAGCACTGCCAATGCAGTCTCCCCCGCATCCCATGGGCTGACTGGGGACCAGGCAGCAGCGGAGAGGTGAAGACATTTTTTACTTGCCTACTGGGATCTACCTCAGCTGTTTTGCTGGCATAAATTCAGTTGGTCCAAGGGGGGGCGTGTTGGGCCCAAGCAGGGCGCATAGGATCTTGGCCATCTCTCCTCAGATAAGTTAAATAAAATTAGATCTAATGGGCTTAAGTCTAGATCGAATGGGCTTAAGCTGCAGGAGGTTTTGGTTGAATATCAGAAAAATGTTTTAATGGTAAGAACGATTTGATAATGGAACAGATTACTGTGGTGGGTTCTCCCTTGCTAGAGGTCTTCAAGTAGAGGCTTGGCAGGCATCTTTCTCTAGAGAGGATTTTCCTGCTTAAAGCAGGGGTTTGGATCAGTAGGCCTTGAAGGTCTCCCGACTCCATAATCCTATGAAATATCTGGTGGGTGGATGTATTCTGACTCTAGCATGCATGTAAATGTTGACACATGACCATTAAGGCAGTATATGGAGCCACCTGCTATACCACAGCTGCTGACATCTATTACAGTAACAGACTGGAACTGAAAAAGCCTCAAAAAACAAAACTAAACCAGAGTGCCCTTCACCTGCAGCCCTACCAATTAAGAGTGACACTTACAAATTAATCAAGCAATGCATCTGTTGATTAATCTACTAATTAAAGCTTGCAGCTGTTTTATCTAGGTATCCTACTTGCTGTAGCTAATTTAGTGGTGGACAGTGAATGAGGCTTCAAGGTGATTTGCTTCCTTCCTTTGGCATTTTCTCCTTGCTTGAAGGCGTTCGGTGTTTGTGATTTATTTTTTTTCCTACTCCCTTTGCTGAGTAAAGGAAAGTTCAGGGGCTGTTTTTCCAGGGTTGGCTTCCATGCAAGGGGGAGAGCAGGAGAAACTGGTCCTACAGTCTTCACAAAATGTTGTTTCCAAATGTGTGTGGATTTGGAAGGAATTATAAAGGTGCGGTGGCTCGTCAACACAAATATGGCTAGTCTGGAAGCAGAACCAGGGTGGTTTCCACTCTCCTCTAATGAGGCTAGCCCAGTAGTGTAGCCAGAAGAGGGGTGGCATGGTGAATACGGAGGGTGCCGAATGCACCGTGTGAGTGGCTTCTCCCACTAGCCAGCTGGGACATTCAGGGTGGTGATGGCAACACACAAGCCACCTGAAATGGCTCCAGTGGCAAGTGGGAGGGGCAGCTTACAGGAGGCATTGCAGCACCTGCAGTACTTGCCATGCCACCCCTCCTCTGGCTATGCTACCGGGCAAGCCTGCTCTCACTGCCATCCATTCCTTCCTTACCCATTAACCAGGGTGAGGCAGCAGCTGCATGTGGCAAGCTGGAGGTGGTGGTGGACTAAAGTGCCCCAAACACATCCCGTACCTGCCCACTACCTGTGCCTACCATTTCCTCACTTCGACTGGACCTTGTCCTCTCTCTGTCTGTGCTGGGCCTGGCTGAGTGAGCACAGCCAGCACAAGAAGCAGCTCCCCAGCAAGCAGCCTGTGGATGGTTGCAGCTGGTTCTGCTGGGCCACTCGCATACCAGGCAGGTACTTTCAGTCTGGCACTGTGCGTCACCCTCTTTCTTGGCCAGACCCAGACTGGCTGAGAGGAAGCAAGCTGTTGCCACTGCTAGGCTAGGCTGGGTTGGGCCGGATGCTTGCCCTCTCAGCCAGGCCAAATCTGACTGGGAGAAAGAAGACAGAGAGTGCCCAGGGCCAGCTGCTGCTGCTGCTTCCTGCACTTTATGTGTCTCTAGGAAGTGAATAGCGGCAGGCAGTGACCTAGAACAGTGGTTCCCATACTGGTGGGTTGCAACCCACCAGGGGGACCAGGAGCAGGTCATTCCTTCTTAAGGGGAGTGGCCCAGCAATGATGGCAGCAACGGCACTGCAGCAATCATGGTACCGCTGCAACCAAGGGGCTTCATAACATGGGGTAGCACTGGTGATCTGGAGGGTGTGGAGGGCTCTCAGCTCCCTCTGCATGCCTCCCTGCTGCTCCAAAGAGCTTGTATCTCTGATCACAACCCAACACTGTATGTTGCCGTCACTGCCCCAAATGGCTCTGATGGTGAGGGGAGGGGCCACTTACATGGCGCATTGCTGCACCTGCAGTATTTACTGCAGCGCGCCCCCCCCCCCGGTTATGCTATCTGTAAATGAAGACTTGACTCAAGCCATGACACTTTTTTGGAAGCAGAACACATGGTTGTTTTCCAGTGTTGATTTCCAGTTTCCAGTGAGGGCCTTCAAGACCGTCACTGGAAACATTAGGTATGTGGCTGTTGTAGAAGAAAAGGAACCCTTGCTGTGTCTCTAGCCCCCCTGAACTGAGATGTGTGGGTGCACTGATTCCATATATACACCTGTTGGTTACCTGGGAAGAAGGAGATGTGAAGCTGTGAGGATACACCAGACCCACCAGATTCATGCTACCCTGTGAGGTCAAAAGCTCTCCAAAAAGAGAAGAAGAACTGGGTCTTTGCAGAGCTGGGACTTTCCCAGTGCATCAGGCAAAGCATCTGATCAGGGAATGAGATGAAGTCATAGCTTGGAAGGGCAGGCTGAGGTAGGTCCTGAAAGTTGGCCTAGTGCCAGGGGCTTGTGGCTCAGCCTGCCTGGCCAATCACTCTCTTTCCTAGCCACACCACTGAGAGACCAAAGGGTCCTGGGGGAAAGTTTCCTTCCTAATCAGCCTCATCTGGCTGGGGCATTCAGGGGACAACCAGGGCAGTGCTGCAAGCCAGCAGCTGCTATCTGATAGTCAGGAACCTCACTCGGAGGCTACTCAGTCTCTAGTGGATCCTAGCAAGCGCCCAAACTCTGGGGAGGCCCAGTGGGTCGGTTCTTACCCATTTAATTTTGAAGGGGATGCCCAAGGAAGAGGATGAGCCTTGTTCCATGAAGTGGGAGAACTCTGGGCTCAGCTGTGTGCTACTGCCCCAGTGCCAGCCTCTTAAAGGAGCCTTACAACATCCCGCTAGGGACACCCATAGCAGCCATGGCTCTCTCAGCCAAGTCTACAGTGGAGTAATTGCTCACAAAGGAGGCTGACCTTGCCTATTATTACCTTTGCCTTGAGTGACTGGCCTGTAAGGACCCTTGGAGGAAGTGCCTGTCCACCTTGGAGGAAATGCCCGGTCCACTTTGCAGGCGACCACCCCCCAACATCAGCAAAGTACAGTAACCTCAAGGAGTTCTCACACTGCTTGATGTCTTACTTCTGGGCTAACCACTAATGGAAGGCTGTTGACTCTGTCTCCATAAATAGCTCCTCAGCATCTTCCCTTCCTTTGATCTGTTCCTTTGGCAAAAGAGATCCTTATTCTATTTTGTCTGCATCACTGAATAGCTCTGAGATGTGTTTCAAGATGAGAGCGTACTTGATGATAAAGGACAGTCGCTCATTCAAGAAGTGGCCTGTAGAGTACCGCTGGGATGAGGTCAGCACCCCCACTGTGGCCATCAACAACAGCAGCACCACCACCACCACCATTGCTCCCAGGGACCTTGGCGATTTGCCTCCAGATGCCAAGCCTGGAAGGGCGAGGGCCTCCCGGGGGAGCGTCATCCAAGTCATGAAGCGGCGCTCCAGCAAGCTGGCCAGGTACACCCTGGCTCACTCCATCGGCCGCTGGCTTCTCTACCCAGGCTCTGTTTGCCTCTTGAACAGAGTCCCGCTAACTTTGCTGGTGAAAGGCCGGACGAGCCTCATGAATGATTTTCATGGGAAACGGGCCAAGCTGATTGCCCGCGACGGGAATAAAATAGACACCATGTTTGTGGACAGGAGGAAGAAGAGATCTCTGGCGAACCGAGGGATGCAGCTGGTGATCTGCTGTGAAGGAAATAGCAGCTTCTACGAAATGGGCTGCTTTTATACCCCACTAAAGGCTGGGTATTCTGTCCTGGGGTGGAATCACCCTGGTTTCGCCAGGAGTACCGGGAAACCCTATCCACAGAACGACAAAAACGCCATGGACGTGGTCCTGCAATATGCCATTCATCGCCTGAATTTCAGCCTGCCAGACATTGCGCTCTACGGCTATTCTTTAGGCAGCTACACAGCAACGTGGGCAGCAATGACTTATCCAGAGGTGGGTGGCTTGGTTCTCGACGCCTCCTTTGACAGCTTGCTGCCTTTGGCGATGAAGGTGGTTGCCAAGGGCCTGAGGAAGCTGGTGGTGCAGACAGTCAGGGAGCACTTCAACCTCAACGTGGCCAAAATGCTGTGCAAGTACCCAGGACCGGTGCTGCTGATCCGGAGGACCCTCGATGAAATCACCACCACCCAGTTCTGCGCAGAGAATAACCTTCCTGCCATCAAGACCAATCGAGCCAACGAACTGCTCCTGCAGCTCTTGAGATGCCGTTACCCTGCCATCTTTCCTGGGGAGGAAGAAGTGGTGCGCCACTGGCTCAAAGCAGACTGCCCTCAGATGGAGGCCCTGATCTACAGCTACTTCTTTAAAGTGGACGAAGACTGGTGCCTCAGCACTCTCCAGAGCTATAAATCCAGTCTTGGCATGAACACTGACTTTCCGTGGAGAGTTGGGGAAGATCTGCCTCCTGCAAAGAAGAAGCACCTGGCCTTGTTTTTGACCAGGAAGCACATGAAGAATGTGGAAACGACACACGGAAGAACATTGCCACCACAGGAATTTGAGTTGCCCTGGAAGCTTTAGCCGGGCTGGGATCAGTGGTTTAATTCCAGAGAAAGAAAGAGGGAAATACAGGCTAGGATTCACGATTGTGTTTTGTGCATATATATAGTGAGATTAGGAAAGTTGCTTCTGAAGCCAACCCAACCTGAGGTGGTGTACCACATGTGCCTCCCCATTACCTGAACATAAGAAAAGCCTGCCTGGTTCAGGCCAAAAGCCCTTCTTGTCCAGCTTCTTGTATCTCACAGTGGCCCACCAGATGCCTCTGGGAGCACACAAGAGAGACCTGTGTCTTGGTGTCCTTCCTTGCACCTGGCATTCTGAGGAAGCCTACCTCTAAAATCAGGTTGCACAGCCAGCAACCTGTGATGGACTTTTCCTCCAGAAATTTGTCCAATCCCCTTTTAAAGGCATCCAGGCCAGATGCCATCAGCACATCCTGTGGCAAGGAGTTCCACAAACTTAATTACATGCTGGGTAAAGAAATATTTTCTTTTGTCTCTCCTAACTCTCCAAACACTTAATGTTAGTGGATGACCCTTGGTTCTGGAGTTGTGTGAGAGGGAACGTTCAATGATGTTCAGGGATCACCAGGTAACACCAGGATAATATCTGCGAATGTAACTGGCTGTGCTCCTTCTTGCTCCTGAATTGGAAAAGGAAGAAGGAGATGGAGTAGAAGAGGAAGTGTGGAGGAATGGAGTAGAATGTCAGAGGCACTCTAGTCCACTCCTCTCCTCCATACTTCTTTCACTCTGTCTCCCTCTTCCATTTCCCATTCAAAAAACAGCACTGGAAGTGAGTGGGACAAGTGCTTCCCCATCGATCTACTGCCTGAGGCAACCACTTCAGACCCCATAGATTGGCTGGCCCTGTTCACTTCCCAGGGACTACAAGCTGGGCAGGAATAAATGTTTAAAAGAACCTGGAATGCACAGCTCTCTCTGCTGTTACTGCTATAAGAGGTGCTGATGGATCCATCATGGCTGCCCATAAATATATATCTCTCCCCCCCCCCCCCACACACACACATACACACAGCAAAAGCACAGGAAAAACCATTTCTAAAAACAGCAGGGAAATATTCAAAAATACCAACTAGATAAAGCAGCAGAAAAACAAAATGAAGCACCATTGGGCAGGACAACATCACTGAACAAGCAGCCATAAATCACTTGCTGAAAGCCTCTGAGAAGAGGTAAGTTTTCATCCGATGGCACCAGGTGGTGTCAGTTGAACCTACTTGGGGAAGGTGTTCTGTAACTGGGCATCTCCTAGAGCTCAGCTTACTGGGTTGGGGGGCAGAAGGGCCCTCCTTCCGATTGCTTACCTCCTCCATAGCTACCATGCCTAAGCTATAGAGGGAGTCAGGTGGTAAGGTTTGTAGCTTGTAGCCCCCTATCTTTCTCCCCATCTTTTTTGCACTGGTGTGTCACCCATATACAGGCCTCTCTCTAGTCATCCCCACCTTGTCCATCACTGGATGTGAATCTGTGTTGTGAGTGATCTTGGATTCCACATTTCTTGGGGACATCAGGACAAGTGCTTGCAAAAGATATGCTGTTGGGTGTGTGGGCTGCACCCAATCAGGAACCCCAAAGCAGTATTTGGTAGTTGGCGTTTGCTATCATGCTCTGGGGCAGGAAAACCCAGTGACCTCTATTGTAGTGAATTGTCCCTCTTCCCCTGCTGGGAGACTCTTCTGGGTTCTATGGAATCCTACATGCCTTAAAATTAGGGGTGGTTTGTGCCACCCCTAATTAGCCCTCCATTATTTTTAACCAAAACACGTCAAATGTTACCAGGCAAAACCTTTTTCTTCTGGCCCTGTGGAGCAGGGCTTTTCAACCAGTGGTATTTTACAGCATGACAGGTGCTACCTGGTCCCACTGTGAACACCTGGCAACACGCCACCTGGCCCAGCCCAGCCCAGCTGGAACCAGGGTTGGTGATGGCACACCTGTGGACAGGACGTGGTTGTGCAAGAGGTGCAGTCTGGGGAGGCAGCTTGCAGAGCCAAGCCCCAAATGTGGGTCTAGCTGCTCACACCTGTATGCACTGGTACACTCTCATGTGCACACTCTGATGGTAATAGCGGTGCCTGCAAGAGGTGGCACACCTCTTTTTTCTAACACAAGGTGAAAGGCCTTGTTTGGAGGATATTTTCCTCTGCAGCCTGTTTTTTCCCCTAGCTTGTGGCTAATAGAAACGCTCTCCCTTAATGAGCCCCGTGGGGGAAGTGCAGCTTCCAACCAACTGCTTCCAATGACCCTCCACTGAGAATTGTGACCCCACGGAACAGGATTGCATTGAATACCCTCATAAAACAAGCCCTGTGGGACTTGAAAGTAATGACAAGATAAGGAAATGAGGGGGAGAACTACTGATGAAAATTGGAATAATTTGTTTTTATTGTAAAGGTCGATATGGAAGCAGGGTATATGGGAGACTACATTTCCTTTTATCAGTCTGGTCCTATGACATCACAGTCCAACAATGATGTCACTGCACTGGAATGCCAATCCTGTTGGTGGCCAGCTTAGGCAAAGTTATGTACTACGATTCTACAAGGTGCATAACTGAATAAGAATATAAGAAATGGCTCTATACTGAATCAGACCAATGGCCCAGCTAGCACAGTATGTATGTATGTATGTGTGTGTGTATGTCTGTATGTCTGTAGTTAGTTAGCATATTTTATTTGGGAGCAATGTTGCTACCCCAATCCTTGTGCCCGCCAAGCCCCCTGGAAGAGTCTGCCACTGTTCCCCACATATTACAAACCTGGAAGCCACATCCGCCTCTCTGGAGGTTGTATGTGGCCTTCCACCCTCCTCAGAAACCTCTTGGATGTGACTGGAAGGCACTTCTGTTTGTACCGGCAAACTAGAAGTGCCTTCTAGTTGTGACCAGGAAGCCTTCTGAGGTGCAGGGACTGGAAGTCATGGGCCCATGACTGGAAGTTGCTAGCCTGAACTGGAAGTGCCTTCTGGTCATGTTGGGAAGGGCTTCTGAGGTGTGGGGAGGAAGCGCATAGTCACGTCCAAGAGGTCCTCTGAGGTCCTCCAGCCACAGGCTCGGCATCTATAGATATTCAAATTCAAGGATGCCAACCAAGCCTGTGCATCAGGAGGGATCAGTGTATATGTATTCTATACATACACATCTATACATAACTCTAAGAATTTTCACAATAGACAAAAAAAATTGCAAATATTTGTGATCATTGCAGCTCTGGAGCCTCTCTCTCTCTCTCTTTCTGCTGTACTCTCAGTAAGAACAATCTCGTCCAACTGTCTTTTCATCCAGCGTTGTTGGCATCCTTCAGTCTCGGAAGACTATGGTGTCACGCTCTGAATGGTGGTTCTGGAACAGAGTGTCCTCTCCAGTGCGCGAAGCCTGGGTAAAGCAGGTATGGAGGATAGGCTGTTACCCATGCAGCAAATCATCCAGCAAGAGGAAGATGCTGTGAGGGGGTGGAGGGAGAAGAGGAAGGAGCAGAGACACTGCACTTAGCTATAATGCCACTGGCCTCAGTAGGCTGGTCAAAATGTTTCCGTGAGTTGGATGTGGCCTGTGGGCCATAGATTCCTCTACACAAGTAAAGTAACATTAATAACACCGTGATAAAAAAGCTTCATGCGAGTTCCAAAACAGGCAGAAACACATCAACAGGAACAAACTGCTGGGCTTCTAGCCAATGGATGTGGGGGACATAGGAGATAGTGGCTGCCATCAGACCTTCCTGCTGACTGCTGAAATGGTGAAATGCTGGTGAAATGCTCACAAAGGAGACTGACCTCACATATTGTTACACTCCCCTGATTGCAGGGCTTGAGGGGGCATGGCCTTGCAGAGCCCAGAGACAGATACCATGGCCCAAGGTGTGCCCTCCAAGTAGTTCCAAAGCCAACATCATGCATCACTGAAGTCAACAGCACAGCAACAAAGGGCCACCACTTCTGCTCTGAAGCCGTCATCAGCATCTGCTCTGGGGCTGCTTTCCTGGGCCCGTCTCTTTTTGTTTTCTTTTATCCATCTCATCGAAGACAGCTGCTGTCTCTCTCCATGTGCATCCTGTGTTTTCCAAAGGCTCTTGCCCATGTATTTAAAACTTATTTTATGGCCAGTTACAACTTCGAATTCAGTAACTGGCCCATTGAATTTCGGTGGGATGAGGCCGGCAGCAACAGCAGTGTCTGTGCCTACAATGGCAACGTTAGAAGCCATGGCGGCCGTCATATTCTCGTCAAATCAGCTGCGGGAGCATATTTGCTCCCATCAACATTAGCGCTGGAACCCAAAAGAGATCAGGGTTCCATGTGGCACTTCTTCAGGGGCCTTAAACAAATGCCCAGCCAAGTGGCCAGCTATGTCATGGCTCATTCTTTAGGTCGCTGGATGCTCTATCCCGGCTCTGTGTTCCTTCTGAACCAAGCGCTGTTACCAATCCTGGCAAAGGGCCAGGCTCGCCTCCAGGGGGAGTACAACGGGAAACGGGCCAAGCTGGTAGCTCGGGATGGAAACAAGATTGATACCATGTTTGTGGACAGGAGAAAAAAGCACAGCGGACAAGCAGAGCAGAGAGGGAACCAGTTGGTGGTTTGCTGCGAGGGAAACGTGAGCTTCTATGAATGGGGCTGCCTTTTCACACCTCTGCGGACTGGATATTCTGTGCTGGGATGGAACCACCCTGGCTTCGCTGGGAGCACAGGCCATCCCTACCCACAGAACGATGCAAATGCAGTGGACGTCGTAATCCAGTACGCCACGCAACGCCTCGGATTTAGGATACAAGACATTATTATGTACGGCTGGTCCTTGGGCGGCTACTCAGCAACTTGGGTGGCCATGAACTACCCGCTGCTGGGTGCTCTGGTCCTAGATGCCACTTTTGATGACCTCCTCCCTTTGGCTCTGAATGTCATGCCCAAAAGCTGGAAAAAGCTAGTGGTGAGGACGGTGAAGGAGCACTTCAATCTCAACGTGGCCGAACAGCTGTGCAAATACGATGGGCCTGTGTT